>NW_024498329.1:157126-714891 GCF_017590055.1 Onychostruthus taczanowskii | reverse complement strand
CGCGCGTCCCGCCGCGCTGACGTCATCGCACCCCGCCGCCACCGCCCGCCCGCAGCCGTGCCGGCCCCGCCTGCCCGCCCGGCCTGCGCATGCGCGGCTGCCGCCGGTGAGGCGGTGCCCTCACCTGGTCCCGCACCTTCCACCCGCCCCGCCTGACGCATGGCCGGCCCGCGCCGCTGAGGCGGTGCCCTCACCTGGTCCCACACCTTCCACCCGCCCCGTGCCGCTGAGGCGCTGTCCTCACCTGGCTGCACACCTTCCACCCGCCCCGACTGATGCATGGCCGGCCCGCGCCGCTGAGGCGCTGTCCTCACCTTGCCCGCGCCTCGCCCTACCCTGAGGGTTCCCTGAGTCGGTTCCCGCGGCCCCTTGGGCAGGGCCAAGCTCGGGGCTGCCCTTAGCCCCTGAGGAAACGCTGGGTCACAGAATCGATCCGCTTGGGAAAGGCCTCTGAGACCATCGAGTCCCACCTATGACCGAACACCACCATGGGACCTAGACCATGGCACCTATGACCGAACACCACCTTGTCACCTAGACCAAGTGCCATGGCTACTCTTTCCTTAAACACCGCCAGGGACAGTGACTCCATCACCTCCCTGAGCAGCCTGTTCCAAAGTCTAATCACTATTTCTGTGAAGAAATTCCTGCAGATGCCCAACCTAAATCTCCACTGGTACAGTTTGAGGCCATTCCCTCTCATCCTGTCACCCTTGCCTGGGAGGAGAGACCAACCTGCAGTTGGTAAGTTGTGGAGAGCCAGAGTTCCCCCACACCTCCTTTCCTCCAGGAGCCCCTGCAGCTCCCTTGGCTGCTCGGGGTGCTCCAGACCCCAGCTCTGTTCCCTCCTCTGGACATCCTCAAGCTCCTCCATGTCTTCCTTGTAGTGAGGGGCCCACATCTGACCCCAGGGTGTGAGGTGTGGCCTCAGCAGTCCCAGCACGGGTCACTGCCCTGCTGCTGCTGCCGCAGCACTGCTGTTACAGCCTGTTGCCCACCAGCAACCTTGTGGCACACCTGGGCTCATGTTCAGCTGCCATCAGCCTGATATGGCTTCCTGTGCCAGTGTGATCAATGAGGTCATGGCAGTCAGCCCCCAGCATCCAGCCCCTCCCCACTGCTGGGAGCAGTAAATAACTGTGTGCAATACATGGGGTACAGGTATAACACAGGCACTTAATCCTGGGGTGTAACACTGAGGTGTGATTTGGGCTACTGCGTCCAGCTTGGCTCCTGGGAGCATGTGGGGCTTGTGAAGAGGCCAGCCTTCCTCATGGGGTCTGAGGCCTGGGAAATGTGATTTGTGAGGAAATACAGGACAAGTGGAATCTATTAAAACGAAAGGAGATGTGGTAGGAGTGTTCAAGCATGTAAAAGCATGATGTGAAGAGAATAATTCATTTCCCTCAGTGTGACAGGAATAGCAAGAAGAAAGAGGCCTAAATGATAACCTGGACAGCTCAGGCTGTCATCTCAAAAACATTAAAAGTCCTGAAAGGATGGCGATAGATGGCTTGGGAGATCATACATGCTTCAGCTGGATCTGCAGCAGCAATAAAATCTCTCAGAAACTACATCACTCGCCCGTGGTTCAGAGCAGAGAGCTGAGCCATGAAGGTCCCATCCCAATTCCTCACAGTGCCATCCTTTGATACTGCACTTATTATTTATAAGCTGCCTGCTCAGTGTGTGGCTGAGCTGAGTGCCCTGATACTGTGTTGCATCAAATCCTGCTGTTCTGGTTTGATGCCAAATCAGATATAGCATCAGAAGAATCTCCTTTTATAACCTATTTCCTCAGATATTAATAACTGCACTAAATGCAAAGAACTAGAAAAACAGGTCAGTAATGTCTGCAGAGTATAAAATACTTTCTGCAAAGGCTTATGAAACAATTAGAACATTCAAGAATTCATATTTGGGTACTACTAAAGCAAACTACTGTCACTTTGAAATCCAAACACAGGGTATTTAAATGTGATGATCTTTATAAATAAATTGCTGCTCAGTTTTTTTCCCTTACTTAAATCTAAAATCAACAACTTTTATAATGGAAAAAGGGAGGATTATCTTTGCATGCAGGTCTTAGATAAACCGTCTCATGCAGCTTAAAATGTTGACATGTGATAATAAGGGGAATATGTCAAAATGGAAGTCTATCTAAATAAAGCTACTGTCAATCAATTTATTCTGACAGTGTATAAATGACATACATTAGAATAAAATGAATCAAGCCTTATTGAAGTCGAGCAGTGATTTATAAAACTGAAATGTAGAAATGTCAAAAACTTACAGTGAACACCAGATGGATAACTTGACTTGTTAGAAATAACTGTTCAGGGGCTGGGGCTTGTGCTGCTGGACAACTGCTCTCATGCAAACAGTCCAACAGACCCAATTATACTCACAGAGAAGAAATTGTGTTGAACATGACATTCTAACATTCTTTTTTTTTTGTTACCAACAGAATGGCTCCAAATAGATTTGTGACACACTGCATGTGATTTGGCTTAAGGGAAGGCAGATTTTCCAGAAAAGTTAGGAAGTTCACCACATAAAAAAGTTTTTATATAGCATGACTTGTATTCTGATTTTAAAATAGCTTCACTGATTCTCCCTTTTAACTTACAATAGTGATGTGTTTGCTATGCAAGTGGTTAAAATAATGGAGGGAACAGAAAAACCTCTCTTTTCCTCACCTGCATTCATACCAGAATGGTCTTGAATTTTATTATACAACTGGTTTAACTGTGTGCTGGGAAAGGTCTGGATTGTATTTTGAGGTGGAGAAGAATATGATTTCCTCTGCTTTCCCCCTTGCTGAGATCCAGATTTTTTTCCTAATGTATAGGATATAATGAATTTCATAATAATAAATGTGGTCTTGCAGTTTGGGTAGGCACTGAAATGTCCAGTCTGATACACTTGTCAACCCTTGAGTGAAGATGTTTTTTGTGGTGTTAGTAATGCATCAGACAAAGAAAACAAAGCATCCTGAGTGCTATTTCAGAAACTAATCAAATTGTATTTCTGTCTTGATTGCTCATAGGATTTGCTTTGTCTACACATGCCACAAGTAGTAGGACTTAATTCACATTTTGTATATGTGATTTATTAAATACTGATGGGAAATTTGACATTTAAACCAATAAAAGATATTAGACTTAACTCACTATTAGATTTTTTAATGGAAAGACATTTCTTATACAGGCAGGAAATTGCAATAACACATTTACTGATTTATTGCAATATTTTACTCTCGGATCTTCAAAATGAACTGTCGTAGCTCTTCACAGTTAATAGAATTGGAGGTGAACTGGGATCAGTCCATCGCTGTCGCCATGGAAGGGACTGGACAGTGCAGCAATTTCCATTACCTTGGGGCTCTGTCTAAACAATGGTGTTCGTGGAAACACAGGTAGGTTAATCTCACTTCTTTCTGGCTAAAGGAGGAATTTTGGAAATACCCTTGTATTGAAAGGAGAAATAACAAATCTAACAATGGTCCTACATAAATCTCAACCAAGTAACAATGATTAATTTGACCACAATGGGGTCGGGATCAGAGCAATCCCAATTTCATGTGACAGCTGTTAGGAATGATATTCTTGAGGAGGCCCCTGCTCATTTACTCGATGTATTTTCAGTTTGTCTGAGTGGTCAATGAGGCTAAATTTATTTTACAGCTTTCTATTATCTGTGTTGAACAGATATTAAAACTTGTATTGATCCAGTTATTAACTCTTACAAAGCCTCGCTTCCCTTTCTCTTTGCCTCAGAAGCATTACTTGTGAGTTGCGCCCTTAAGCAAGACTAATGCTTGTTCCTTTTTGGTATAAAGCTTTTGCACACCTTGTTTCCTGATCATCTTCCCCTTGTTGATGCCTGCCTGAAATTCTGGTAATCACAGAATCACAGAACGTGCCGAGATGGAGGGGACCCATCAGGATCATCCAGCCCAACTGTGCGTCCTGTGCGGGGCATTTCAAAGAGTCACTCCTACCATGTCCAAACGCTCCTGGAACTCAGACTGTGGTAAGTCACTTCAGTCTGACAGGCCTCACTAATGTTTAACAGTTGGATAATTCTCAATATATCCCGACGGTATTTGGTGCCTTTCCGTGGTAGACCAGAAAAGCCTGGGCGAGAGAGGCCGGTTCCCGAATCGCCCGCACGGCGCGCAAATGACACCGCCGGCCGACTGCGGCCGCGGGCCCGACCCTCCGCCGCGGGCCCGACCCTCCGCCGCGCCCCCCGCCCGGCCGGGCCGGGCCGGGCCGGGCCGCTGACGGGGCGTGTTGCTGTGCCGCAGGAGGAAGCGGAGGAGTACGCGAGGCTCAGCCCGGAGGAGCAGCAGCGGCGGCTGAAGAACATCGTGAAGAAAATCGACGCGGACGCGGACGGGCTGCTCAGCGAGGGTAACGACGGGGGCTGGGAGGGCCGGGTTGCTCCGGGCGGAAAACGCGCTCTACCCGTGACACAGCCCGTGGCTCTTGTGCTGGCGAGAATCCCCGTGGAAAACATCACGATCCCTTGCACAGTGAGTTAGAAACACTGACAGGCTCATATAGAGGCTATCTCCGTGCCTAAGGCTTCTGTTTGACTCCAGAAGAGACCACTGAGAGGGGACCCCACTGATAGGTGTAAATACCTAAAGGAAGGGCGCTAAGAGGATGGAGCCAGGCTCTGCTTGGTGATGCCAACTACTTGGACAGGAGGCAGTGAACAGAAGCTCATGCTCAGGAAATTCCACCACAATATGATGAAGAACTTCTTTCCTGTGCAGCGATTGTGCATTGACACAGATTGCCCAGAGAGGTTGGGGAGTCTCTCTCACTGGAGGTACTCAAGAACCTTCTGGACACAATCCTATGCCATGGTGCTCTGGGATGACCCTGCTTCAGCTAGGAGGTTGGACCAGATGACCCACTGTGGTTGCTTCCAACCTGACCTATTCTGTGATGGAAGGAGTGTGGCCAGCAAGAGTTAGTGTAGGTCAGAGCAGTATCAAGTTGAAGGTACCTCCTTTGCATTTGTACCTGCTTCTTGCGTATCTGAAGCTACTTGGAATCAAATGGGTTTCCATGTTTGTAATCCTGATATGTGCAAATCAGAGAGCAGGTGTAAGATGGAAAGAAAGTACTGCAGTCATAATTCTGCATAGGTATGCTTCAGTACCTGGTGACACTAAGTGACATTGAAGGATCATATTGCATCATAGTACAGTATCAAATGGCTCTTCCCAGACAGGTTTTCATCAGTCAGACTTAGGAGCTCCATGGTAAACTCAGGCCCTTTCTTTCAGTACTTCATTATGATAATCTTAATTTAATTTTAAACCTCATTATGAACTTTTTTTTTTGTTCTGCTGTGATTTTGACAAAAAAGTCTCATGTGTGCATACACAAAGCAAGCAGAATCCTTGGTCAAATGCCAGAACATTATTTCATTAAAATGACACTAAACATGTAGGAAGCTTTCTAGGTGAGAGAACAAAATGCACTTTTAAAGACAAGATTGACTGTCTTTTGAATGCTTTACACTTTATACACTGGATTTAATCAACTGCACCCTTATTTCAGTGTTCCTGCATGGGCTGTGTAAAGGTGAGATAGTCTGTAGCTTCAGTAGGATGGCTAATCCCTGTCGTCATCACAGGCAGCATGAAGGCTTTAAGAAAAAACGTCAATATAAAAGTACAGGAATTCCACCCATACTGTGTCCTCATGTGTATTTACTGCATCTGATTCTCAGTCTAATGAAAATTTGCCTTACTTTCACTTCCCAAAGGTAAAACTCAGTGGAATGTGTTTTTTACAGTAAGAAACTTATGGTACTAAATCTTTTTGAGCTCAGTTATTCCTCAGTGTATTGCAAAATTCTTCAGAACATCTTCCTTACTAGTGCCTCCATTTGGAGGCTGACAATGAGAGAAGATGAAATATATTAATGCTGCTTCTCTAATCTTGGAATATTAAGTATTTCTGATTAATGGCACTGGCTATTATGTGGTCACATGGCTGTGCCTCACACCTTAAGTGCTGGGAAAGAAACCATTAATTAATGGTGCCCATCTTTAAGGAATGTTGCAGTTTCTTGTAAGGCAGTGCTGGTTTGTGCACAAGCCTAGCTGGCACACACACCTCTGCATGTTCAATCGATTCACAGAATCTGTTAGCAAGCTGGTCCCTTTGCTAATATAAATTCAGTACTCAAAATGTGTTTTAAAAAATCCCTTGCTGCTTTTCAAGGATATTTAAATAAACCTAATAAAGTTGTATTGATGCCTCTGCCAAGGAAAGGATAAGATACTTTAGTATTTAATAAATGCTGCAAGACTTTTCTGTATCAAAGTATTGATTTCTATAGGACTTTTTTTTTTAGTCATCATGACTCTTCAGAGCAGGATTTCAGTTGAGTTGATTAGGATGTATAATTTTTGCAATGCAGAGGAAGATGTTTTTCACTTCCAGGCACCTGAAAATAACGGAGAGATACTGGGAGAATATGTTCTCCCAGTCTTCTCTAAATGAAGTAACTTTAATGTATTTCTGTCCGTTCATTAGTGTGTTAAGTTTTATTTCTTTTAGCTACATTTGTATAAAAACAAGCAGCTAAAAAACCTTTCCAAACTATGTGAGGCTTGATTTCGGCCCCAAGTAAAGGGAAAATAGCACTATAGAAGTAGTTAATATTTTATTTTGGGTAATTAAGGCAATGACACAAAATAAAGTGGTTTTTATTTCAGTTTGTGGATTTTTTTAAAAGAAACCCCAGAGTGATGGGAACAATGGTTTTTTGGGGTACCAAATTAGATTGAGAGTTGTTTGTCTAAACCATACTCATCATCATTTTCATAAAGCTCTGGAGAAAAAAGAAATGATGCTAAAGTGTTAATTTCCTTCAGATTAGAAAAGACAAGGCCACATAACCATTAACAAACTCCCTGAAGTCTGTAGCTGTGATCTATTCCATCATTCACTTACCTTGGAAAAAACCACAGCATGGAGCAAACAGACTGGTTTGCTTTAAGTAACCTCTTGCCTATATGTTTTCATCTGAATTGTAAAGTGTATTCCAGACAGAATAGATCTGTGGGATCTTCACAATTTTTATTGTGCAGATGATTCTGATTTTCTTTATTTTACTGTATTTTTAATGTTTTCCACAGATGAGCTGAGCTCCTGGATACAGCAGTCTTTTAAGCATTATGTTACACAAGAAGCTAAGCAACACTTCAGTGACTATGACAAGGATGGTGATGGACTGGTGTCCTGGAAGGAGTATAACTTGCAAATGTATGATCGTGTAATTGATTTTGATGAGAACACTGTCCTGGAGGACCAAGAAGAAGAATCATTTCGCCAGGTAAAATGTTTCAGCAGCAGCTCCTGTGAGCTGTTGGCCAAAGGCAGCAATATTTGTTCATTGTGACAGAACAAGATGGGTAGAGAAAGCAAAGCAGCTGGCATATGGTTAACATGTTATGCTATCTGAGATAGGGGACTAATTAAAGGAAAGTAGTGGAGTATTAAAGCTGCTACTGACAAAATAAAGACACAGTGAAATGGTACCTCTTGAGTGTATTTTGCTGGCTGAGTGGATCATAAGTCTATTGACAGTCTTACAGCAGAGCATGGTCTGCAGCCACCATCTTAAACCCAGGCTGCAATCCATTGGGTGAGGTCTGCAGCCTGACAGGGTCCTGCCCTCAGCAGGGGCCAGCACCAGTGGGGCTGGGGCAGAAGGAACCTCTTTAACCCCTTGGTTGCACTGTTTCAGCCATTCTTTCAGTTACTGCTCAAGCACTCAGTATGGGCTGTCAGTATTGCCTGCTGTAACATTGCCTGTCCATTAGAAACCCACAGAGAAAGCAACAGCAATTCAAACAGTTTTAAGCAATGAAAATGCAACTGTCACAGCTAAAAATGGATGTTTAAACACAGAAGTTGTCTGTGAGTCACGTCTATGAAAGCAGATGCTTAAGCAGGGAAGGAGGCAAGAGAGGCAGGGAGAAAAGGTTCACAAGAGCTACCATGTAGCAAAACCTGTTTCCTTTCAAGTTCCCCATTTATAAGTACATGTAAATGTTTCTGAGAAAGAAAATAAGTGTGGTTTTAGACTATTCCGGCCAGAGGTTTATTTTTTTTCTGTGAGGGTTGCTTTGTCTTCTTTTAGTAAAGTAGTAGTAGATAATATAGGATGTTAACAGAAGTTAAACTATATAGTGAACAGGGGATTTTACACACTGAAGAAACAAACTGTAAAGCTTAGAATGTCACATAACTGAATAATTACATAGCTTTTAAATACCACGAGGCTTCCCAGAGGAACTTCCAGTCAAAATATTGATTCCATGTGTGAGACATTGTCATCACAGATACATAGGGAGCTATAAATCTGTAATCTAGGATAGAACTGCTTGCTGATGTTATGACTTGACTGCTTGCTGCGTTTGCCTGCCTGCTGACTTCTCCAATGTAGATTGTAAATGAGCAGCATTGCACAAGCATCACAGGTCAGGCACCTTCAGCATTTTCCTTACGTTTTCAAATTAGTGGTCCTGCTCTGATCAAGGTGAAAGATACAGTTTAGAAGTGACATTAGGAGTTTACCAGAAGGTGGCGGCCTTGCTCATCACTTCCCAAAAAACACTGGAACACTTACTTTCTCCCTCAATGGTTCAAGCTTACATTGCAGTATAGTACTGTCTGTAATTCTTCTGGATTGCCTTCCTAGTTAAACTCCCAGCTAAGGTCAGCTTTTCTCTAAGAGGACATTGAACTATTTTGCAGAATAGTTAAGATCTTACACTTTATTTCTTACATGTTATGCTCTGTGTTCATCAGCTTAGCCTGATTTTGAGAGAAGTGTCAATACTCTCTGGTAGGATATAAACCAGAAGTACAATTTCAGATGGTTATTTGTAAAAAAATGTTTATGTCCTCTGATTTGCTGGCTACTCCCGTACCCAGATCACTCACACTGATAGCACAGCACACTTAAGGATGGGATTCCAAGATTTTTATAGTTCACATGATCTGCAGTTTGAGCAGAGATTGGTTGTCAATGGTGTGTGTCTAAAGAGATTGTACAAAACGAAACAAGAAAAAAATAGGAAATCTTTGCACATCTGGAAGACAGAAATAGGAAGTGCAAGACATTCAGAAATAAGAACTTGCCTGCTTATATTAGATATTATTTATTTTTTAATGGCATGCTAATACATGTACTTGAAACAGGTTAGAGAAGTGACTTCTGTTTAAAATGATCCCGTGTAATGGACAGCAGTCCTGTAGTAAAGGAATGTGGCCTTAAAATGGCTTCAGAAAAGACATTTTACATACATATCTTTCAAGACCTTCTCTGAACTACAGACAGCCCTTGATGTAGATCCAGAAAGTTAAGTGTCTTTAAAATGTAAATTTTGGAATTCGCAATGGCTGCCATTAATTATAGTGATTGTACTCCAGTTTATTATTTTAGAAATTGGTGACTTTTAGAAGAGGATGCACATATCAAAATGTGAATTTTTGGTCTTTTAATTATCTCTCTTTGGTTCATTTTAAATGTTTCCTTAAATTGAAAGAAGCAGGGGGTTTTGTGATTCTTAGAATAAAACCACCTCAATTAAAAGTGTAATTCCTATTGCTCTCAGTGAGCCGTTTTTAGTGAAAATTTAACATCAGTATAGTATGAGTAGGTAATGTGAAACAATATCCTAATGAACTTACAACCAGCTACTATTATGTTGTTTTTCCATTCCAGTAAGGGCTCTAACTAAATCTATTTTCTAAGCTTCATTTAAAGGAGAAAAAACGTTTTGAGAAAGCTAATAGAGATGATGTTCCTGCTCTAAATGTGGATGAGTATATTGCATTCGAGCATCCCGAAGAGGTGGAGTACATGACGGTAAGATTTAGGGGAGCACCTTTACCAGCCTCTGTGTGTGGGTCTTTTCAATGTGTGTCCTTAGCCTCAGTAGCACTGAGGAGGTGGAGCAGTTATGGATATAGTTTGGACAACCCAAATTAAAATCAGGTCATGTCTTGTGGATCCAGTGCTGGAGGCCAGGAGCTGGAGCAGGAGTTCAGTGCTTTCCTTTGAAATCTGTTTCAAGAGCTGGGATTGCACAAGTATCCCCTGCTTTGGGGACTGGACTGACTTAGCTGCCTCTCAGCTTTGTTAGGCTGCAAATCCATCAGTGAGATTTTAGCTTTTGGTTTTGGCTCTCTGGTGGACAAAAGACCAGCCAGTTCTCCTGACAGTTCAGTTAAGTTGCAAAAATGCAAATTAGTGAATCTACCAGATAAGAAAAAGAAAAGCTCTATCATCTGCTTTGTACATATTCATGTTTCTTCGTTGCTTTTGCAGTTTCAGTGTTGAAGGATTCCAGCTCTATGGGCACCTTTCAGATTTGGTTTTCATGAAATCTGACATTCTGAACTCTTAAGGACAGATCTGTTTTATTGCACAGGAAGCAATTACTGCACTAGTCTGCATAAAACACAAAAAGAGATTTGAAAGGAGGCAGTCTTTCATTTAAGGAAATTAAGTCATTGCTCTAAAATGATTCAGTGCTGTTTCTCTTGATCACGAGTTGCTAATTTTGCTCTTTGTATGTACACAAAAGGACTTTGTTATTCAGGAGGCTTTAGAAGAACATGATAAAGATGGTGATGGATTTGTTAGCCTGGAAGAATTCCTTGGTGATTACAGAAGAGACCCAAGTAAGGAAAAACGGGAAGGGGCATGAAAGAGGGAAGTAAAAAACTTCTGGAATGGGGAGAATTGGATACACCTTTGTTTTCAGCTTTTCATTGTGGATCCAGTGCTGGAGGCCAGGAGCTGGAGCAGGAGTTCAGTGCTTTCCTTTGAAATCTGTTTCAAGAGCTGGGATTGCACAAGTATCCCCTGCTTTGGGGACTGGACTGACTTAGCTGCCTCTCAGCTTTGTTAGGCTGCAAATCCATCAGTGAGATTTTAGCTTTTGGTTTTGGCTCTCTGGTGGACAAAAGACCAGCCAGTTCTCCTGACTGTTCAGTTAAGTTGCAAAAATCCAAATTAGTGAATCTACCAGATAAGAAAAAGAAAAGCTCTATCATCTATTGGATGATAGAGCTTTGTACATATTCATGTTTCTTGGTTGCTTTTGCAGTTTTGAAATGTGTTGAAGGATTCCAGCTCTATGGGCACCTTTCAGATTTGGTTTTCATGAAATCTGACATTCTGAACTCTTAAGGACAGATCTGTTTTATTGCACAGGAAGCAATTACTGCACTAGTCTGCATAAAACACAAAAAGAGATTTGAAAGGAGGCAGTCTTTAATTTAAGGAATTGCACTAGTCTGCATAAAACACAAAAAGAGATTTGAAAGGAGGCAGTCTTTCATTTAAGGAAATTAAGTCATTGCTCTAAAATGATTCAGTGCTGTTTCTCTTGATCACGAGTTGCTAATTTTGCTCTTTGTATGTACACAAAAGGACTTTGTTATTCAGGAGGCTTTAGAAGAACATGATAAAGATGGTGATGGATTTGTTAGCCTGGAAGAATTCCTTGGTGATTACAGAAGAGACCCAAGTAAGGAAAAACGGGAAGGGGCATGAAAGAGGGAAGTAAAAAACTTCTGGAATGGGGAGAATTGGATACACCTTTGTTTTCAGCTTTTCACATTAGACCTACAGACTCTGAGGAAGATTTTCTGCCTTAGAATAATTCTGTTTTCTGAAACTGAGCATAGTAGACTCCTTATTTCAGTCTGCCCCATGTGTATTTGGTGATGGTTTGTGTGTAGCCCATTCCACAGTTTCCTTGCAAGTTGCTTCTTGTTTTCTGAAAGACTGAAATGAATTCCTGACCGCAGAGGATGCAGCTGAAACAAGGTGCAGGCCTATTTGCCAGCTGAACACCTCTGCAGCTCCAGCTAGTAGGAATGTAAGGGTGAACTGCCCTGACCTTGATCGGCCTGAGCAGGCAGCTGCCAGCCTTGCTTTGGAAGGACTGAGCTGAGTGTGTTGTGAGGGGGATGGACAGGTAGTGTGAGGAGTCACTTCGCTGTTCCAGCTATCAGAAGCCTGATTGCTGCCTTTACTCTTTTGTTTGTTTGGGTTTGTTTGTTTTCCAATCTTGCCTTTCCTTAAACTTGATCTGTTCCTTCTTTGATGAGAAGAAGGACACTTACCTGATGCTTATCAGTATTTCTCAATGAATATTTTACACACTGTATTTGATTTACTAAAAGCTAGGGCAAATAATTCTACCCATTCCAAAAAGCCCAGTAGCTTCAATTTTGTGGAAAGTCTGCTTGTCCCAAAGAAGTGCTAATTCTGAATTGCATCCTAGCTGTGGAGAATTGTGTAAGCCACATGAGGATATGGAGAACCAGGGGAATAATCTGTTTTTCTTCACTCTAATCAGCCACCTGGAATTTCACGTTTTATAACCATCTTTGTTTGTCAGAGCCAGTAAAAACAACTGATCTCTGATGCAGCTGCAGGGTTCTTTATCTTTTTCCTGCTCTAACATGAAAGAAAGCTTTTCCAAGCCAGTCCTTAAAAAGTTGTTGGAAAGGAGTAAAATTGTTGCAGTAATAGAGAAGATAACAGCTTTGTCATTACAACTTGTTATCAAGACTTGAGAATCAGCTGTGATTGTACTTCAGCTTTTCTCTCCTGGAGACAGTGTTCCTGCAGCACTCTTTGAAATGACTAATAGGCTGCATGGGGGCTCTGATTCATAATTAGCTCATGATTTGGGGCAACACTGTATGGTGAATTGTGACATAAAGGGAAAAATCTCCTTTCAAAACCAAATGTGAGAAAGGAAGGAGAGACTTCACTTTTTCTTCTTTAATAACAGAATTGTAATTATTTTGAAACTGTTGCTTACCTACTTGTGATACCTGCTACTTTTCATAAGGCTTAGAAAGCCAGTTCATGCTTGTCTGCAGTGTTTATAATTTTGATGAATTACTTCTCAATTCCTTGAAGAGTTAAGGACAAGTCTAAGATTGCTGTAGGCTGCAGCATGCAATACCTGTACATTGGGTAAGGATAAAACAAGAGTGCAAATAAATACTGACAGTAAATGAAATTGTTTTCCTTACTTTCCTCTGCCCATTAATGTTTGTTTTGGTTAGTGACATCACTTCTAGGTAATGTTTTATGAGAATAAGTGTATTTGCTTAGGAGAAAAGATGAAAACCTCTGCTATAAAGTGAAGAGTAGCTTTAAACTTTACAAT
This sequence comes from Onychostruthus taczanowskii, assembly GCF_017590055.1. Lineage (NCBI taxonomy): Eukaryota > Metazoa > Chordata > Aves > Passeriformes > Passeridae > Onychostruthus > Onychostruthus taczanowskii. The sequence continues at coordinate 701,648 of NW_024498329.1, read as the reverse complement.
TGTGTCTTACTAGCTGCAAGGGAAGATCCAGAATGGATACTTGTTGAGAAGGACCGGTTTGTGAACGACTATGACAAGGATCATGATGGAAAACTCAACCCTCAAGAGCTGCTGTCTTGGATAGTACCCAACAATCAGGGTATTGCACAAGAGGAGGTTGGTGGTTTGACTGCTGGTTAGGTTTTAATTACTGCAGGAGAATTTTAAGAATCACAGTGAAATGAGAGAAACATTCAGATTTATCATGTCTTAGTTATTGAAAAAAAATGTATCAGTAGATCTTTGCATATATTTTTCACTTCACTTTGACAAGGAATGCAGGTCCTTTAACTGCATTAGGCAAATGTGAAGTTCCCATTAATTGTGTAAATGTTTGTAAATTAACAAAGTGCTTTTGTACATGTTTAAATAGCTTATCTGCTTTGACTCAAGGGTACAGAATTTTAATAAGTCATTTTTAGTTGTTGTAGGTAAATCTAATGAGATGCACTACCTAAAGAAACTGCATAATTTTGAAATAAGAAATTGATTGTAATTCTTCTAACTGGATAAATCATCATAATTGTAGAACTAAAAACTGGTTTTAAGTACAAGAAAATGGAAGTACTCTGTGATTCAAGATGGTGTAAAGCAAACTTTGATGATGCTAATTAAAATGGTTTAATCAGGGGTAGAACAGCATAATAGCTTTTAAGTGGATTCTCATTTTAGCTTATTTTTTGTGGCAGTTTCCAGTCCCTGACTCCAGTAGAGAGGATTTCTGCCTTTTTTCTAGTAACTTCTCAGCTAAATTTTCCTTGTCTTTGCTTTACCCTGGAGGATTTTGGTGTTCAGAACGGCAGGAACGCCAGATCTTGCCACGGCCTCATGTTCCTGGGGAAGAGAGGCACCTCCCTGTGTCAGACACTCAGACACACAGCCATGTGCTGCTCCCTGAGCTGCCATGTGCCCTGCTGGGCTCTGGGGCTAGGAGCAGCCCTGTGGCAGCAGCAGCAGCAGCAGCAGCAGCAGCAGCAGCAGCCCTGGGTGCTGCCATGTGGGACCTGTGGGATGCTGAGCAGTTCTGGGAGTATTGCTGTAAATGGGGATCTGTGAGCCTTTGCATGGCCTTTTCTGGCTGCGGTCACTTCTTAGTTCACAGAAACTGTTCTGATGTGAGCTCTGTGTGCTGCTGAGGCTGTTCATGCCTGTGGTAGCTTCCTTTGGGGTTTTTTTAGCTCTTCTTAGCAATCTTTCAGATTTTGGCTTACAGCAAGGCCATGCTATAGTAATAGCTCAATTCTGCAACTAATAATTTGTTTTATTTGTTTTTCTAACTTGCTATTTTTTTCCTTTGGGTAATATAAAGGCTTAGCAAAGTCACCTGTTCTAAAGAGAAAGTAGCATTGATTTCAGTCATAAACTGCTGTTTGAAGTCAGAGTATCACACTTCCGTTTCAGCATTTCAAAATCACTTGAGAAACCCAGTAGTTAAATAACAGAAAAATAGAAAAAATACTATCTATTCCATCTTCAGGAATTGACCTGTGGTGGCCAAGATGTCTGTCATATTAATCTTTCAGCTTTTGCCATGCAGAGTGCTTTTAAAATCCCCTTGGCTGACGTTTGTCCCCGTTATTTTTGGCTCGGTTACACTGAGCCAAACCAATCAGGAAAAGTGGCAACAGAAGGATTCTCTAAATCACAGTATTTGTAGATGCTCAGCAAATGAAAACAAAGCCCATGTAATAGCAGGACTCCTATTTCTCAGAAATAAGAGGTGCAGTAGAGCTGCTGCACAGCCTGTTAGCTTTGAACTATGAAATGAGCTACAACTAAAATACTCTGCATTTGGCTCTTCATCTTACTGCTAAACTTCCCTCTATTTATAATATATAAATAAACAAAAATCAGAATTGTTTTAACTTGGTGCATGTGGTGGTCTGTTTCTTTTACAGGCTCTGCACCTCATTGAAGAGATGGATTTGAATGATGATAAAAAACTTTCTGAAGCAGAAATTCTTAAGAACCAAGATTTGTTTCTTAACAGTGAAGCAACAGATTATGGTAGGCAGCTTCATGATGAACGTTTCTACCATGAAGAACTTTAGGTTATTTATTTTGTAATCTTTTTTTCTTCCCTTTCTTTCATTTGAAGCTTTTGTTAAAAGCACTCATCATCTGCATTGCAAGTTTCATGCTGTAATTACAATACACTAATGTTTGTGTAAATAATTTGCATTCAGAATTAAATTGCCCTCCTGTAAACTTCCTAGGCCTCTTTTAGCCTTCAAAATTAATTTGAAATACTTGCTATCAAAATTCTGTAGTGTTGGGAAATAAATTACTTCAGGGTAGTACTGTATTGTGAAGAGTTGTTCTACTGTACTTGAAGAAAATGGAGAATCTAGATGGTTCTGAAAGAATGCAAAATATAGTAACTGAGACTACTATTTTTCTAATCAATTAAATTAGGGCAGAGTGTGGGGAAGGTGGGGGGATGTTTAGAGTTAGTATTAACTGTGTTTTGTTTAATACCTTTGGAGAAATACTTGCATAAATGCCTCAGTTGTTTAAGAGGTTTCTACTTGATTTTGAATGGTTTCTATACTGTGTTTTACTCTATCATAAAACTTGCTATTTTTACATCAATAGACAAGAATTATTTTTAATGTACAGTTGTAGAGCGTTAGCAATGCAGTGGTATTTTACTGTGTCGAGACCTTCTTCATTTGTTGGATTAAAACTTAAAATGTTCTATCTTTCTGTGTTTTGTACATCTATTTCTCACCTTGGGTCACCCATAGCAGCTCCTGGAGATGTGAGCAATGTGCATAATGTCCAGTGGCAGCATTCTTGGCTTTATTAACCAGAGATTTGTCATCTTATCTGGCTGCTAAAGAAGATTCAGAAAAAAGCAAGGTGTACATTTAGCATTTTCTGGACAAGTTTGCAAAAGCAATTGTGTTTATTTTTTTATTTGTAGCATATGGAAGGCTAAAGCTTCAAGGCATTACATAAATAATATTTGTAGTAATAACCTCTGAAAGTTAACCTCAGCTGAAAGCTCCACAAGTGACTGCTGTCCCATTTTGTGATTATTTGAAATAAGGGTTAATGAAGGGTTAATGGCACTATAGGTTCAGTGTAGGAAAGTCCAGATATTCACTTCTGTCTTCTGGAAAGAAATGAGCTGAGTATTCCAAAGACTCACAGAACAGCTTGTGTGGTGTGTGTTAGGGTTTTTTAATTCCTTTATAAATAACTCTTGTAGTGCTCTCACAGTGCTCTCCTTGACTAATGTTTTCCTTCCTCCCAGCTCTGTTGAGTGAAAGCAGCTAGTTCTGCCTTGTTTTTTTCCCAGGATACCACCTCTTAATTATGCCCAGAACAAACGGAATTCCTTTTGGGGTAAGTGCTAATGTGTCAGTAGAAGGTTAGAAATTTTGATTCAAAGCAGAACCATGTACACTATATTTTTAGATGTCATAGTAATAGAAATTCAAAACACTTTTTCAATTTTAGTGGCTGAATTTTTTTCTACCCATATTTTTTTAATGTCAGTTCCTTGGGAATATGAGTACAGCTCTTGCCAATAGTGGTGGTGAGATCTGATTTTCAAAAAAATGAAGTCTAATAAATCCAGTGTGCCTAGAAATATTAAAACAAACAAAAAAAATTGTAAACTGACTGGTGGTGTTTCTAAATGAGCACATATGCAGAGTATTGGCTAAAATGTGCTGAAGGAAGCTAAAGTGTTGTCTCCCATGATGCTGAACAAATCACTGCTGCTGAAGAAGGGACATTTGGTCCAGAGGCAGACTTGCTGGAGATGATGTCTGGGACACAGATCCAAGGGTCCTTTTGAGACACAGAAACCTTCTCAGCAGCACCTGCATTGCCTGCTTGGCTAATGAATGTGCAGTACTTGCAAATGAGTAGTGATTTGCTGTGAATTAAGGCATAGAGAAAGACAGTGTGTTGATAAAGCATTCAAAAGTTGTCAGAGAAATTAAAAACATCTTTCAGAAGTTACCTGAATTTATAACAAGAAGAGGGCGCAAAAACCCAAATAGTTTCATTTTCTCTTTCACAAAGTACTTTTATTTTTCTCCCAGGAACAGCCCGATCCTGTTTGTGCTATTCAAGGCCCCAGTGACATTGCACTTCTCCACAGTTCCCTTTTTCCTTTGTTTGCCTTTGAAACATCTTCAGGGGTAATGATAGTTTAAACCCATACAGAGCACAAAAAGACCCCACATTTCTATGATACAATTATGTTATATACAAAGTATCACAGTGTTAATTCTAGAGGAAATCCATTCATGTTCTTTATGATTATGGCAGAGGCTGATGATCTTTCTCTTGGGTAAAACAGCAAAACAGGGTCCACCTTTCAGTGATGGCCTCTATCAGAAACTGCTGTGAAATGTTGCATAAGAGGATTTTACTGAAGCAGAAGGCCAGCAGGACTGTCTTGCACTGCGAGACTGCTTTTGGAAGGCTGTTGCAGCAGTTCCCTCTAACAGGAGCAGAGGGAGTTCAGTTTCAGGGCCAAACAGAGCCTGGGGTGGGGTGTGGGCTGTGCTGGAGCAGCCTCCAGCCACAGCCACGATGGCCCAGAGCAGCTGGAACAAACCAAGCCAGGTGTTCCGAGGCTGCAGTTTCAGTTTCCATGGGAACACAGACTGGCTCCTCGCAGAGGGCAAGGTGATTTCAACATTTTGAATGGGTATGATATGGGATCATTTGCAAGCCCCTGCCATTGCCTACGTGGAAATTCAGAGCTCATTCGTATGGAATCAGAGCACAGCAGCTGAATTGTGTCTATTTCAGCCATGGTTCTCCTCTGGCAGTGGTTTCCTTGCCTTTGCTGTCCCCAGGCTGTGGGGCCCAGATGGACACCAGGAGCTGGGCTGTTGGAGTTTGGACATGGCTGCACTGCAGCTGTTGTTTGGAAGCCGTATGTCAGATGTAAGGTTCAGGGGGCTGGGAAGGACTGCACCAGTGCCTTCCAGTCTCCATTGGCATTTCCCAAAGCACCATTCCAAGGGACCACAATACACCTGAGGAATTCTGACAATTGTCTTCTGCCTTAAAGCTTTTCATGGACTCCCTCATCCTCTTGCTATGTATAGTAAAAGTCAGAAACATTTCCTCTGAAGAATGTCTTGCTTGGCATCCTGGATGAGCACAAAAATGTTTGTAGATGCTATTTTCATATTTTACCTACTGTCAAATCCAAATCTGCCACCCAAATCCCTGATAAAAAGTTTTGCTCAAAGTAGTATATAGTCGAAAATTAAAACTGATTTTTTCTTAAAAAATCAGACTTACCCTGACTTTTTACTACAGAATGAAAATGGTACATTCTGCTGCCAACCAATTTAATTACTGGGGGGAAAACCCTCAGGAAGTGTGTTCTTGGCACTATGAAACAGAACACCTGATTTTTAACCTCTAAGAGCAGAGGTGGAAGGAGAGGCAGTGGCTGTCAGGCAAGAGTTCCACTTAAGGCTCCTTGTTGACACTGCTGGATTCCCGAGTGAGCCTGTCCAGTCAGGCTGAAATCCCGTTAGTGCTGGAACCAGGAACAGTTGCTTGGAACTCCCCAAGGCTGGCGCTCGGCAGCCAGCTCGGCTGGAGCGCGGTTCTCTTACATGGCGCTGACGGTCTGCGCGCTTCGTCCTGATTGGCTGAACCCGCGGCCACCCGGCCAGCCAGCCAATGGCTGCTCGTGTCCGCTCCGGTTACACAGCTGAGGTCATTGGTTACCTTTCGGTTATGGCGCTGGGGTTATGTGTAACTGTGAGGCCTTCGGGCCAGCTGTTAGCACCACAGCCTTGGTGTCCTGTTCCTGCTTAGAGCAGAGGGGATACGGAATTGTGTCCCCCTTGTAAAGCCCTGCAAAGCCTGGCTACCCCTGCACGGCGCAGCGCCCCATGGACATAACCCAGCGCCACCAGGACCTGGGGCAGGGACCCAAATCAACCCAAATCTGCTTCATCACAGCCGGGGCTGGGACTCACACCAGCTACTCTGACAACTCCTCAAAGTACATGGACTGGAGACCTGCTCAGGGCTGTTCCGAGGAGCTCACCACGGCACAGTGAACTGCCCGTGCTGATGGCGTTGGAGCCAGCATCCCTGGGAGCTGCTGGGAGGTGACTGTGCTGCACCAGAGCTCTTGGGTGGCATGGGTGCCGGCACAGCCCAGCGTGAGGTTCAGTCAAATAATTGGCTTTGTGGTTGGAGGCCAAACTAAAAATAACAGGAAAGTAGTGTAACATTTTAGAGGGCTAAAACACGCTCAGTTTATTTTTATGAACCCCTACAGCAGCAAAGATGGTTTCAAAACACAGCTGTAACTTGGAAATAGCAACAGGAAACATTTGGGTTTGGAAGGACTGAGATAAAACACTCTAAAAAGATCCTTTTATTTTTGGATACAGATCAAGTATGACCAGTGCCCATGCCCTCAAAATACATTTTTTCAAGGAATTTTCCCTTCTGGAAGAAAGCTTCACTCCTTTCTCCTCAACACTGTCTGCAAGTGAATCCTCACATTTCTCCTCCCACTCTCATGCAATGATGCTTTCTTCCTGCTACACCTCTGACCCTCCAGACTCTCTCTACTTGCACCTCATTTTCCCTCACAAAGTCCCTGCACATTCCCTGTCTTCTTCAGACCATCAGGAAGAAACCTTGCAAAATCTTTTAAACACCAGCTACAGGAGTGAGTAGGGGCAACTGCAGCCCGCAGAGCTCTGAGCAGAGCCCGAGCCCTGCTGGAGCCCAGGGAAGTTGCAAGACTTCCTCACTCCGGAATGATCTGCCCGGGGCTGCTGCTGGGGGCAGCAGGGAAACAGCAGCGCCCAGAGCAGCGCCAGTCAGTCGGTTGGAAATCAGTAAGTCCTGATGTATTCTTGGTGGGGACAGACAGCTTTTGCATGGGCAACCACCACAGGACTATTTTTCTTTTCTTTTCCTACACCCCAAAAATGCGAGTGAGTATTTAAAAACAGGTATTTAAGAATGCTTAAAACATCCTAAGAAGGTGAACAGAAGCAACCTCACCTAGAGGAATTTCTAATCTTCTACTGACACTAGAGGATAAGTGCTTTGGAGAGGGTTTCAGGGAAGCTTTAGTAGCGTTACCCTGTGCTCAGGTAGTTGCAGCTGTGTTATAACAACTGGAGGAGCTGATTTGGGGAGCTGCCTGAAATACCTGGTGTCAGCAATGTGCTGAGTGTGGTCTGAGTGCTGCTGCTTCACTGGTCTGTGAGGCTTCGCTCAGGTCCTGGTAGTAACAAACTCTTAGCTCTCTTCTTTTTCAAGACTTTGGATTTTACTTCTGAATTTCACATATCTTGCATATTCATATGAACGTTTATGTGAGTGCATGCAAATCAGGAGTGTTCTCAACATTGACATCCAGGTATCTAAATGTGTGCAGACACCTGCACACTTCTCAGGGTTCTTAATTTAGCCTGAGTCCTGAAAAGCCTTTCCAGCTGCAAAATGCAACTTTGAGCTAAGCTTCTTGTGTGCAAGGGCATGGGCCTCTGCCAGCCCCAGAAGGTGCTGCAGAAATGGGGCACCTATGTTTCTTTTGCTTCTTTTTCTTTGCAAAACCACATCTTTAGAGAATAGCTTGTCTCTGTGTATTGTGCTGGTTTCTTTTGCACTGTAATTGTCCTCTCTCTTCCTGCAGCCGATCAAATCATATCACTGAACTTAGTGCCTTTTTTTCCCCCTCTATTTTTTTCCTGTCCGCTCACATGCACCCATGGCAAGGAGCGGCCTGACACCATTTGACATCTCCTTGCTTCCTCATTTCAATATTAACTGTTCACCAGAAGAGAAACAGGTTTGGGGTGCGGGTGCTGAGCACTTGCCTGTCTCTGCGTGTGAGCCACAGCTCTTTTGCCCTCTGTCCCTCACAGCCACAGGTCATTTCTCTGAGCTGCCTGGGACAGCCCCATGCTAGTGGCACCAGCCTGACTTCAGGAGGGACAGGTCTGTGGATGTGCTGCACTCTCTGCTTGGGCTGGGGTGCAGTGACAAGGCTCAGAGCTGTTCCTGCTGCTGCTCTCACCCCACAACAGACTTGCTGAAGGATTCCTACCCCTCCACAGAGCAATAATAATGACCCAGCTGCAGTTTAAAGATGCTTTTTGGGTAAGTGAGCATTTACTATGCGTTTCCTATATTCAATGTATCTGTATTTTAAATTTTTTAAAAACACAGCTTGGTTCTATATATAGTTTAAAACTAATTTAATGCTGTTCTGTGTTCCCAATTTAGTTTAGTAAAAATCCAAATTTGTCTCCAACCAAAAACATGGTGTTTAGTAATGTGTTTGATCCTGGGCAGAAGGATGCAGTGTAAAGAATCTGTCCAGTCCCTATAAAACCACTGGCATTCCCAGTTCCTGTGCTAGGGCCAGAAACCACTTTTGAAAGGGACATGGATTTGTCTGTCTCACAGTGCTAAGAACCTGCTTGCAGTGAGTGTCCTCAGCTCTAGAATGGCTCCCAGAGCAGGTGAGCTGTTGCTAATTATAGGCTAAATTCCCTCCTGTTTAGTGAAGAGCAGAGCCAGCAGCTGTGAGCAAAATGCTCCCGCACAGCTCCCTCCAGGCTCCCACCCTGCTGCCAGGAGCATTCCCCGGCATGCAGAGCCCAGGAGCTGTGAGGCAGCACAGGTTAGAAAGGATCAGCAGTGACACTCCACAGCTAAGCCCAAACTCAAAGCTGACCTAAAAAAACAGCAAATACTGAAATGAGAAGATCTGCTCCATACTTGTTATTTGACTTTTGTTTGAAAATCCTTTTGGTCTCCTGTTTTCAAGCTCTTTCCCTGCAGTTACAAGGTAAAAGGACCTTAGTCATTTCTCTCACTATGATAATCTGAGGCTCTCTTGCAATTGGAGAAAGTCCAAAATCAAAATTCTGTCGTTGCAAAGTCGAGTAAACAGGATGTTATGTGGTTGCCTCTTTTCTGGGCAATCATTTATCCACATCAAGGACTGACTTAAAGAAAGACATGAAGCCGTATGAATTTTTTCTGCCATTGCCTGGCTGTTCTTTCTGCTTGTGCTCTCTTTCTCTCCACCCACGCTTCAGGGTAAACCCTCTCTTGGTAGAAAACAGAAGGGCAGAGGCAAAAACACATTTCAGTGAACCACCATCCTCCAAGCACTTCCAGGAAGCCCTCCCCACCCCCACTGCAATACTAGATTTGAACAGTTAAAAAGAATAAAAATACAATGAGGAAATACGAAAGTCAGTGTTGATGTTAGGACTAACTGTGCATGACCACACCTATGTGAGATTCTCCTCATTTGTGCACCCACTGAGTGCACAGTGCACTGCACAGGGTGGGACACAGCTGTGGGCCAGTGCTGCCCTGCGAGCTTCAGCCCTTGCATTGCTGAACTTCCTTGGAAAACAAGCCACCTGACTTTTAGAGCTGGTATATTTGGTATAGTTACTTTTCAATGCCTTGGTCTTCAGGGAGAATCAATCAAGCTCTGGGAGTAGTGTGAGGGTGATTAATGCCAGCTGACAATCTGGCCAGGCTGGTTCTTCATGGCTCTTCTTCCCTAAACTTCTCTCCTGTGCTTAGTCACATTACCATGACTCAAATCCTTGCTTAGCTTTGAAGCTAACAGCTTATTTAAAGGAAAGCATCTTTGGATTTCTTTATTTTTTGGCTGGAAATGTATTGCCCAGCTTGATTGAGAGGGCAGGAATGTATCTGATTGCAGCACAGAAGCTTTAGCTACGCAGTAAGTCTTTAAAAGTGAAAACTTACAGGATATTGCACAACACAAGTGTGCAGCATGCCCCCCAGATCACAAGATCAGCAAATATTTTTGCATTCATAAGGATCTGTTGTGAGAGGAAAATGTATTCATGTGGTTTGCTTCAGCAGGCAATTATTTCCTGTATTTGGTCTGTACACTGAACAGAAACTGCTTTTCTGATTGACACCCAAAAAGTGTTTGCCCCGTGGTGGGTGCCTCAACACAGAGCCCTGATCTCTGATTGCTGCACCCCCTCTCTGTGCTTCACCCTGATGAGGTGTCCCTGAACAACAGCTCCCTACTCCATCATCAGGGAACTTTTGGATAAGCAGGCGTTTCTGCAGGACCTGCCTCAATGTAAAATATGTAAAGAAACCCTAAAAGCAGGAGATGTCCCAACTAGCAGAGAAAGAGCACCATTCATCCCTCCCCAAAGTTCTTCTTGTTCATAGAACAGGGTGTGCTGTCGTCCAGGAAAATGCAACTTGTTCCTCATAACAGGTTTAAGTTTTATCTCTCTTCCAAATAAATGTAGCAGTGATAGTACTATACTAAAACTTCCACACTTAGTTAATTTGTAATTTTTTTTGTAGCATAGCCTGAGCAAAACCCGTGGTTTTTTTAATTACATTTTTATTTCTATATACTCCACACTCTCTGTAATGGTTCAAGGGACAGCTGCTCGAAGTCTGCACTAAAATGTGCTTCTTAGAAAAAGTTTTCTGTCCTCTGATAATATTTTTTGGAAAATGTTAGTGAGATGGAAATTCAGATCGGGTTTGATAGCCATTGCAGGGCAGTTGCTGATGGATTAATATTCTGCTGGGCTGCTGTACAAGCCTGGCAGATGTTACCTGTCTTCTCTAGCATCATATGAGACAGGTAGGGAAATGTCCATGGTAATGGGGAGTGTGTATGTGGCACCAGCCGAGTTCCATGTTAATGGGGTTGTGTTAACAGGCAGAGCAACAGTAATTTTTTTTTGTTACAAAAACCACTATCTGAGAAAATCTTTCCCCCTCAGTCACAGTGTCTTTCTGAGTCTCATTCTCTGTTCTTGCACTCATTGTTGCTTTTCCTTTGCAATTTCTGTCATTGCCTTTTCCTTCTATTTAGTCTCCCTCCAACCTGCTGCTCAAAACTGCAGCTGCAGCCCCTGAAATGCAGCTATTTCTGGCCAAGAGGTAGGAAGGTACTGGCACCACTTCCTGGCTTTCCATACCCACCTGGGAACAGGGAATGAGGGAAAGAGGAGGAGGAGCTGGTTGGTTTTGGGGCAGGCTCCAAAGTGCCCAGAGTTGAGTGGGAGCAAATCTATTCTCTCGTACAGCTTTGAATCAAACTCAAGCAGCCAAGTCAATTCTGAAAATATGTCATGGGCTCCTTAAAAATAAGTGCTTGAAGTGTGAAATGCTTGCTCCTTCTCAGTTGTGGGATGAGCTTGGAGCTTGTGAATTCTCACAGCTTACATATAAAAGTGTGGGGGTGATGCAGGCCAGCAAATATGAAGCAGGCCTTGAACATGAGCTGGCAGGATTTGCTCCCCTGCCCTGCTGTGGGCTGGTCCTTTCACAGCCCTGCCTGTGGACCCGTGGTTGTGGTCAGACACTGCAGCAGAGGGAGTCATGGAAGTGCTCCAGGAGCAGGGACTGTCACAAAGATGCTTAATGTCTGTTGCTTTGATTTCAGGCTATGTTCAACCTCAGGTTCAGTGTGAAGTTGACTTTGTATATTGAGCCTCTCAACTCCTACTGTAGCTTTTTTCACACAATGGTCTGTTATAGACGCCAAAAAAGATGTAATTAGCTTCACAAATAATTTAGCTTCTGATGAGACTCTTAACTGTGGAACAAGAGCTCCGTGGTGATAAAAGTCACAGTAAAGCTATTTCCTGAACTTATTAGGCAACATGCTGAAGAAATACAGCATCAATTGTTTTACTCAATATAGGAAGTTTTTTTATACCAGGAGCTACCCTGTTTTCCTGTAGAGGTTGAGCTTTGCAGGGCCCATTGTTTTGCAGCAGGTATGTGAGGAGGAAGTGATACTGGGCAGGTTTGTTGGGAGGAACTGGAGCTGGGGAAGCTCCTGCCAGCCCAGCACCCTGAGGCTGAGCTCGGGCAGACAGGAATGAAGCTGGCAAACCTTCCAGCCTGGCATCCCAGCTTTGCAAGTGGGTGCCACCAAATTTGATTTAAATGGCATGGCACCAATTGCATCTGACCCTACTGACACAAGGCAGGTTAAGATAAATCATCTCCCTGCACAAGAGCACACAGGTGGAATCTTCTGTCAGCATGTCCTGCATCTCCCTGAGCTCCAGAGGCAGAGGCATGGCCATGGTCCTGCACTCCCTGAGCTCCAGAGGCATGGCCATGGTCCTGCACTCCCTGAGCTCCAGAGGCATGACCATGGTCCTGCACTCCCTGAGCTCCAGAGGCAGAGGCATGGCCATGGTCCTGCACTCCCTGAGCCCCAGAAGCAGAGGCATGGCCACAGCACTGGTCACATCCAGGCCAAGTCATCACTGCAGGATGTGTAGAAATGGGGAATGAAGGGGGAACCAGCTTGGAAAAGTTGGACTGATTGCCCAGCTGATGCCTGTGTTTGCTGTGAGGTCGACTTTATCTCCACAGAAGAGGCTGCTGTACTGGTTTTTTACATGTAATTTCTTCCACCATTTTTCCAGCTGCTCTGGGAAGGACACTTGGCTCCCTGGGGCAATGAGAAGCACCCATGGAGGGTGGAGGGGGAGCAATCACAGCCGTCATTGAAACTAGAGGAAATTACAAGTAGAAAACCTGAGCAGTCACTGTGGCTATGGAAACACTGGTGCTTCACAAGTCATTTCTGGGCAGAGCACAACAGCTGAAATGAAGCTCAAATGAACTAACACTAGATGAATGGATTTACAGAGTTCATTTTGGGTCAGTGACTGAAATAATTAGACAGTTAAATACAGTTTATTATAATTTTCTGATGACCATGTTGCAACTGAGAGGTTTGAATACTAAAATTCGTTGATTGATGAATTAAGTCACTGTGACGACTTTGTTAGTATTTTTACACAACTGTATCTGGTTTGTTTTGATCCATCCTGCTCTGCAAAAGTTGGTTGGTTTTACTTGGGCTCAGGGAAGGGGAGGATTCTTATTTCTGCCAATTTTAAGTGTGCCATGAGTCTGTATTTTAAATATGGAGTAGGTGAGTCATGGACTCTTTGCCCACATGTACACGGCCACGTCTAACCAACACCACTTAAAGAGTGTTTGTCACACCCAGCTTGAAATGGAGCCTCACTCAAAGGTCAGAGGATGTCTCTGGCTTGTTAGAGCAGCCCACTGAGGTGCATTTTCTGAGGCAGAATGGCTGAGGCTCAGAGGGGCCTCTGGACATCTCCAGCCAAGCCTCACCCAGCGCCAGTCCCAGCACGGAGCTCAGAGTATCTCCACAGGTGGAGAAACTGATACTGTGTCTCACCACCTCTCAGCAAAAACCTTCCTGGGCTTAAACAGGACTTCTTGAATTTCCACAGGTGCTCCTTGCCTCTTGCCCTGTCACTGAGTGCCCCTGCAAAGTCCTGGCTCCATCTCCCCTGCTCCTCCTACAGGAATTTAAACACACTGAGCACTTTTCTGCAGGCTGAGCAGTGCCAGCCCTCAGCCTCTCCTCCCACCATGGGTTCTCAGGGTGAATCTCAGAGTGTCCCAGGAATCTCATTTCAATCGATTTTTTCCTGGCAGGACCAGGTGATTCATGCCTGTCCCTTTCCTCCCTCCAGGCTGACACTCCTGACACTCCTGCAGTGCAGCAGAGCTGCCTCTCCTTCTTCAGCCACTGGCTGCAGACACTGAACTTGGGCTGCTTCCTAGGCACAGGGGAACACCTGGAATTTCAATAAAGTAATACTCATTGCATGCTTGTATGGAAGGCAAGTCAGGCTGCTTGGTTATATTTCAGCTCCTTTAGCTCAAGGAGACCTTCTTCTGATTTCATTTTCCTGCCTTGCCACAGCAAGGTAGATTCCAGCTGGCATTTGGCACAGAAAACACTAGTTTCATCTCCAGTTTAATCTAGGTTTTGTAATAAAACTTCTCTCAGCAGCCATAGTTCAATAATGTACAAAGCTTGCTGTGTCGTTCAGTAAGAGTTTGGGGATTTGAGGCTGGGATGAGGTGAAGGCTGGGGGAACAGCTCTGTGTGGAGATCACTCAGGTTTGCTCAGGCTGTCACAGTGAAGGAAAAAACCCACACTGAAAATACGCATCTGGATCCCAATAGCTTTTCAGTTCCCCAGAGAATTATTCCTTACTGTACATAGAGTTTAGTACTTCTTTAAAGTGGTGGAAAAATGTCACTGAACAAGACTGAGGAATTGAAAAGTTCCATAGCTCCTCATGCAACTTTATCTTCGCTTGAAATGAAAGGCAACAGTCTTGGGAATTAAGTGAAAATGTACCAGCTCAGGCTAGCTTAGAGATACCAACTCCTGTGGTTCCATTCAGAGCAAATACATAAATAAACACAAGCTTTTTTTCTTTTAATGTAAGAGCTTTTCAAATCCAGAAGATATTTTGTGCTGCTCTCAATTTGTCCAGGCTTAATGTATTCCTAATATGAAAGAAAAATAAAAAATAAAGGGTGGGGGAAAAGACAAAAAGGAAAATAGGTGGTCAGCAGCTCTGAGGTCTGAGTCTCATCACTTGATGCTCCTCGGAGTAGGTGCTGTAATTACTGAAGGGTTATTAACAAGTCAGGACTGACAAACAACCCTGGGGCTGCTGCTCAGCAGGATGGAAATCCCCAGGAGCACCAGGAGAAGGAAAGGAGGGCCCTGCCATTGAAAGAGCCTGGATGAACATTTGGTTAGGACATGGGGGTCTGACAGAATCTTTTGTGGGAAAACACTGTTTTACTGGAAGTAGGGGTGCTGTTTTGGAAGATAAAGCTGGGCTTTGATGAAAAAGTTCACACCTGGTAAAGGCTTTCTCTGGAGATGGAAAATTAAGGTGCATTTGCTAACCAGAGAGGAGGAGAACAGGCTCCTAAAAGCCCTCTGTAGTTCTGGGAGCTCTGCAGGGGGAAGGCACACTCTGGAACAGGAACTGGAGCTTTCCTTGCCCACAGCCACTGCCTGCAGCCTGAGTGCAGGCATGCCTTCCCTGGGCCACGAGGTTCACCCCCACATGAAACAGCTGGAGAAAGAGGTTCAGATGAAATTCCCCTTCCCTGGACAGGCAGCAGATGGGGGGTGGTGTGGCAGCTGTGGCAGGGGGTGTCTCAATCAGACACTGATGCAGTGTAAGAATGTTGCATCATATTGAGTAATAGGATATGTTGAAAATTATTATTTAGGTGGCAAAGATCTCTTGTGAAATGGAATTGGTAACATGTAGATATTGAAATAATCTTTACTAAGAAGTGAAGTCAATTTTTAATTCATTCCCCTTCTACAGCAACAATCTGGGAATATTTCCTGAAGTTTTACTCTTCCCCATGTGCCAGGGGACACTTGTAACAAAGAGAGCATGGGTTCAGCAGTGACTTTTATGAAGTACCTTTTTCAGAACTGATAGGAAACAATTCTAAGCATTTTAATTCAAGGAGGAAAAAGACACATAGTTTTTTAAAATAAATTAATGTACTAACTAAGCAGGTCTGGTTCCAGTGGCTCTGTAAGACCTGGTGGACAGTTGTCTCTGTGCTTGAGCAAGTCAGGGCTGTTTCAGATTTCACTCACCGTGGCCTGGGACTGAGCTCACAGTGCTTGTAGAAGGAGAGGAGACCTCTTATAACAGAGAAGGAAACTGGAAGTGGATGAACTAAAGAGGAATAGAAACAAAAGTAATCTCTGACCATTATTTTGTGTAAAACAGAAGTATCCTCTACTTGTAAAATTCTATTTCTCCTCATTTTTCTTCCAGTTTCTCTTGTGTAGCTAATGTTACTCAGTAGGAGACTGAAGGAACATCTGATCTCTCCATTGACATGTTTATCTGTCTTGCTTCAGAAGGACCATGGCAACAGTGCTGTGCCTTCTGAAAGACACGTGCAAATCCTCACTTCTGGCCTCTCTGTTGGCTCCCAAGGAAAAGCCACTTTAATTTATGGATTTAGCTGTTGTCTGAAGTCATATGGAGAAAATACAAAGGGATGCTGCCACCTCAAACCTGTGTCATGTAGCCACATCAAACTCCCATTAAAATCTGGTGAGGGATTCTGCTGCCTCCTGTCCCATTTCTTACAATCCCTGTCACAGGTGTTCCAGAAGTTTGTTCTATATGGATTTCCTGAATGGATTCCTAGTTTTTCATCATGCTTTTTGTTGTGATGCATATCTGTCTCCTGGCTCCTTTCTCCTTCTGCTAGCACAGGAGCACTGGGGCTCTGAACTGCACTCAGAATAATGTTTAATCAAATTATTAAGAAGACAACCTAAAACAGAGATAATAAGCACAAGCAGAGTCCTTTTAGTAGGCTGGAATTGAGACTTTCCTATCTCAAGGCTGTTCCCTGTGTGCCATGAGTCTGCCAGCCAGCAAACCACCTGCAGAAGTGAGGCAGGCTTTGTGCAGTCATCACTTTGGATCCGTGCAAATCAGGGGTGATAAAATATGAAGAGAGCCAAACAATATGCTGTGACTGTAAGAATGCCTAATACATAACATATGAGCAGTCTAGGATGCCAGTGAGAGGGCTCGGGCTCAGGAAGCTGAGGAGTGAATTCCTCTGTCAGCAGAACTCTAAATCAGCCATTTCCTTCTCGGAGAAAACCCTCAGGGTCAGGAGCGAAAGACCACTGGGGAGTTGCTGTTCTGATCCGTGTCATTTGCACTGCTACTGTATAATTTGTGGATCCCAATTTCACTTTGACTATCCTGGCTGCTGCAGGTTTGAAGTCTGGTGAGAATCTCACTCTAGGGGCAGTGGGAGAGGCAGTCTAGCAGCCCAGCAATTGGAATGCTGCAGAGGCAGTGATTTTTCCCTTGTGATTTTTGAAGGTCCCATTCAAGGTTCACCTCTATGCTGTTTTCTGACAATAAATACCATTTGCTCCCATGCAAGGTACTGCATGTCAGATTTAGGTAACGGGCTGCAGCAAAACTGCAAAGTAAGCCCTTGTGGAAAATGCCCAAGTCAACTTGTGGAATTATCACCAAAATGTCCCTACCTATATCCTGAGCAAACATTTATGTTTTTGATACACAAAGAGTGAATTTACAAGAAGTGACAGAAATCTTGTACAGCCCGCTTCAATCCACCTACTCTTCCTTGCTTTTTCTGCTTATATGGGGAAAAAATCAATACTTTAAAAAAATAGATTTTTTAAAGCTCATATAAATTCTGCAGTCGGTCTTGGAAAGCACAAGTAACCACCACATTCCCATCCATTCCAACTGATTTCAGCCAGTGGGAAGAAGGAACTCTTACACAATAAAGCACCAGCAAATGCTTTTAAACCCACTAAGCAGTTGGTTATGACATGAACGTGTATGTAAAAGGTCTCATATCACACCCAGCACTGGTCAGGGGAGAACATTTTGGTCAGAGGTTTCCGATGTGACACCACTCTGCTTTGGGCATGGTGACCTTCCCCCATGTGTGTGCTCAGCTCAGAATGGGGTTGCTGAGCTGCCTTTTCAGCTGCTGGCACATTCCCAGGGCCAGGCAGAGGAGGGCCAGGCTGAAAAGCTGGGGTTGGTTTTGGAAAGGGCTCCTTCATGTGCCCCTGCAGTGGAGCAGAGCTGGGACAGCAGCCGTGCAGCAGGAAGCAGCAGCAAAGCAGCTCTCATCACAGCAGGGCACCCCTGAGATAAGAGCTGGACAGGGGATTTCAGCACACACACAGCAGAGTGCTCACTGCTGTCCTGTTTATTCCAGGAGAGTGGGATGCTGCAGAAAGACAGCAGTAAACTACCCAAAACACTATCTGTCAGGAGTATGTTTCTAGAAACACTAGGAAATTTTAAAGTGTACCAGGGGAAAAACCATGAAACATAAAGCAAGTGATTGAATTACAGTGAAAAGCCATGCCATGACAGGAAATATCCAGTCCAATGTACTTAGTAATTACTAAGTAATATTTGGCTGTTAGGTCTGTTTGCTGCTCCTCTACATATACAAAGCCCTTGGCAGAGCTCTTGACAAGGAGACTGGCAGATCAAGGGAACAAGACTTGAAACACTCAGAGCCAGTAGCCAGTGGTATGATGCAAGAATACAATTAATTGATTTAACTCAGTCAGAACAACTAACTTTCAGTCCAGGACTTAGCTATCATGTATGATACCACTGTGGATAGAAAGGATTTATTTCTGACAGTTGAAAAAGATATTGTCAAAATGATGTTTGTTCAAAACTTCACTGTGCCCTGATCTCTCTAAACTTCCTCCTCACACCAGTAGTTATTTCCTTTTTAACTCTGAAAAAGTGGATCTTAAGTTTTTATTTCACTAAAACTGTTATAAGTTTACCTAAACTAAGCTAGATATGAATACAAATACAGTTTGATTTAGAGAAAAATTCCAAAAATACTCATAACATATTCAGTATCAATTATTTTTCTCTTTGAAAATCTGTATTAATAGTTTATTTGAATCAGGTAGCAGCATTTGGCATTTTCAGTCCACAACCATGTGAGAACACTTCTGATACAAGCTTTTGAAAAATATCATTAGGAACCAAGATGAAGAATGAACTTTGATAGCTAAATACTTTCAAACTTAAGCAAAAGGGGGGGGGGGGCGTGTTAAAAGATTGTTTTAAATGTTAGCAGATAATACATTTCAAATAATTCCTAAGTGAGGGCGGATTAGGCTGAAGGAGCCCCTGCGAGCTCTGCTATGGCTGTCATTGCTCGTGCCAGGCCCCCTGAGAGGCAGAGCAGGCACTGTGTGTGGATTCTGATGCTGTGTTTAGCACCAGAACAGCTCAGCACTGTCCTGCTGGGTACTGAGCAGTGCACCCAGTGTCTGCTGTAGAGATTTTCATTTTCCAGCCCCTCCTGCCCATCAGGGTGGTGCCACTGCCCAGCTGTACCCTGGGGTTACTGTCCCTGTTACCTCCTGGACCCGGCTCCTTTCAGAAAGCAGGTGAGCAGGTGCTGCAGCTGGAGATGCTGGGATGAGACCTTTCCTGCTGAGAGGCACAGCTGCAGCTCCCAGAGCCCTGCAGCAAGCCCAGGTGGAGCTCTGGCGCTCCCCAAACAGGACACACAGCCTCAGCAGCAGAGGCTGCCCTGGGGGAGATGCTAAGGTGCTGCCAAGCCGGCTAATCCTGCAGGAGCAGGGAGAGCTCTGAGTTGTGCTATGTAAAGCACCTCTAAACAAAGCCCTGGATGGGGAAGCCAGGAGCCAGCATGGCTAGAAATGCTTCCAGGAGAGCAGCCACAGCAGAAAAGCCCAGAGTTGCCTCACCACAGCCACAATGGCTGATGAGCTCACATCACTGTGACCATCACCAGCTGGACATGCAGGGTGTGCCATGAGTGCTTTGTACATGACTTTGGATGGGTTTGCTTCAGACCATCACCACCTGGACGTGCAGGGTGTGCCATGAGTGCTTTGTACATGAGTTTGGATCATTTTGCTTCAGTTCAGTCCATTGGAAAAGCTATTTACTGAAAGCTGCTTCAGAAACGAGCACAGCATTTTAGTCTTTCTTCCTTGATATTATTACAATAGTAGCCTTTTTACTTCAAAATGTAAACTCTTGTACTTAAAAAAGCCTTGCAGTTCCATCTGAGCACCCAGCACCACAAGGCTCAGAGGAATATGTTCTGGAATAAGGCTGATCCTTAGGGAGTTAAAGGCACAAGGTCACTCAGCTTGGTGCCACCAGAAGGTAAGAAGAAATTGTCACCCCCCAGCAATCCGGGTACTTCCTACCCTCTGGGCAGGGAGCTGACACTGCTAGTCTTCCCTTGCAGACTTCATCACCAAAGCAAATTCCCCGGAGCCTCTCCCTGATGGCTGCAGGAACCAGCTCAGAGTCAGCCCTGAATAATCTCTCCCACAATTAACTCCCAGCATTTGCCTGGGTGGTTACCCATGGAGAAACCTGTACCAGGAGGGACAGGGCAGTCCCAAGGCACAGATCTCACAGGAAAATGCTGATGGGAGGAGGGAACAGCATTGTTAATCCTCAGAGGGAAAAAGAAGTGGAAAGAAGAATGGGTATCCCAGCATGCTCACTGTCATCATCTCTGCTTGCAGGGTTCCATGCCTCCTTTCAAGTGTTCTAGGAAAAACTGTTCTGCTTAAACTACAGCACAGAAGTTGTAGTTTATCCTGTCACATAGGGTAGTTTATAGGGTAGTTTATAGGGTTTCAGTGCTCTAATCCCCTCCACATTTATTTTGTCTCTGAAAGAACAGTGCTGCTCATTGCACTGGAGGGAAGCAGCTTTTTTTTACTGGGTAGAGGGGAGGAAAGGCTGCCCCTCCTTTATCAAGGATTTTCAAGAAGAAAACAAGAAGAAAATCCCCAGGCAGAGAGCAGAGCACACGTGCAGAGTTAGGGGGTGAATTTCAGGACAACACAACTCTGCTCAAAACACTGAAATTCTGTCAAGCATTTCTTGTTGGTAATTATAGGCCTGTTGGACAACAAGGAATAACTAATCTTTTTTAGTAACAAGGATTAAATCCTCTTTCACAGCCACACAGGCTTTGACTACGCAGAATCCCTTTACTGGCAATGAGAGAAATTACTGGTGGTGAGTCAAATCGCCCTCTTCTAAGCAACTAGATTTTAGTATAAGCAAATGATGTTTTACACATTTAATGCCTATACTTATTATCTAATTAAAGCATTTTTCTAATTTCTAAAAAATATAAAATAGTTCTTTGACTATTCATTAGTTCTTAGAATCATAACGAAATCTTTCCTGAGAAGTACCAAGCATTGTCTGACTAGTGCAGCTTAACAGCTTTTGCAAAACCACTCAATGCGGGTGCTAATTATAACACAAAATGGTAAATGGAAAATAGAATAGAGGCGAGACAGCTTAGCAAGGCTAGACAGTTGTTTAATGAGATCCAATCTTGCTGTCTGATTGTCTTGACAAAGAAAATGTGGGGTCAGTTATGGTGCTACACAGGAAATCCTTAAGACACTAGATAAAAACACAACGGGGCTGAACAGACAAAGCAGGGGAAGAACTCTAAAATGGGCAAAGACACTGATATGGGGGAGGTGCTGGATCCTGCCATAAGACCTGAAGAATGGGCTGGAAATAGCTGTGCTTGAAACAAATAGGTAGGATGAAATATTGTACAGGAAGTATCTGATAACCTTCAAGCATGAGGTAACAGAAAACAGATAAAAATCAAAGTTTCAAAGTGCAAAATGGGAGTAAGAGATCAGTAATGAAAAAATCCAATATACTCTGAGACCTTGTTGAATAAAATAGCAGGAGGGAGAGAATTTCAGGTATATCTCTAGATCATAGCTCATTTAAGTGCCACTGCTATGATTTGATAGTGAAAGAAGGCAAATACAATCCTCTGATGGACCAAAAGTGTTTTTTTGAGAGCTGACATTAATGCCATGGTAAAAAGCGTTACTTGGTCTTTACTGGAGTGGTAAAGCATCATCCTTGTCCAACAGGGATTTATTCAGCCTTGAACAGGTGCTATAACAACACATGGGAATCAATGGGATGACAAAGCAGAATGCCAGGAAAGGGCAGAGGAGGTTTGTTTGGATGCAGGGAGAGGCTGAGAGAGGATGCAGTTGTACAACACGTGAAAGAAGAAATAGAGCTGTTGAAATAAAAGAGAAACATTTGTGTAAGTAAGCTGAAACCTGAGTGATTCATGGCTCCCTTGTGGTTGGAAATTAAGAAGCAGTGCTGCAGGATGAGTGACCAGAGCAGCTCACACTTGTCTCACCCTGGCTGTGGCGTTTCCTCTCCCTCTGCAGCCCAGGCAGGTGGCACGAGCTGTTCAGAGCACAGCCAGAGCTCTGCCTGCGAGCCCTGGTTTGGATTTCTGACCCTGGTGGCTCTGAAACAGGGCCTCCGCATTCTTTGGGAACACAGAGGAGGACAAGGAAGCAAATTTTGAGATGAATGCCCCCCAAAATGAAGATAGATTAAATGAGTCCTCCTTAGGAGCCAAATCTCTCGACAAGGACCAGGTAGAGGAACAAACCCCAGAGGAACCTGGCAGGCAGCGATGCTTCCAGGGGCCTGATGAAACTGCCCAGTGGACTCAGCCCATCAGGCTGACCCCAGCACACTGCTGTGTTTGTGTGCATGTTTTTGGGTTATAACAAGTTGGGGTTGCATTCTCTGCTTAGGGAATTTAATAAGAGTTCTCTCAGACATAAAGAATTTGTCGTCCTTTCAGTGTAACAACTGCACCAGTTTAAAAGAGGTGGGGAAAGACACCAGTTGAGTTTTAGCATTCACTGGACAAAGAGAGATATTGAACAGAAAGGCAGACTAACTTCACGATGAGCTTATCACTCTGCCTTCATTGCCTGTGGCAGTGGCTGACTGCTGTGGTGATACCAACCCACAGGATATTTTCTCTTACCTCATGGGCAGCATTTCTGGGACAAGAAAGCTGTGTACACAGCTATGGGATATAGCTGATTGCATCTGAAAATATACAATTAAAATGCTGGGGGTGTGAGTTGGTTGTGGAGCATCTGACCAGAGTTTCTGCCAGGCAGAGGGAGGCATTTATAGTAATTTTTTTTTGCAGCAGCAATGCCTTCTGCCATTGGAATGTCCTCAAAAAAAAAAGAGAGAGGGGGAAGTGCTAAGTCCATTGTCAGGGTATTACCCAGAAGCTTTCCTACTTTTGTCTCTGAATGGCAAAACTTGCTGCTTCTCATTTATTTCACAGCAGGACCCCTTCCTGTGATGTGTATGTAAATTGCCCTTGGAAACATTAGGAAAACTAATGTTTTGGGCTTGAGATCTTGTTTCTTCAGGGGTAATGGCTTTAACAATGGACTGTGACACTGGAAATGTTACTACAGCCTGTAGGTTTACATCGATTGTCTGCAGAAATTTATCCTAGCTCTTAAAGAACCAAAAAAAAAATGTTCCTAGGTCTGCAAATCACCACAGAAGCCCCAAGGCCTGTGTGAGCAGCACCTCACCTGGCTGAGGCTGCCATGGACCGCCTCCATTCATCCCCAGAACTCCCCTGCTCCTCTCCAGTCCCAGCAATAGGAAGCCAAGGCACAAGCCCAAGTGCTCAGCAGTTGCTTGCCAGAGAATCTTTTCCAAGTACCAAAACTTAAACAGCTGTCTTCTTCACAGTGGTGGTGGAAAGTAATAAAGTAACCCATTTATTAAATGGTAACTGCTTAGGGGACAGTGGATGGATGTATAAACTGCATTCAGTTCATATGTAAGGGCTTGTATTGTAGATAAACTGCTTGAGGGAAGGAACACACTCATTCTCTTTATGGTTTCACAGCCCGTGATTTTACCATAATGCTGTAACATAAAGCTCAGAAAACAGTCCCCACTACATTTTCAATAGCATTATCACTATGTACTGGTTAACTCAGGCTCCCTGTGGAAAAATGGCTTGTCCAGATCCTGTTGTGAGGCAGTGGGAGGAGCAGAACACAGAAATGCTGTCCATGAAAACACCGCTGCCCAGGTGGCACAGTCACTGCCCCACAGGCTGATATTTGTACTGAGCTGACTCTGACCTTTGTTTTTAGAAATATAGTAAGAGGAATTAAGAATCAAGAATTACATTTAAGGTAACAGGAACTGATGTGCTTAACAGCTATTACTTTTTCTTTCTGTCTTCAGTGCAAGGAGTTCACCTTCCACACTGGCTACGAGGTGCTCGTACAGCGGCTACTGGAGGGGAAGAAGATGTGCAAAGATGTGGAGGATTTGCTCAAGCAGAGGTATTGAAAACCAGAGTGAAAAAAAGTGTGAACAGCCTCCTTTTTTTGTCTCATTTGGCATCTGGAAGGGAATAGCAGGCTGTTTCTCAGTTTGGTATTGTTATGAGGTTTCATATAAAAACCTGAGTAATTTGAATCCCAGCCTTGTGCTGTGAAGGTCGATAAATAGAAATCTCAAAGACTTGAGAAGGGAAAAGAAGGTTGAAAGAGTCAGAAACCCAGAGCTCCACTAAGCTCCTCATTATGAGTCCAGAAGCACACAGTAGCACCTACATCCACAAGTAGCATTTTTAAGTTTCCCCTTTTGCAGGGCAAAAATGACTTGCACATTTTTGTTTCTCTTTGAACATGCTGTTGCCACAGGCACTGTTTCAGTTTCCTGCCAAAAATGAGACGTTTTTCAAATACAAAGCTACATAAAATGCTACCTAAAGCCTTACCCAGACACTCAAACCAGCCCCTGTTGTTCACCAGCCTTAGCAGGCTTTGAGTAACGATGTTGTAGTTTATGCTCCTGATTATGTGCTTCTTGGTGCTTCTCAACAGCAACTATGGACAGCTGACAATTTTATGGGTGAGAAAATATGTATCACACTGCTGCTCTGGCTCCTTTGCCATTCATTTTTGTAGCTGTGACTTAGAAAAACAGCCCTGAAATTTGGTTCTGTTTTTAGGTGCCTTCAGCAGCTTCAGCATGTAGCATGAAGCACACACTTACTCAGGCATGGCATGCAGGAAAGACCACACAAACAGGGCTTATATATCCAGGAGGCAATCTCAGAGCAGCTCATCTCAGCACTGTCACCTTATGAATATTGCTCTGCCTTCCTGCTTTTTCTTCCCATGCTGTCCCCATCTACTTTTTTGGGTTTAGAGTGTTTTTCTGAAGGCTGATTTTAAAGCCCTAGGACTTGCAAAGGGGTGTGACTTGTCAGACTCAAAGGTGGCCGTTTCACATCCTGTGAAGTCTCCCATCTAAACCTGAAGCTATTTAAGTTGCTTTTCTCAACCACCAGTGGAAGCCTGTGGTATTGGCACACATCACACAGTCCTGAAGTCACATCTGCCTGATGGCAGCTTAGCTGCCAGTGTTTAAAATAGCTCCTTTGTGCCTCATACCTTGCAGAGACCAGAACTGCACTGCAGGCCGTGGGCAGTGCAATTCTGCATCAGATGCTACACACGCCTGTGCTTCTTCCAAAATATCACAGAGGCTTCTGAAAGTTGCAGGATAAGGTTTTTCCTGGTTTATGGTGGAGGCACAAAGTTCTTTCCATAAAGAAGAAAAAATACATGTACAGTCATTTTGCAAATATTTCCATGGGATTTTTCACACCCCCAAGACATTGCAGAGATGGTATGTAGGTGTGTGTGCCTGTGTGTGTACGTGCCTGCTGGGGGGAGGAAAAGGAGAAGAGAATGGGCACCAAGTCAAAGATGTGATTTCCAGTTTATCACTGGCAGATGTTTGTTTCAGCTTGTCCTCACGTCACTCGTAGGAATGACCCAGCAGAAGATCAAAGGATGGGATGAATCTCTCTTCCTAGAGGCTGCCCATACCATATGGTTCACGTTGGAGTTTCAGCAAGGACTCCTGCAGTCCTGAAAGCAGCTGCCCTGGCCCTGGCCACACTAACACTCCACAAAACAAAACTTCCAACCACAAATCCCCTAACTAGCCCAGAGAAGGGCCTAAGAGGTTTGGGAGTGAGAAAGCAATTGTATTCCAGTTGTATTCCAGAACAAAGCCCAGGGTTAAAACACAAAGTATGTTCTATCTCTGAATGGCTGCAGGGAAACCTAGAAGCTGTGTGCAGGACTGCTGGAAAGTGGAAAAAGCAGCATAAAGACGTGAAGAGATGGTGTCAGCCTCCTGTCAAATTCATCTGATCCTGGCCTAATCCAGTCCCATCCATGCTGAGGTTTCAGGAGCTGGGACTGGCTTAAAAGCTGGCCATGCTTTTTTCCATGAGATACCTGTGTACTGAGCAAGCAAAGGGGGAGTAATTACTGGAGTAATTCTCATTGCTTCACAGGCACTGGCACTAAGCAAAGCCTCTGACACAGAAGAGTTTCTTGATACTGAAATCAGAAGAAAATTAATCTGCTCTTCTTCTGCAGCATTATGTGTCTGGAGCGTATTTCCATTTTGATGAAATTTCATTCATCTAACATGAAAAAGAAGTGGTGCCTCTGCATGGCCTGTCACCATGATTTGCACCCTATTCCTCTAACAGGAATGCCAAGCAGTGATGTAGGAACACCCCACTGAAACACAGCAGTTCTGGGTGCAGCAGCAGCACATGCAGTGTTCCACACGTAGCAGCCATGGACAGAGGCCAGGAACACTCTGCTCCTGCTGCAGGGCCAGCACTGCTGCCCCAGCAGCCTGACTGATCTCCTTGGGCTGGGGAGAGTCCTGGCATGAGCCTGCCTCGGGTGCCAGGAGATGTGGGTTTGCACCTGAGCACCTTGGCTGCAAGGCAAGGTGCTCCCAGAGCCCAGGGGCAGCAGGAGGGGCGGTGGGACCCTCTCAGGGACCCACCCCAACAGCTGCCGTGGGGCAAAACTGCAAGACCAGCCTTCAAACTGCTGGAAAAGGCATACAAAGCACCTCCCGGCAAGTGGGAAGATTGATGGGACTAAAACCCAGCAGGGTTGTACGGCCTTACACCCACATCAAAAGAGTACGTTTCTCTAAGGTGCCAAGTTTCAGCCCAAAACAGTTTGAAATGCTTTGAAACTGCTTTTGAGAACTGGACCCTAAACAAAATCATCCCTCCCTCCAGGTGGTAGCACCAGGCTATCTGTTCATTATTTATTATTGACCATCCCATAGTTTTTAGCAGCTGCTCAAGACTGACAACTTGGTTCCACCCTGGTCTTGCCCCCAGGAGAAAGGAAGTAGCACATTTAGTACAAATACTTTTTTTAAAAGAGAATAGAGGTTTCCTCCAGTGCTGGGGGAAGGGAAAGCAAAGGAAATATTTGTATTTCTTTATTAACCATAGAAACAGAGCCACTTTCCTGAGTCACCAGTTACAGTTCCCCATTAGGTGACATTGTCCCTTCCACAAAGCTGCCCCAGCCTCACCACACAACCACCAAGGCTCCTTTGCCCCCAGCCTCCATGGCAGCTCTTCCAGCAGTGTCTCATCTTTGTAATGGATGGAAATACTCCTGCTACCCTTGGCTCCCATTTATTCTCAACATTTCTTGGATGAATCCTTTGGAACCTACTCTTCACTGCCCTCACAGCCGCTGTTTTCATGGATTGAGTCAGCCATCATTTTTAAGTTCCTTTTGTTCTGTTCTGAACACCTTCATATTGTCTCTGTTCACCTCCTTCTTCCCAAGA
This sequence comes from Onychostruthus taczanowskii, assembly GCF_017590055.1. Taxonomy (NCBI): domain Eukaryota; kingdom Metazoa; phylum Chordata; class Aves; order Passeriformes; family Passeridae; genus Onychostruthus; species Onychostruthus taczanowskii. Next base: position 674,615 of record NW_024498329.1, on the reverse strand, counting down.
ATCCATGTTTTGGGGGCAGAGCTGAACACAGCATTCCACAGTAATCAAAGCCATGAAGATGGGCTTCATTTTTATCTCATTTCTTCCAGAAATAACTTACCCAAAGTATTTCAGAGGTTAACTAACAGCATTAGGATTGAGGAGACAGAGAAATCAAATAAGTTGCATTTCTGATGTTTTGCACCTCAGGTACAATTACAGGATTTGTGTAAATGTGATCCTGGTACCACTAAGAGAAATTGAGTAAGTTTTTCTTTTAACAGAGCACAAGCAGAAGAGAGATATGGGAAAGAGCTGGTTCAAATTGCCCGAAAAGCAGGAGGACAAACAGAAATCAAGTAAGGAATACTTTTATTATCACTGCAAACAAAATTATTGTGGAAGAAATACCAGACTTCTGTGTTTTGCCTGTGAATGAGGGCACAACCACTCATTTCAGTACACAACTCTTCACAATGTATAGGGAAAGTGGGGAAACACCACAGTCCTTCACAGTGGGATTCATTATTTGTGAATAGTCTCTATTTAGAAACTGCCAGTAGGTCCTTTCCTGAGATTTTTTTTTATTTTTTTATTTCAAGATTCTTAATGTTTAATATTTGCTTCCTAAAGCAGACCAAATGATGGGGAAAAAAGAGAACGGAAAAGGTTGTGAAATGTTGAGGATGGTGGCTTGACAATTCTGGAAAGCTGATGAACACTGAGAGGCTGTGACAGAAATACAAAGAGCCCAAAAATCAGCTTCTGCAGCAGGAAGAAAGGCTTAGCTTAGGAATACAAAATGTAAATTTCTTTGAAGGGACCTAATTTGAAATAATTCAATGGAACTACTGAAATACACTAAGATGACATATATTTTTCTCTGTCTCCTCCATTACTATATTAAATGATGTATAAATTGTGTTGGGAGGGGAAGATAGATATTGGTAAGGAATTTAACTTAATAAACACTGCTGATAAACTGCTGCTATTATTGATGGCAGCTGCAATAATGAGACATTTTGTCATTATTGTAACAAGTAATAATACAGTAATAAGATGGCAGAGGATGAAGATGTGGGGTCACAGAAGACGCTCCTGAAAGAGAAGACCTCAATCTAAACACAAACCAGCTCTATTGATCCCTGGGGCCTGCTCCCCTCCTCCATCCCATATCTCATTTCTTAATTGCAGTCTCCTTTTCACGTTGATTTATCACTGCCAGTGCAAGTGGTTTCCTGTCCATATTTTATGGGGAAGCTTGACACCAAAGCTCTGCCCTGCCATGGCAGGCAGGTGCCAGCGATCCCCCAGCACCGCTGTGGCTCGCTGGTGGCACAGCAAGGCTGGCACAGACACTGCTGTGCCTACCCAAGTGCTGGGTAATGCCAGGGGAATGTGCAAGGCTTGCCCTGCCAGTGCTCCAGCTCTGCCTGGTCCCTGAGCAGCACCCAGGGATGCCACACTCCCAGGAGATGGCTTCTGCCTCCCTGGTGGCTCAGTTCACTGACCTAATCGGTGAAAAGGAAAGAGAAGAAGAAATATTCTGAAATTAAAACTTCAGGTTAAGAATGGATGGGTTTTTCTCAACCCAAAGGCTGAGATCAGCATTCCAGGATCAAAGAAAGGCTTCACCTCAACTCCTTTACTGGCAACACAGGACAGGCAGAGCAAATGTGTTCAGCAACAAGCAGCTTTGGCTGCCCTTTGGTAACTCAGTGCACAATTCATGGGTCTGCTTATTCTCAAGAGATTATGAGAGCTTGATTTAGAAGCAGAGCCAAGTCTCAGTGTTGGGATATGGATTCAAGTTCTCCTCAAGGTGGGGGGAAATTTGGACTTGGGCCCAGCCCCACTTTGATCCAGCAATTTTATAGCTTGGCATGGAGGGAAGGCTGAATACACAAACAAAGCTGTGCTGTGGCTGATTTACTGTGTTTCCATAAGCCACACCTGGCCAGGGAGAGACCAGCTCTGTGCTGATGCTTTTATCAGAGCAAGTGTCTTACTGTGTCTGGTCTGAAGCAGAGAGGACACTTAGCTCTCTCTTATCCAGCATCCTCTGATTGTTTAAGGAATTACACAGAGTCAAGGGCATTTGTCCAGGGCAAACAAAAAATCAGAGAAAACTAAAGTCTGTCCAGGGCTGGAACAACACAAGAAAATGCAGTGTTTGGTTTTGATGCCTAAAAATTGCTGAATTTTCTGTGCCTGTGTGTTCTCCTCAGTGTGAAGTTTCTGTTTGTTTATATGACATTGATTGCTGGCAGCAGTTCTGCCCTCAAGGTCAGTCCTTCAGGGAGACTTGAGGGAGGGAATCTATGTACTCTCTATAATAAGAAAAGCTTGAAAGGACTGTGCTGCAACTGTGCCAGTGCATTTTTCCAAGTGTTTCCTCTTTATAGGACTCCCTATTTTCATCCAGCATACTAAGTACTAATAGAGCTACAAGTACTTGATAGGCTGAGCAGGGCTGTTCACATCTTCAAATGCAGTTTTGGGTAGCAGTATTTCTTAAAGTCTAATGTATTTGTACCTAAAACTTCCATCTGACAATCACCCAAAAAAAAAGTAGCTTCCAGGGTTTTTTTACAGACATTCCTGTGCCATGCTATGTATGGCAGAGGAGCAGGAATTACTAATTTTAAATCATTCAGTCATTTTCTTGCTAATGCAAAATTATTGTCCTCTAGTCTTAAATTTAGCCACCTTTAAAATATCTCAAGATACTAAGGCATTCTGTCACTTCTCCTGGGAAATTCACACCACAGTAGTTGCTAATATCAGGAGGGTACCTGATACCCTTTCAAAAAAATCTATAAAAGGAACATAAAAAATGCATCCACAACAAACACCCAAAACCTTCCAGCATGAGAAAATTCCCAGAAGACCTTAAGAGAAACAACTGCAAGGCTGAGGTTGATATTTCAGCACAGTCAGGACAGCACAAAACAAGGTGCAGGCTATGAGAAGATGAGTAAATGCCAAGCACCAGAGCAGCCTGGAGAAGGTGATGGCCCACTGCACCACGTGGTGGCCACTGCTGCAGAAAACACTTCTCTCCCAAGCCTGCCCTAGATTTTAAAAGCATTTATTTTGGAATCAAAGAAAAGAACAATTTCAACATTTTTTCAGGCTTGCTCCTTCTCCCCCCAAATTCTGCTTCAGCTGGAGCAACTTGCTGAACTCAGCTAAATGTATAAATAGATGCTACTGCCCTTTTTTGTTCACCAAAGACACAGATGAAGGAATATGCTGCTGACTCAAAAGATTGTAAGGAAGGCTAACTGGAATGTAACAGCAACTCTGGGACCACTCTCTCTTGATTCAAGAAGACTCTAGGTGACAGCAGCCACCAGGATGCCATCCTGTATCCCTGGATGTTCCCTAAGCATGGCTCCAGCTGCTCTGACAGAGAGCTTTGTCCCAGGCCTGGCAGGGACAGCTCCAGGCCAGGCACACAGAGCCCTTCAGGGCCAGCACCAGCTGTGACATCAGTGACCTGGGGGAAGAGACGTGGAGTGTCCTCTGAAGACCCCCCAGCACTGAGAACCACTCTGAGCTCAGGGCTAGCAGGGCCAAGGTCTGGTGCTGCTGCTGCAGCAGGGACTGGCCAGGGCCCCTCTGCTCCTGGGCACAGCAGGGCAGAATGGCCCTGGGAGCCCACGGGTCAGGATGTGTCTGACAGCACCAAAACCAGCAAGGCAGACACACTGCACTCGGGTTGTTTCTGGAGTTCCCAGGACAGAGGAGGAATTGATGAATCTGTGTCCTTAGAAGGTTAATTTATTATGATATGACATGACATGATATGACATGACATGATATGATATGATTGATATGATATGATAGAATGCTATACTAAAACTATACTAAAAGATAGAGAAAGGATACATCAGAAGGTTTAACAAGAATGAATCATGAAAACTCGTGACTCGCCAGAGTCCTGACACAGCTGGACTGTGATTGGTCATTAAGTAAAAACAATTCACATGAAACCAATCAAACAATCACCTACTGCATTCTAAAGCAGTAAAACAAGAGAAGCAAATCAGATAATTATTATTTACATTTTTCCCTGAGGCCTCTCAGCTTCCCAGGAAAAGAATCCTGGGCAAAGAGATTTTTCAGAAAATATGATGGTGACACTGCACCTTTTCTTATTTTTAGAAAAAGCCAGGAAGGGGTTTTTTTCTTTTTCTAAAAGAAGCTGGTGCTGGGTACCACTGACAGAGCAAACAAACACACCAGCTTCCAGCTCAAGAAGCAGTTCCCTCTAAGTGCTAACAGCCAAAGGGCACCATCACTCAGTAAGCTGCTGGTCCTTCCAAAAGCACTGCAGCTGGTACAAACTCCTTCCCTCTTCCCAACCCATGGCACAGCTCTCCCTCAGCAGTTGCTACAGGCCTTGGCAAGCCCATTTCAATGCACAGAAGGATGCACACACTTCAGTCTAAGACTGCATGAAGGATCACAGAAGCTCAGACTAACCCCTTCACCTTAATGTTCTGTCCCCAACACTAGATCCCAAGGGAAGCGTAGAACAACAGGGCAAGCACATAAAGATTTTTCTTCTAAACAATCTAGCCATAGCAATCAGTAAGTTCACAGGATGCCACACCAATAGCAGCTTTCTATGGAATAGCCTCCAGTGTTTTCTTGTTTTTATTGTTTGGAGCCCTGAAACATTTTAGCATCCACTGAGTCAATAGGTAAAGCAATGCATGCCTGTTATCCCACTTTTTAAACTAAAAAAATGAAATCTGCATCACCATTTCCTAGTCTCTACTCATAAAAGAAATTACAAAAAGCTGTTGACAAACCTACAGCCATGTTTTCTTGGCAAATGACAGCTTATACCCATATCCAGCAGGGGAGAAAGAACTACAGGTTTTGAAGTTTAAAGGGCAGTGTTTGTACCCTCAGTGGTGCACACATGGGAGAGGATGTACAGAAACTGGGATTTTCAGCCAAGTTACAGACTGAGATCACAGTTGCAACTGTTTGCTGGGAATGTACACAGCAGTGGTGCTTCTCACACTAGAGATTGTGCCTTTAAGAGGAAACACCCTTCTGGCTGCAAGGTGCCTGGGAATTTCCATGCAGTGGCTTTGGGCAGCTCCTCAGCACAGCAACATGAAAGCAGAACATGCTACAGAGCCCAGTTCTGAGCTGCACGCTCAGCTTCAGCCAAACCAGGGCCTCTGGGAACTCTGTTCTTCTGTGAAATAAATAACTGATGCAAACATGCATTAGCTGGTTAAACTCTCCCTAGGCTGACAACAGCTATTTTTGTCATTTGCTCTGCTTGTCTCTTCCCATGTATATGATTTCCTTCATTTTACATCCCTTTTTTTCCACTACCACCTCCTTAGGACCTCTGGAAAGGGTAATTCCTTCAAGCCCATATGTGCTCTGCTCTTCTCTGCAATGCCTGAAATAGAACATTTCAGTGAGTGTGAGGTGAGGGCATCTGTAATGAAATGCCAATTGCTGTTTCCTGTGGATAAAAATAGTGCATCTGTCACTTAATATACAAAATCCTCTGTGTTACTCCACACAAAGCAGGCATTTTTGAACTGAAGCTAAAAGTCAGCGTGGAAGGTCACATCCTTCCATGGTTGCTTATTCTCCACCCAAATGTTCTGAACCCACACAGAATTTATACACTAACACTTTGAACTTTCAGGACTCTGAAAATGGACCTAAGCCTTTGCTCAGTCCCTGTTAAGTTTGATCTAGATAAGCTCTCTGGTGACGAGGACAGGCATTTTTGAGCAGTGCCACTCTCTTTGTGAGAGATGTGAGGAAATTTAGTTTTATGTTAAAGGTACAAAATTTGTTTTGACTGTTTTAACCTTTGATTTGGATGGCACAGCTCATTCTGGAGCCACAAGGAATCTAATTTGATGTCAGGTTTACAGGGAGGAGAAGGAACATGGAGATGTCTTCCTGTTTGCTGCCCTGCCCCAGTAAAGTCTGGGGGGACGTGTGTGCTCCCAGTGCCCAGCCCTGAGTGAGGACACAGCCCCCCTTCCCCTGAGGTCAGGGCTGCTGCCCCTCCTGACACACCTGGAAATAGCCAAGCAGCAGAACGTGGATGTGAACCCCCAGAGCACGAGAGGAGCCCTGCACACAGGTTGCTGCTGCCATGAAAGCCCCAAAATCGCAGAGCTGTCCCTGAGCCCAGGCTGGTGCACAGTGCAGCCTCTGCAGCAGTGACAGAACAACTCGTGTGGCTCCACAGCACAGCCCAGCTGGGGCCTGGACACAAATCCTTCCAGCTGCACTGAGGGCTGGTGCCTTTCTGTTTGTGGCTCCTCTGAGGACAAGAAAACGTCCTGGCAAAATGAATTCTTCAGTGTTTTTACCACATGCCCACTAAAGAAGGTCAGGCAGTGCTGTGTGCCTGGCTGGGACTGGGCTGTGACTCAGGTACTCCCTGTTGAAAGAGCACAACTCCTCCCCTTCATTTCTCTTCTGCAACGCAGACACAGTCCCAGGTGGGAATTAGTTGAGAGCGGATGATTTTGGACACATCTCCCCACACTTTGCTATCCCCACACTGGGTTTCACAGAAGGAATTGTTGGTGAAGCCACACTGGGTGTCCCCTGTGTGCCAGGAGCAGAGGCAGGGGTTAAGGGTGGCCTCGGAGGGGACTGTCACTGCAGGGTTTCACAGCTCTGCTCTTGGCATCCACATTGCTGGGAGCTGAGGGCAGACAGAACTGCTGGGAGCTGTCTGCAGAGTTCATCTGGCACACACTTCTCTCAGTTTCAGAAAATGTATTTTTAAAAATTGCAAGAGCAACTGAACATTGTAGATCGTACCAGCGTCAAAATAGAAACCTACCAAAAAGGAAGGTGGGGTTATTTCACACTTCTATTCACCAAGCAAAGGTAGAAAAGAAAGAAAGTTAAAAACAATCTGTGGTTTTCCAGTTAGAAGAACCTGTTTTACCTTCCTGTGTGCAAGATATAAAGGGACTCTCTAAATTACTCAGTTAACCCAGTGTCTAAAGGCAAAGTACTGGGAACAAATGCCCAAACTATCAAGCTTGGTTGAAAAAATTGAGGTACAGACAAAACAGTGTGGTGCAACAGTGTACGTGGTGAGAACAGCTGCCCGCCAAGCACTGCCAGTAACGGGGCTCTGCTGATTACAGCTCTGGTGAAACAAAATTCTGCCTTTGCTGGCTGTGAAGCAGGTCAGAGCAATTCCTGATGATCCCCGTGGCACAGAGGACTGCTCAGCACAGCTCAGTGTTTCAGCAAAAGCAAGGTCCACAAACAAACAAAGAGAGAGAAAGCATAAAAAAGCACAAAAAGCCAAAAGAAGCGGTAAGAATCTTGTACCACTAGATGGCAACCCCCCACCGAGGATGCTGCGGTGGCTCTGCCTGCTCCTCCTCTTCCAGTCAGGCACTCCTGCTTCCAGCCAGAATGAATTTTGACAAATCCAATCTTTAAGTGTACAACAGGGAGTCGTTTAACAAACACACAGAGTAAATTTGTGTGCAGCCTTATTTTCAAGGAGACACGTGCAGGATTCTCCATGTGGGGGTGCCCAAAGGGAAGGCTGGAGCTCTGTGTGTAGCCAGAGTGGTTTGACAGTCTTCCAGAATGCATGTGAAAATCTCAGAAGTGAACAATTAAAAAAAAAAAAAAAAGTCAGATTTTCAGTGGTGCTTGAATTGTTTTTAACGCTAGGTTTTCTAATTTAGCTACAGGACAAACACAAGAAATCAATTACCACCAGAATGCTAAGCAAGCAGCATCTACTGAGGGTAAAACACTTTCAGAGTGTCCAAGAGAGTGAGATGTCCTCACTTTGGATGCCTCAGAGTAAAGCCCATATCATCCCACTGCAAAGCCAAACCCACCCAGAAGCAATCAGTAAGAGGTGCTGTACATCCACACCAGCACAGATAGAATTAAACCTCATTCATATATCAGCTATTGGAGTCACTTCTATTAAACCCTGTGAAGCACTGAAATATTTCACTGATATAATCAGAACATCCAGGAACAAATCTATAGCACTGCTGCTGCAGCCCAGGAGTCATAAAGGGAGTCCTGATGGATCCACAGGTCAAAATTTGATTGATTTATTCTCTCCCACATGTATAATTTGGCATTATGACATATTTGCTGGCCCTTTAAGCCCTGGAAGGATGTAAGGATCCAATTAACTGATTTTAGAGAATTATTATAAAAATAAGGAAGGAAATGGCTTAAGCCTATTTCAACCTACTTGCACCAGTCAGCAGCTACGGAATTGGCTGGACAAATCCTTCATACAAGGAAGAAAAGGCCAGAGATTTCTGAAAAGGCCATTAGACACCATGCAGGGGAGAAATTCATCCCTCTTTGGGTCACAGCCAGATGCATTATTAGAGCAGAGACCCCCTTGGCCTTACAGAGAGCCAGCAGAAGGAAGGAGAGCAGCTCCCTGGGTGGCGTGTGGCCATGAACTGCTCTGGGAGCTCAGGTGCCCGGAAACCAAAAAAGCAGCAAATTGCTTTTGTCCTTGATATATACTGAGAAAGTGCTATTTTTCATTATCCACTACAGCAATTTGGTCCATTTTTGCATAACTTGAATCACCAACAACAAAGGGAAAAAATCTCTGAGAAAGAGAAATCAACATAGAATGCAAACAGTATGTCCAGTTTGCAACTGCCTTGTTTTTTTTTTAATTCTAGTATTTACCTGTTTCAGGCATGAAGTTGTTAGTACATTACCCACCTCCTATTGGAAATCACTGACTGGAAAAGAAAATTTTATTCCTTGTATATATTTATTTTTTCAAAATAATCCATTAGAAAAAGTTACCTCTGCTGTTGATATTCATCTTGTCTTTTAATGCCAAGCTTTTAATTAGCTGAAACTAATACTGCTTGTTTCCTTTGTGGTGTGAAAATTTAGTTTCCATCAAAATTTCACACCAGACTAACTTTTTACAAAACAAACTTCAAATGTTATTAAACCCTGTGAAGCACTGAAATATTTCACTGATATAATCAGAACATCCAGGAGCAAATCTATAGCACTGCTGCTGCAGCCCAGGAGTCATAAAGGGAGTCCTGATGGATCCACAGGTCAAAATTTGATTGATTTATTCTCTCCCACATGTATAATTTGGCATTATGACATATTTGCTGGCCCTTTAAGCCCTGGAAGGATGTAAGGATCCAATTAACTGATTTTAGAGAATTATTATAAAAATAAGGAAGGAAATGGCTTAAGCCTATTTCAACCTACTTGCACCAGTCAGCAGCTACGGAATTGGCTGGACAAATCCTTCATACAAGGAAGAAAAGGCCAGAGATTTCTGAAAAGGCCATTAGAGACCATGCAGGGGAGAAATTCATCCCTCTTTGGGTCACAGCCAGATGCATTATTAGAGCAGAGACCCCCTTGGCCTTACAGAGAGCCAGCAGAAGGAAGGAGAGCAGCTCCCTGGGTGGCTTGTGGCCATGAACTGCTCTGGGAGCTCAGGTGCCCGGAAACCAAAAAAGCAGCAAATTGCTTTTGTCCTTGATATATACTGAGAAAATGCTATTTTTTATTATCCACTGCAGCAATTTGGTCCATTTTTGCGTAACTTGAATCACCAACAACAAAGGGAAAAAAATCTCTGAGAAAGAGAAATCAACATAGAATGCAAACAGTATGTCCAGTTTGCAACTGCCCTCAGTTTTTTTTTAATTCCAGTATTTACCTGTTTCAGGCATGAAGTTGTTAGTACATTACCCACCTCCTATTGGAAATCACTGACTGGAAAAGAAAATTTTATTCCTTGTATATATTTATTTTTTCAAAATAATCCATTAGAAAAAGTTACCTCTGCTGTTGATATTCATCTTGTCTTTTAATGCCAAGCTTTTAATTAGCTAAAACTAATACTGCTTGTTTCCTTTGTGGTGTGAAAATTTAGTTTCCATCAAAATTTCACACCAGACTAATTTCTACAAAACAAACTTCAAATGTATAAGTATTATTAGGAAATCATTTAAAAATACTCAATCTAGAATGTTCTCCCTGGCTTATCTCAGGAGATTCACTACAATCGAATTGAAATATGATAAAAAATCAAGCAGCTCTTCTTTTTTGTCTGAAAGTCTTCCTTATATTTCTACAAACTTAGATCTGGAATGGGTTTCCAGGCAGTTTTTGCTGAGGACAGGCCCAGCCTTTCCCTTCACTTGTGCATTTTTCTTATGCCTGGCAAGGCAGCCTCCCTGCTGGGAGAATGTTTGATCAGCAAACAGATGTCCAGCCACAATTAACACAGGGCAATTAGGATCCTTCCTGTGCCTCAAAGGGCTCCCAAAATGGCCCAGGAGATGCAGATTTCCATGCCCAGCTGTGGGTGCACGTGGCTGGGAAGTGATAGCATCCTCTCCTGGGCTCTCCAAGAAGAGAGATTTGGGGGAGATTTGGGGCTCTTCATTCACCAGCTCTTCCCTGGGCTCTGCCTGGCCCACACCAGGGCTCCACGGAGAGCCCAGAACAGATTCCTTCCAGGAACAACACACTCTGGGGCTTGAAGAGATCATTTCCAGATCTGAAAAGCTTCCAAGTAACACCCCAGCCCTGGCCTCTGTGTATGCAAACACAGCCGGCCTGCACGTTCAGAGCTAAAGGAATTTATTAAGTCGAAAATGCCTTTTACACACCTTGTGCTCTCTCATCACATCTGTGCTGATGTCTCTGGTGCCTTCTAGAAATGCACTGCCCCAGCCAAAGACAGGACACCAGTCTGCGGCTGCCTCTCGTGTCCTTGTCGCGGAGCCCCGTGCCTGCATCCAGCAGCTCCGCGCTAAGCAGCGCGCCGGCATTCCCGGCGTGGTTTGCTGCTCACGCCGTGCTTGTGGGATGGGCAGGAGCGGGGCTGTGTGCGGGGCAGGAGCGGGGCTGTGTGCGGGCAGGAGCGGGGGTGTGTGCGGGGCAGGAGCGGGGCTGTGTGCGGGGCTGTGTGCGGTGCACACGGGCAGGGATGGGAGGGAGGAGCAGGGCAGTGTGCGGGGCAGGAGCCGTGCACACGGGGATGAACGGGAGGCAGGAGCGGTGCCGCACGGGGGTGCTCGGCAGACACGGTGCCGGCGCTGCTGCGGAGCAGGACCGGGCACCGAGCTCGGGAACGGGGCCGCACACAGCTCCACCCTTCAGGTCACTTCACCCTTCAGGTTTCGCTCCACCCTTCAGGCTACTGCTCCAAAAACCCCAATTCCCCCCGGCCGCCGGCGTTTCATTGGTAGCTACCTGCAAGGTGCAGGACGAGAGAAAGGGCTGTAAACATTCACGGTCACAAATAGAGTGCGACTGAGGAAGAGGGTGCACAGAAGGAGTGGTGCAATTCCCTGCTTCATGGAGCATTTTATTGCGTTTCCTGATGGTAACAGATTGATGCTATTGTGCTTGTTAGCATGGTCAGCTTTTATTACTAGGCCATTAAGGGTTTTATCTCTATGTGGATCTTTGAGGCTCTGAGGGAAGGTTTTTTCCCTGGATTGCCAACCCACCCTTAGAAGCCGGTACTAATAAAGTGTCTTGTTTCTGCCCCACAGCACACTGAAGGAAGCATTTGAGATGCTCAAGCAACGTAAGTGTTTCCCTGTTCCCTTCTGACCTGGGAAACACAGGCACCCAATGTGTCCATCGTGTTCCCCACACCATTCCCAGCTTTTCTTTCACAGCCTGTAGTGCAAAGAGGGGAGAAAAAGGATGCCTAGGTGTGCCCAAGGCTCAATGAAACCCTTTCACTCACACAAAATGCAGCACCATGAGAGCCAATAGGACACTGTAGCTGGTCACTGGCACCTGCTATTCACACCAAAACTCCCTCTTGAAAAGCAGCTGCTGGACTGAGATATTTTTAGGGCCTGGGTAGGGGAGTTCAGTATTTCTGGAAATTGCAGGGTTCCATTTCAGAGGCACTGAAGCTGACAAATGCAGAGCAGTTCCCAGCCATTTCAAACAGCACCAGCCAGGTGCTCTGAAATTCAATCCATCTTGACTGATCCTTGGAAATTCTCTGCATGCAACCTTATCTAATGACTGGCTACTGCTGGCAGCAGCTCCCAAGAGCAGGGACAGCCCAGCAGCTGTCACAAAGCACACACAGGGATGATGGAGGCCAGGGCTCCTTCCCTCCCTCTGCACAACTACTGACCCTCAGTCTCGAAGGAAGGGGGCAGCTGGGGTAAATGGGGCCATGAAGAAACACACTCACTCTGTTCTTGAGCCCTCAGCAATGTCTGCATGCAAAAACACAAGGGGAGAGCTTTTTTAAGGCTGCCCTGCCTGTGACAACTCATAAGGCAGTCACATCACAGAAACATCTCCTAAAAATGTGACTTTAAAGACCTTCCCACTGACTGAATATGAATTCTGATTTGCTTTAGAAATTGAAAGTGTTGGAAACTCTCATATCCAGCTGGCAGTTATGCTGAAGGAAGAACTGAAAGGAATAGAGGAGTTCCGAGAAAGGCAGAAGGAGCAAAGAAAAAAGGTGAGAAACTGGGGAAACGTTGAAAGAGATTGGGTCAATGGGCTGTGCTGATGACCTGTCTCCAGCCGTAGGATGGGAGTTGTGCAAAAGTTGTGCAAAGGACCAGCGTGCCCTGCTCCCTCTATAGATGAGACTGTAGAACAAAAACCTTTTTCTGATCCCAGCTGGAAATAAAATAGTGCTCTGAACTAGGTAGCCAGAAGCTTTAGTCCCTTTTACTCTCTCTGGTGTAACTGCAGATGCTGTTATTATTATTTCTGTAAGAACTTAATCCTTCCTTTCCTCTTTTTTGTACCCTTGCTAATGTTTTTCTTTGATATGACCCTGCACAATCTCCAACACACACTAAATAAAGGCATAACACAAACGTTTAAAAACATGAAAGCAAATTAATGTCATGCTGGATGCAACAGCAATATATGCTGAATTCCAAATACATGGAATAAGTAGCATCTAGTTGATGCTGTACACAAAAAAAGTTTAGTATATTTAAGGCCATTTCATCCCCTTTGACCTCATCAAGCCCTAAGTCTATTGGAAAATAGCTCATAATAGAGACAGCAGTGACCACTCTCACACCTTCTCTGGGTCTGTGGGCTTGAAGACAAAGACAGGACCATCCCTTCACTCTGACAGCACAGAGTGATGGAGGAGTAAAATAAATATTCCTTTCTTTGCTAATTTTAAACAGGTGAAAATGCATATAACCAGTATCTAGTGCCACAAAAATCGTGTGTCTACAAGCCCCTGACACACAGGAACTTGGAATAGCAAAGAATTCTGAATATGAAAGTGGGTGAAACCAGTGCTGCTACTGAGATTTGAGGTTGACAGTGATCTGATGAAGCAAGTGAGGCATTAAAAGACAGACAGTGGGCACCAGGTTCATCAGTGTTTGTCCCCCATTCCCTTTGCCACAGGGATGTGCAGAGAGGCTCCCTCCTGCTGAGAACTGTAAGCCTGTAACTCAACTGGGAGCAGTTAGAGGGGCCTGGGGAAAAAAAAAAAAAGGAAAAACTGCTTTGGAGTCTTAGATAAGCTTTTATTCTCTGTCCAGCATGTGGCTGTGAGGAAGCCAACATTAGACATGCTGGATGGTGTCAGCAGTTTTGGTAACCTCCCAAAGTGCTGTGATTTGTGTTGTACTGAAGCTGTCTCAGGACTGAGCCCAATGTGAAACATCTGGGTAGCCTGGAGAGAGTTTTGCTTGAGCAGAATGTAAAGATTAAAGGACCAAAAGTCCCCCTGAAGAAAGCCATCCCCTGCCAGCAGGAGCATATCTCATTGTCACATAAAGCTGGGCATCTCACAACTAAAGCCATGAAAGAGAACCCAGTGCTGTCCTTCCAACACGGCCCAGATGACTCCAGCATGGAAATCAAATCACACGGAGCATAAAGTTGCCAGAAGCAGTGGAATATACAAGAGACAGGAATTGTTTGGATTGAAAATGGACAACCACCTGTGCTCATGTGGGTGAGACCGTGGTTTGGTCTGCAGAGATGTGGGATCAAGCTCTGGCAGCAGCAAAGCAGCCCTGCTGGCAGAGCCTACTGTGACTGGCTGCTGCAGTATTTCATCTCCTTAAGAAAGAAAAAAAAGCAAGGAAGAAAATGAAGATCTACATCCTCTCTGCTATCAATGGAAACCACTGAAGCAGAATTATCAGGGATTATTTTTTTACCTGGCACTTTGATGGTCTCTGTATCACTTAGAAACCTGTCATTTATAAAAGCAGAGTGAAGTAATTTTGCCCAGAGGGAGGTGGCTTATAGAAAGACCCTGACTATGGTTCTCCTAATAGTGCTGCTGGAAGGGGGAGGAAGAAGTCCAAAGCAAGAACTGCTGACTTGTGTGTGTTTCTTACAGTACGAGTCTGCAATGGAGCGGATGCAAAAGAGCAAACTGTCCCATTATAAGAAAACAATGGAGGTAAGCAGGGAGGGCTGGGCAGGTTTCCTGATGCAAACTGGCTCCAGGAAAATCTGTATCACATGTACCTCTATTTAAAGAAAGGTCAAAGCTGTGTGAGTGTGCAAGAGTGTGTGAGGGAGGGAAGATGTCGTTCCTGCTGTGAGGAGGAAGCTGATCTTCCCTGCTGCACCCACTGAAATGTCTCCAGAAGGTTAATGCAGGGTGAATGGTGCCTCAGGTCAAACAGGATTTCATTCTCTCCAGGCAAGGGTGCTTGGAGGAGTAAATGTAATTTTTCAGTGTGTGTAAGTACAATTTTAAGAACAGTGAAGGAATCTTGTAGGCAGGAGGAATCCTCTCCATCTGAAAATCTTGCAGATACAGAAACCACAGGCAGCTGGGTTTGGTTTCCAGTGGGCAACTGCCTCTAAAGGAAAGTAGTTGCAGACCTGTCAGTGCTACAGCTGGAAATGTGCTAGTGAATTTTTTTTTTGAAATGTGGTGGTTCTAAGTGCATCTCTAAGATACAGAGATGTTTTGGTGCAAATAAAGATTTCTCCTGTTCCTGAGAACTACACCAAGACTGTTGCCTGTGGGGTGCTGGCTCTGCCTCACAGCTTGGAGCAATAGCCAAGGCAACACCTGACAACCCACCCCCTGGCCACCCCGGAATGTGGGCTCCCAAATTCATCTCTCCACGGCTCCTGGGCAGATGCCTGGTGCACCAGTGGTGGTAGAGCAGCCTGTGCCTTCCTGACCCCTGCAGGGAGTTGCAGTAGTACAAAGCAAGCAATTTCAGGGCTGCAGGAAAAGGATACAATTTGTGCTGTCAGCCCCTATTCCAATGTTTCAGTTCTATTTTCCTGCCTCCTTATGGTGCCATTGGGATTTTTTTCTATTGCCTACACTGGGCAGTGATTTGCTGCCCCAGACTGCAAAGGAAGAAGTGGCTGGAACATCTCTGGGGGAAGCCAGCCCTGCTGTCCCAGGCAGACCCTCATGTGTGATCTCATTTGCACCCAGTCCAAGAAGACCTACGAGCAGAAGTGCAGGGAGGCGGACGAGGCCGAGCAGTCCTTTGAACGCACCAGCGCTGCAGGCAACCCAAAGCAAACAGAAAAGGTACCTGAGATGACAGTGCTGTCCGGGGGGAAAAGGGGGGTTTGCCTTCTCCAGCTACAAGAGAATACAATTAATCCATTCTATAGGATGCCAGGGGCTTTGTCTTGAAATTAACCCCAAAGAATCCTCAGAGAAGGGACGATGTTATCTAATTAATTTATCCCAGGCTGTGATCCAATTGCTCTATGAATCCTGAAAGGAAACTGAATGAGATTTTTCTCTGATATTACTCATTACAAAAAAGAAACAAGTCAAAAATATGTCATGCTGTTAGTTTTGCCTTTTGGTCTCTTACACTTAGTAGGCGTAGCATCTTACATTAAAATGCGTATTTTTCCTCAACATTTTTCTCCTCACGGTGAGTTTAATTTCAACTAAATTTACAGACTCAAAAATAAATCGTTGGAAATTAAGGCACTGCAGTCCTTCATTGCATCGTCTTGATACTTGCAGCTGACAATTCACTAACTTTTAATGGGAACATTTTACAGGGAAACAGATGGAGAAAACAAAATAAATGAACTCCCTTCGGCTCGATAAAAATCAGTGCAGTGTAAGCAAAAAGGATCAAAAATCATCTCAAGGAGGGGGGTGGGGTGGTGGTGTGGAGACTCTAAAAACAGCATCAGAACTTTACATTTTATTTCCAGCATTCCCTAGTCTTTGATGAGAAAACCCCTAGAGCTTAGCTGCAAAGAGGGGACGGAATCCTGGCCCTGCCAAAATGACACCAAACATTTCACAGCTTCAATGGCAGCTAAACCTGACCCCGCTCCTTTCGTGCAGAAGGATCCCAGGGTGCTCCATTGCCATTTCTTCCCTGAACATGCCAGCATGTTGGGAATGCACAGAGGCAGCTCCCAAGCTGTTTAATTCTGCTCAGCATTTGCAAACAGTTTGGGCCAGGAAACAAATAAGAATGAACCTTCGGTTCCCAGCTTTCTTACTCCAGGTTTCCCAGCCAGCTGTGATGAGGAATATGATCAGAAGAGCCCCTGCCTGAGCCTTGTCTTCCAGGGCAGGGTGGAAGAATGTATTACACTGATGAGCAGAGCATTACTGTGCTGTCATCCCCATCTGTGCAGAAGGACCTGCTAGTACAGACCTGTCAGTGATGGCTGTTTTCTCATTTGCTAAAAGCTGCAGGTTTTTAAAACAGAGAACTTCTGCTTCGAGTGAATTTCGCTTTTAAGCTTCTGAGTTGTTATGGGAAATTATCTGGCATTTGCAAAGTATTTTAAAAGGTGTGTGCTTTTCATCTGAGTATTACATGAGGAGCTTGAAAGATGAAGAATTTTAAATGCCATTTATTTCTGCTTATAAATATCTATTAGAAAAGCACATCAAACAATTGAGGAAAAAACAGCTCAGCCAGCAGGCACAGCTTCAGGCTGGATCACACCGGCTCTGAGCTCCTCTGGCAGGGATGTCTGAATGGAAAGCTTTCCCTGGAAGTCATTGCATCTATGGCTGCACCTGGGAAATTCTGGTCCCTTCTCCACAGCACACATTCAGCAGAACTGTGCATAAAGGGGGGACAGCCAGGAAGTGCTTGCAAATTAGAGCCTTTCCCCTAGAGGGGAAAAGAGAGCAGGCGGCACAAAAAACTGGGGCAGAAGCAAAAATGTGTCAGAAGTTAATTTGGGGTGTTTCTTTTCCTGTTTCAGAGCCAGAACAAAGCCAAGCAATGCAGAGATGCAGCAAATGAAGCAGGTGATGCTGTTTGCAGCTAAACTGGACTATGAGTCTTCTCAGCAAAGATCTACCAGCACAGGATTTTGATAGAACACATCCAAATCACCCAGGCTGTCAGGGTTCCCAGAGTCATCTACCCAAATATTAATGAAGAAGCCTCTGAACAGCAGCAACCTGACAGTCATTGGCATTCACTCCCCTTTGTGGAAATGCCAGTGTCCTGCTTGCATTAAAGAATTTACAGAAGACTTCCTTTAGGGACTTCACCCAGGGAAGAAAAGCTCTTCTTGAAGCAAGTTTGAAAGCACAGTAGACACTCAGTTTGCCCTGAGACAGCTCAAATCACATCCCCCATGCCCATGTGCATGAGCACAGTAGTGATGTCCAGCCACAAACGTGTGTATGCCCAGGAGGACAGGCCAGCACACACCTGATCTGGCTCAGGAGCTCAGGCTTGTGCCTCCCTACCCATGGAATAGCTTACACCAGATCACGTGGCTCACCTGGCTGGCTTGGAATGGAAAGAGCCTAAGGATGCTCAGTGCCCAAGCATGGTCCAGGCTCTTCATCTCTGAATTGTGTTATCCCTACCATAAAGTTTATAACTGATCTGCAAACCACACCGAGAGATCCTTACTCTAGTACATAGCTACAAAGAAAAAACCCCAATAATTATTGTGCCCCACCAGTTACAAGCTCACATATTCTTGTGGTACCAAAGCAAACCACACGCCTGAAGTGTAGGAATCACAGGAAAGGCCCAATAGGAGGAAAGAGAGAAAGGCTGCAGCACTTTTCCCCTGACTGCTGGGTTTCTGTGTCTGTGTTTACAGAGAACGTTTACAAACAGAACATCGAGCAGCTGGATAAGGTCAGGACAGAGTGGGAACAGGAACATATCAAAACCTGCGAGGTAAACATTGACTTTTTGCAGTGATGTTTGCACACTCTTTATTTTATCCCATTGGAAGATTTCAGTCTAAGGCCTGAAATGCCATCCCAAGGGTTTTGCTGTTTGCTTTATGTGGAGTCTCAACAGATGTCTTTGCAAAATTACTGCAAAAACCAGAGCTTACTTAGACATAGCTGCTCCTGTGTCACTGACGTTCTCCTTGCTTGGTCAGCATCCCTATGTGAAAATAAAGGAGGGGAATAAGTGCAGAGGTGGGAGAGCTGGAGCAATGTATAACCTGCTGCATACCCCAGTCACTCTTTATGTTTCATAGCACTTTAAATTCACCTGCAAGAATATTTGTCCTCTGCCATGAAATAATCCTTCAGTTAAAAGGCAGTGGTAGAGAAGTCTCTATCTCCATTTCACTGAGGATGGACAAGGAGATTTGCACTTGGCTATTAAGTTTTGCACAAGAATTTACAGGAACTGGTTGGCATCCAAATCAGCCTCTCATTTGATCACAGTAATCCTTCAAGTACATTTGCCCATCTGCTAAAGTCTGATTTTGCTATATTTACTTGTTGCAGGCTTTATTTCCACATAAAATAAAATGCCAGGAGGATACATTTCCAGTTCTCTGCTTCCTCTTAAATATTCCCTATCTGAGAGGACTGAAAAGCCCCACAACTGGCACAGACATTTCCACAGATATGATGCCAAGCCTTAGTCTTCCAAAGATGCATATTTTCTCCCTTCTTAAAAAGCCAACAAACCAGTGAAGCATTCCACAACCTCACACTCTTTTTTGTCCCGTGTAGCTAAATCCTGGCCAGCCCACAGAGCTTGTGACCTGCTTACTGCTTAATCCAAATAGCCATTCAGAAAGTCAGGGCATCTTTAATGCCTTCTTTTAAAAGTGCTTGTAGAGAGAAGAACTGATACTCTTTGGGGTTTTTTGTAAACTAGCAATTAGTACAAAAAGCAGCTTAAAATCCTACACTTGTGGCTGCATAGCGGGGAATCTGGAAGTGCTGGGGTTGCTTGGGTCTGTAACTGAGTGCTGGACAACCACAGCCTGAAAATGCTGTGGCAAGTGGCAGCTCTGGGGTGGCCTTTGTCACAGGGCTGGGCCACGTTGTGCTGCAGTGCCCTGGCTCTCCAGGGATGTGGCAAACACAGCTTTTCTGGGTGCTGACAAGGGCTTGAAAGGCCAGAGGCACTACACTTCCCTCTTGGATTAACTGCATTTCCTGACAGGACACAATTTACCTGGAAAATTCCCCATTGGCTCTGGTGCTGTTCAGCAGCCTCGAGGGCACAGGCTTTCTAATCAGAATGAGCATTGAAATACTCATCCTCCACCTGGCAGGCTCTCTTTAAAAGCTTTACTCTCAGAAACCAGTCCCCACAGCATCTTACTCCCTTGACAGATTCCTTTTTCTGGATTTCTTTAGTTGGTAAGTTATTAGATGGCAGGAAGCATACCCAACGGAGTGTTCTGCTGAACGTTGTATACATTTGTGGTGTTCTGGACATAATTACTAGCAAATAGAGATGGAAACAGATGGCTGGAGGCATCTGAGATTTTCACACCTCATAGAAAACCAAAACTTTGTTCTACTTTTAACAGTATAACGTAGAGATCAGGGTGATTTGGTTTTTTTTCCAAGTTTTTAAAGAAAGATCTTATCTGCCTCTTCCCCCAAATCAGTTCACACTTTTCTCTCAGCCCCCTTTCCTCTTCCTAAGCAGTGCAGCCACATGAGGAAGCAGACAGATGAAGGAAGGCAATAACTCTGAAGACAGAAAAATGCCTTCTCTTTACCACAAAAGTAACCTTCGAAATGCAGAGTCAACTCCAGAGAGCCTCAAGTACTTTCAAAAGAGAAAAGTTTACAGAGACATTTTAGATGGCAGAGATGAATACTTTTGCCTCTACCTCTAACATAAATACAACCCTTTCATGGCAGTACTCTACTGACCTGTTAAACATCCAGATTTCAGTGTGATGGGCAGACAGCACCCTGACTCCGAAATCCTCAACAGCAGAAGTAGCAGTCAAATCCAGACCTGGATTCCTCTCCCCTGCTTTGTTTTTGTCTCTAAAATATAACTTTAATTTGGTGCAACCAAATTTTTGAGCACGAACAGTAGATGTAGTTTCACCACCAACTGAAAAAAAACATCCTTTACCATGGTGCCCTCAGCATAGGTTTGCACCCCCAGCCCTGTCCCACCTGCAGAGCCAGTAACTCAATGCCACGAGGCTCCATCACGTTTTCTGTTTGGCTTCAGGTCTTCCAGCTGCAGGAGTGCGACCGCATCACCATCCTGCGGAACTCGCTGTGGGTGCACTGCAACCAGCTGTCCCTGCAGTGTGTGAAGGATGATGAGGTACAGCCTGCCCTGCCCTGCCCTGCCAGCAGTGCTGGCTCCAGGGGAATATCTCCCTCCTGCTCTCCCAGATGCACGTGTGCATGCAGGCAGTCTGTGTCACAGACTGTCACAGTACCTGGTGGCACTGGCGTGTGTCCTCCTTGGTGTGCTGGGCAATGCCTCCTGCTCCCAACTCTGCCCAGTGTATTGGGCTCTGACACCATTTCAAAAAAGGCATCCAGTCATGGCCTCAAAAGTGGGAGATGTAAAGAATACACTAGATTTAACTTTGAATGGTTGTTTCCTGCTATTAATGTCTTTATTGAAAAGTTCTGGACTGCCTTTGTCCTGCCCTCTTTAAAGACCATGCAGAGCACAAACAGGTTTACAAGAATGTTGGTACAGGGGGCAGGCTAAAGAGCAGCCAGGTCAGACATGTACCAAGTATAAAGTGTTTCTTAAGGGGACAATTACTACAAGAGCACTGTTTGCTAATTCAGCATGAAATGTTAAAAGTTAAATTAAGCTCTTGGATTCTGTTTTGTAGATGTATGAAGAGGTTCGGGTCAGCTTGGAGAACTGTGTTGTAGAGTCAGACATAGACTACTTCATTAAGACAAAAATGACGGGAACACAACCTCCAGGTAATTATTCCTACTGATCTTGTCAGATGGTTTGTGCAGTACATGTCCTTTGGAGGTGAAACCAGCTGGAGGAATTTCTGCTCCAACTTTTCTTTCCCACCTGCCATGGCTCACTTCCCCCACACTGTGCTGCCATCACTGCCTGAGTGATGCTCTAAGTGGGATAGCAGAATGATCCAGCTTAAAAATAACCCTCCAAGGAAGAAAAAACTTGTTTTGGCTTTGCAGCCAGGCTCATTTCACAGTACAGCTGAATTGACACCGCTAAGGAGGTGGCAAATTGCCTTGCAGAAATGGCAACTTCAGCTGCCTGCAGTGGTGAGGAGACAGAGCCACCTTACCAAGTCACTGCATCCCAGTGTCCCCTCGGCAGAGGTGCTGCCTCTTCGCTTGCAGCACAGAGAAGTTTTCTGTTCTGTTCCACATGCCCAATGGGGAATAACAAATTTTCTGCTCTCAGGAAGTTTGCATAAGCCAAGGCTTTGGCTGGGAGAAATTCTGAATGAAATTGGCTTTGTCCCAGCACGCAGAACTGCTGTCAGGTTCACAGGCTCTGCCCATTCAAGCCAAAGCTGCCTTTCCCTTGACTTCAGTGTTCAAAACCTCTGGTCTGAAATGGAGATCGACCCAGCACGAGGCAAGAGCAGATGGAAAATGAAAACCTGCTGCTCCAGGGCAGGAGTTCTCCCAACACCCTGCAGGAAAGGAGCTGTCTGATGTGACACATGGCCAGGCACAAACCACACCCGAGCACTTCAACAGGCAACACCAGAGAGTTACACAAACCCTTCCATGCTGGGAGTTGTACGGGTACAAAATCAGCAGTGTGAGGGCCTGATCCCTGTGGGTAATTATCAGCTACAAGTTCCCCCCCTTTGATTTCACTGCAGAGCTCCAAGCTGGCAGGAATTACACCCCAGGCCCTTCTTCAGCAGAGCTGGGTGCTGCCACTAACTCAGCACTGAGCTATCTGAGGGCTGCTTTTCACTCAGCCTTTTTGCCATTTGTCTTA
This sequence comes from Onychostruthus taczanowskii, assembly GCF_017590055.1. NCBI lineage: Eukaryota > Metazoa > Chordata > Aves > Passeriformes > Passeridae > Onychostruthus > Onychostruthus taczanowskii. Next base: position 652,461 of record NW_024498329.1, on the reverse strand, counting down.
TGGTGGCTAAAAATTGGGATTTTGGGAATTTTTAAAAACTAATATATTGAAACTGATGCACTAGATGCCATTTTGCTGCTATAGATTATTCTTCTTCACATGGGGAATTTAAATTTAATGATAAGGAGAATTTCCCCAGGAAAAATTACATTTTCAGTGGCAGAGAGCAGAACTGTGCCTTGCAACAGTGTGAAACAACTTCTGTATACTAAGAAATGTGTAATTCTCAGCTAGGTTTTTTTGGTTTAGGTTTTTGGGGTCTTTTTCCTGTATGAGATTTGTTATACTCCAGTCACCTAGGAAATTTCTACAAAAAGCTCTTGGCCATGCCAGAGTAATTTCTAATAAGAACTAGGTGGAAAAAACCCTTGAGAGCTTTATGAAAGGCAAAGAAAAATCTGACTTGGTTTTTTGTTGTTTATTTTTTCCAGCTTCTAGAAGGCAACATGTTCTGGAAGCAATATCCTAATTTCTCCACAGCTCTGGCTAATGAGTGTGCACTGCAGCACGTGGTGAGCTGTTGATCTGTGCTAGTGTTTACTAAAGGCAGGAGGAAACCCACGTGTAGTTTTGCATTGTGTGGCAGAAAACCTTCATCCTGACCAAACCTTGATGGTCTTGCTCACTTCCTTTTCTACCCAGTCTTACAATGCCCTCTAGGCTGGAAACTGCACCGAGCTGACAGTGCAGAAGGACAACAGGAGACCCTTAAATTGGTCAGAAAACTCCCTAATTACTACGAGTCTTATTTGTAGGGATTATTCACACTCTAGCTCTGCGTGCCTTGGCTGATGCAGTGTGCGAATGTCAACACAACCTTTAGCCCAAGGCTAATGTCTTTCTTAACCTGCTGGTATCGGGGCTGGGTAAAACACTATCACAGGCTTCACTGGTGTTTGTTTGGCTCTCACAGGAGCAGGCAGAAAGGCTGTGTGGCCACCAGCTGTAAGAATTGCACTGGGAGCTCTGAGCTGACAAATAAATCCATCTGTAACTATTTCATCTGCAAAGTTACGCTTGGAAATGGTCTGAATTTCACCCTTAACGACACCATAGGGGAGAGTGAACTGCAACCTAAATGTGTTTGAGAGAACAAAACCCAAATATCTCTGGGTAAACAGCAAATAAGCTTTCGGGAGGTGGATAGGGGAGGTATGAAAGGTGGGGGAACACACAAGCAAACACCAGGAAATTGCTCCTTGTTGCTGCAGGCAATAACACTCAGAAATCTCCCCAGCCCTGACAAAATTCCTGACTGGATATACTAAGAAGAAACAAAATGTGCTGCAGCAAATTCTGTCATGAACACGGTTTAGGACACTCAATGACCATCCTCTCCCCCCTTAAATCCTGAGCTTTGAGGCCATAGAAGAAACAGCCATGGAGGAAACTGCCTTCCTCATTAGGGCAGTCCCAGCTCTTGGAGTGGCCTCAGGCCGAGGGTGCCTTGCACCAGGGCCGTGGCTCTTTACAGCCCCTGGAGTGGCTTTTGTCAAAGGCTCCCCTGAGCCGCTCCATCCTCGTTCCAGGTGAGAGCAGATTCCAGGGGCTGCCCTGCAGTTTGCTCCAGCAGCCCCAGGACACATCCTGGCAGGGAGAAAACAGAGTTTTCTCGCAGCGTTTCCTGCTGGGACATCTCGTTTTTGTCGGCCCGCAGATGCCATCGGCTACGAGAGCTACTACAGCCGAGAGCCGTGCCGGCGCAGCTCCAGCCCCAGCGCCGGCCAGACCTGCGGGATGATCAAGAGGTGAGTGCCAGAGGGCTCCTGCCCCAGCAACAGCCACGCCTGCACAACACCGCCAGGAGAGTCCTCGCTTCCTCACTGCAGAAAGAGGCATTAGGTGAAATGAATGGGCAGAAGACCTTTCTCCTTTTTAATGCCTTTATTAAAGAGATTCAGCTCAGGTGGGGAGAAATCGACGGGTCGCGCCCACGCCGCCGCTGTCCCCAAGAGTGGCACGGAGGAGGAGGGTGATGCAGCTCTGTCCGCTGGTCTGCAGGCAGAGCTGGGGACTGCGTCCTCACGGGAGATTCGCAGATTTCTTCTTTTCGGGCCAACACTTCGGGTCCCCTCCCTAGTGAACCTCCTTGCGGTCAGGGTGAGAAGCAAAAAGGATCCAAGCAGGCACTGGACTTCACGCCCATCCTTGGACATCACCTAGGTCCCCTAGTTCTATGTTGGCTCGTTGTTTTTAGGGGTTTTCCTGGAAAATTGTAAGATTTAGTGCAATGCATTTCTCATCTGCATACTAGCTCTGATGCCACTCCCATTCTCCTGGTACTGCAGGGTCCCTGTGTCGCTCCCTGGCAAGCACCAGGGGGACAATGGCTAATCACCAACCATTAATGGGCAATTGAAGAACTCTTAACAATGAAGCTCCCTTAACAGCAGCCGGTCCAACCGGTTTTAACTCTGCAGCCTTAAACAAAAATAGATAACTTTTTATTCATAACATTAGGTATCAGTAAGTGTGACTTGACAGAAGAAGCGAAGGTATTAAAATGGAGTGAGAGTAATTTTGCCGTGCCCCAGTGGGGAGAGGGGCAGGGGATGAGTTCACCACACAATTCCTCAGCCAGCAGTGGGGAGCAGCCACTCCTTTCCTCCTTCCTGCTGAGTCAGGGCACGTAGCACCACAACAAGTTTGTTCCAGGGAGGGTGAAGGTGAGTGTGGCTGGGAGCAGAGGCTGGAAGAGCCTTCCTTTGGAGCCATGCCTCCATGCTTAAGGCACCACTCAGCTGAGCAGAACAAAGAGCTGCTCTCTCTGTCTGGATCAAAGGGGAAAAGCACAGGGTGGGAAAACTGTGATGATCAGGGAGGCAATTTTCCTCATTTTTGCTAATAAATGTGAGAACATGGATGCAGTTATAACAGCAGAAGAGCGTGGTGCCTCTATTGGTTTAAATATTTTATACTGAAATGGCAAATTCACAGTGGGGAGGGCATCACAGTTAAAGCAGAAGAGATTTAAAATTTAACAAGGCCTATGACATGGCAAAGACAAGGAGCAGGCAGTGATCTCCCATTTGGAATGTGGTCCAGGCTTGCCAGGGAGCTGCTCAGGGTTTTCAGTTTTTTTGTTTTTCAGTTGGAAACTGGATCTTCTCTAATAATGAATTCAGTACTGCATCCTGTGCAGTTACATAAGACAATTGTGCTGCCATTCAGAGCACAACTGTGAGCAGCATGGGCAGGGAGCCTGGAGAGACTGAGCCTGAGTCTTTCAGGAACTCCTGAGAGAGGATATCCATGTTCAGAAAAACGGAACGCTCGCTAGCTGAAAAATCAGACCCTTTAAATATGCCTTAAGCATGCAATGCTATTTCTATCTCTGCTTGAGAATCCTAACCCATTTTCTCACTTTACTTAGTCTTCAGTACCCAGCTGTGATACAGGAAATAACTAGGGATAGATTAAAATAAAAACTCAAACTCGCAGCTTTTAGAAAGGTTTGTTACACAAGCTCTGTATTTTAAATTGTATCAGGGTTTTCCTTCAACACAAAGAGATGTTAATCTCTTATAAGCAACTCTTACAACTCTTATAAGCAATTTTCATAATTTTAACATTGTGCATTAATTGGAGTTTCACACCATGAGCCTTTGGGTCTACAAAAAATATTATCTGCTGCATTTCATGCACAATTTAGTAAAGGCTGATGGTTCAATAGTCTGCTGCACTTTTAAAAATACATTTTTAAAGGATGATAAATATATCTACAGCGTAAAAGAAAATAGAAGGCCATGGGAAGAGATGACATCTACTCTGAAGCAGATGGAGGGAAGGCTGAGTCAGAGCTGAAATGAAGGAATGCTCATACCCAGGCCTGTTCACTCATTTTGGTTTTGGCTTCTCTTGGTTCTGCAGATTCTCTGGACTGCTGCATGGGAGCAGCAAAAACAACACGGAAACTGCCACTCCTTCAGCCCCTCCTCTGGGTATGCTCTGCAGGAAATCAGTTCAACAGATGTGTTTGTTTTAGATCGTGTTGCTAAACCAGGCTTTGACATGGAGCAGAAATGTACAGCACATATTCACATGTTGGCAGGCAAGAGGAGTCTGGACATTAATTTTGCTTGGATGTGTATTAACAAATTTCCCAGCTTTAAGTGCCAAATAATCCATAGAGTCTTCAAAACCTCCATCTAGGCAGGGAGGGCCTGTACATTCAGAGCAGCAGTCTGACACAGATATTAGTTTTCTCCTTGTGTAGCATAACTACCACTAAAAAGCCCCACAGAATACATAAAATTTTTAACACACCGGGCACATGGCTTATGAGTACAAATATCCATCTCACCTTACAGTTATACTGTTGTCTTGTAATCCTTATAACTAGGAATTTATCAGAATGATATTTAAAACACAATATTTTGACTATGTAAAAGGGAACAGTTTATTACATTTTTTATTGGTTTGATAGTAAACAAAAACATTTTAACTGTAGTTCTTACCAAAAGAAAAGTTGTTTTCAAACAGCTTTAACGTCAACTGCCTCTGTCAGCCCTGCCTACCTGGGCACCCAGAAACAGCCCAGACTCTCCCTTGCTGCATTTGGTGCTCAGCAGGGGAAGCCCCCAGACAGATGCTGGGAAGAAACGAGAAGTTTCCCTAATTACAACAAGCTGTATACAAACAAAACATCTGCAAAAAAAGCGATGTCCTTGACAAATAGCTGTGTGAGAACTATAGAAACCATTGGAAAATGTCTGGTGACCCATTGGCACAGTGTTTTCCATTTTTCTCAAGGGGAAAAGTCCTGTGTAAGCCAAGGAACTGCTAGAATTCTATACTGCCAGTAGCAATTTGTTAAAGCATTTTAACCAGTGTTTCCCTCCTTAGATGACTTGGATTGTGTTTTACCAGGGGGAACATTTTTCCCAACCTGAGGCTGAAGCTAGTTTCTGACCTCCCACAAAGTTCAATGGGTGTATTGTCATCCCATCAATGGGGGACAGTTTTTGTGCAAGATTTACCTACCTCTCACAGCAGCTTTTCTATATGTGTGCATCTCCAGGCAGAGAGAGAACAGAAAGCCTTGTATTTGTGAACTCTTGCATATGATCCCACGCTTTTATAAGCAACTGAACTCTTTGTTTCTGTGCTGGGTGTTTCTTCCTTATTCCCCCCCTTTGCAGAGAGAACAGAAGGAGTCTATGCATCCATTTTGGTAAATGAAAAAGCTGAGATCACGTCATCGCAGGACTACAGAGTACTTTATGACTACACAGCCCAGGTAAAAAAAGGCTTCAAAGTAAACACTTCAGAGAGTCACATTTAAAATAAGTGATGCTGACTGAAACATCCTGAAAGTGTAAATTCTGTGAAGGAGATGTTATTGTCATCTTACAGCCAGGGACACGAACTGTCCTGCTCCAGTTTAGCACACTGGTTCTCCGTGCTGGAGAGGACAGAATCCCATAAAAGACATTCTTTCCCTGTACTTCCATGTTGCAAGCTGCAGAATCCCAGGGGATATGGTTCATCTGCCAACAAAAGACTGTTAAAGATAACCTAGATCCTGACCTGGGATATTGAACTCTCCCTGACTCCAGTCCTAGCTAGGCAGAATACCATTAGTAAGAGGCTGTGAATGGACTGGTTATAAATATTTGCTAATTCTGATGGACTCCAGAACCTGGACTCCAACCCCACTTGCTTTACATGTCATGTTAAAGGCTCCTTTTGTTAGTTTTACAGCAAAAGAAGTTTAGTTAGATCAGCAAAAGAAGCAGCATCCAGGAGGTTTTATGTCTCAGTGCAGAGAGAGCCTCACACCAAGGGACCTGCCACCAACGGCCAACGTTGAAGGAACGTGACAGTGACAAAATAGATAACTGCCAGATAAATTATGAAAACAGAGAAAAAGCTCTAAAGGAGCACTATCCTTTCGGTACAGCAGTATTCCAACACCTTTTATTCAACAGTGGGTTTTTTTGGGGTTTTTTTGCTTCATTTTAAACTTTCTTTTATTATTTACATGAATTTTCATGCAAGCACAGTTGAAAGCACCTCATTGTTAATGGCAGTTCCCCTAAGGAGAATACTGGATCACTTCATTACTCAAGGAATCCCTTAAAACTGTGCCACACAGGGATATTACCTGCTGAGAAAAGAGCCTGTTACTACCTTTAGTATATTGTATATTGAGGCCTCTCATTTTTTGAGTCCATTCTTACCTATTCAGGTGCATTAAATTGAGTTTTAGCTGACACCTCAAACATCTCTGGAAGCCTCCCTTACGCTGTTTTCTATTTACTACACTGTGGGCAGCAAAGTGGTTTCCTATGGAAAATAGGACAGCACCACTGAACACTGATGGCTGCCTGGGAGCTCGGGGAGAGCTTATTTGCAACTGCTGCATTTGTCTGGGGATGAAAGTCACTGCTGTCCAAGAGCCACTGTCCCCCAGTGGTTACTGCTGTCCCCTGCTAAAAGAGCTGAGAGACCTATTTCAGGCATGGATTAGCAGAGGCACTGTTATCCCCCTTGGGAATTAAGCTGTGCTCTATTTAGCAACACCTGCAGACTATGCAGGTCATGGTGAGCTGCTTTAGGGGAGAGGTGTTTAACCCCTTCTGGACTTCCCCAGTGATAAAACCATCAGGTTGTGCAGGAGGAGGCGCCCTGGAGGCTGGGGAAATCTGAGCATCCTAAAGAAATAGCCAAAGTGCTTAATCCCTCACTGTGTGGTATTTCAGAACGAGAAGGACACCGGCAAGACTGTTGATGAAGAGCAGGGTTAAAAACCCCCACCAGATATTTCCTGGGCCCTCCTGTTCTGTCAGGCTGTCCCATCTCTTTCCCTGTCTCCTTTCAGAACATGGATGAGCTGGACATCAGTGAAGGAGACACCGTGGTTGTCATCGCAGAGAACGACGACGGCTGGTGGACAGCAGAGAGGAATGGGCAGCGAGGCTTCGTGCCAGGCTCTTACCTTGAAAAGCTGTGATGAAAAGAATCCCCAGTGCTCAGACTTTACAAATATTCTGTTACTGAAACAGCCAGCACACAAGGTCTGCTTCAGCTGGCCAAGAGCATCCCAATAATAATGTTTTTTACAACCACCAGTCAGGAAATAACCAACTGACCATGCTTTTCTCTCCCTTGCTCCTGCCTCATCCCATTATTCTCCTGGCCTACTCTATCTGAAAAAAACTCCTGAGAGATTAGGACTTGCACGTTTTGGCACAGTCCTACCCTCAGCACACTGTGCTGCCAGCAGCGTTTCAAAGCTTGGTGATCCTGGGAGTAAAATCCGGCGCAGATCTCAGCTGTGCAAAGGGAAAGATCGGAGAAGCAAGTGCAGTTTCTGCAGGCTGCTGCAGTTTCTGTCCCCAGCCAGCCTTGGAGCCACCCTTATGGTCATGACAGCCACATTCTCTGCCACAGATCCCTTTCTCTCCATGCACAGGCCATGCTGGCATTTTTGACAGAGGGTGGTTTATCAGTCATGGATGAAAATAAAAAAATCAGTGAATGCACCCAGAGAGGAGCACCTGAAGGACCAGGACACATCCCTTGTAGGAAATCTTGAGACAGTCCCCATCACAACCATCTCCTAACACAATGAAATCCATGCTAGCCATGGGCTCTGCTCTGCTCTGGATCCTGGGACAGATGATGGGCCCGAGGCTTGCTTTTGTCTTGGCTGGAAGGTTTCCCTAACGCCTCTCTGGGATTATGAAGTTTAAAAATCCAACAACACAAACAGCAGCTAAGCCAAGCCTCCAGGAGGGTTGCACTGCCCTGATTGTCTCCTCTGAGCCCCAGAGAATTGCCAATTTCCTGCCCCTGCAATGTCAGCAGAGCAGCCTCCCTTCCACCTGCTCAGCTCTGCTGCTCTGTCTCCTTCTGCAGCCCCTGCACCTCTGCCACAGGGACATCCTGGGCTCCTTCCAGCACCTCTAATGTGCTCATTCTGCAACAAAACCTGTGCAGAGATGTTGCACTGTGTGCAGGTTCACTGCATTTCACAGATTTCAGCTCTATCAGTCTTTCTGGTTTAATATTTAAGAATGTTTCCAACTGTTACTGTATAAGGAATTGGTGAATAGTTTCTGCCATTCTTCCCTTTTCAGCATTTCAAGGTAGTTAAAAAGATTTAAAACCTAGTGATTTAATTTTAATCAGAACAAACTAATTCTGTGGGCAGAATGACCATTTGCCAATGTTTCAGGCCTTAAAACTGAATCAAGACAATGAAAATTAATCTTATTGCTAACTGAAAGGCAATAGAGGGACTGTTAGCTCAGACACACAGAAGAAAACAAGAGAAAACAGGACAAAAGAAAAAGGTGTAATGGTCAATTGCAATCTTTTCTTAAATGAAACACAGTGAAGGTCAGAGGCACTTGCAGTATCTTATTCAATCCTTCCTTCAAGGATGGAACAGAAGTTCCAGGCCCCTTCCCTCTGGCTGCCTGCACTCCTTGCCATACTCCCTTGTCCTTGCCACACTCCCTTGTCCTTGCCACACTCCCCAGCTCCCCCAGCACATCCACAGCAGGGCTGGAGGGCCCCGAGCCCCTGGCACCAGCACAGCCTGGGGGCTGGCTCCCCCAGCACATCCACAGCAGGGACAGCACCAGCACAGCCTGGGGACTGGGATGGCACTGAAGGCAGCAGAGTGAGAGCAGCAGCACTGGCCAGGCTGGAAGGGAAGGAGAGGCCCCTGGGACACACCTCAAGTGACATAGAGGTGCACAGTGGATCCAGCCCGGCCAGGACAGGACGAGGGGAGGCTGCCACAGCATCCCTTGTTAGCTACAGCAGGAGAGGAAACCAAAAGCACAAGAGATTTAATGTATTCACTTCTTGAACACTCAGCCTTCCACAAAGAAGACTGTAATGAACCAATAAATAAATAAATAAAATTAGATGGATATTTTGCAGATTATCTTAATTAAACAGGAAAAAAACACCCCAAAACCACTGAGATGCACCTTCTTTACTGGTGTGGGATGCACAGATTTTGCAGGACTCCTCAGTTCCCTGGGGGCCCAACTTCACACAAGGCACTGCAGGACCTAGTCTTGATTGCCCTGAGACCCAGCTGCAGATCATCTCTGCTTCCGTGGACCACATGGTCTACATCACCAACAGGCAGCTGGTGGAATGGTGGCTGCTCTTTCTCTCCCATCAAATCATTCCATATTTTTGATGTTAAAATCAGGAAACCAATTTCCTTTCTACCAATCTCTTCTTCTGTCGAGTAAACACTGTTGAATGACAAGAGGCTATAGGTATTTCAAACTCTCCCCAGTGTCACAGCATTTGGGTCCCACATGCTACCTCCAGACTGTTCAGGAAATGAAGAATCAGCAGCAGTGTTTTCTCATGAATCCTCTGCTTCACATTGTCCAGATATGGCTTGGAACTACTTATCAGCCAAATTCTTCAGTTTGCCCTATCTGCATGGCAGCACTTGTCACAAATAGAACAGAGATATCAAGAAATACCCACACCCTCTGAGAACACCCACATTTTAGGTGTCATCCATCTACCCACCCCCATCAGCAGGAAAAGCAGGAAGGTCAGTTGTAGGTTACTGCCTTAATAACAATGCCCTTATTAACAGTTCCTCTCCAGTTTGATAACATTTGGGCAATAAAACTGACACAATCAAGTTATTTTTCAATTTTCAGCTAAGGTGGAAAGCTGAAATGGGCCCTTTCCAGTGGCATTCTTATACTAAAGTCAAAACATGTGTATTATTTTACCATTTACTACCAATTAAGGAGAAGAACAGGAAAACCTGTATGAAATAACATTTAACCAATGACAACCACACGTAATTAGGAAATGTCTGCAAGTATAGGGTGAGGTCCATCTCTTCACAGAACAGATTTCTCATATTAAGAGCCCACAAGGCAGTAGTAACAACAAAGTAGTATCAGACTAGAAACAGAGATCCAACAGACCCAGCGCTCGAACAGCCAACACAGCCAGGCCTGCTGCCAAGCTCAGTGATCCATAGAGCCAGCCAGCTTCCAGCATTTCCAACAACCAGGCAGCTAAGAGGAAGAAATCAACCTCTTCCCAGCTGGGCATGTAGCAACAGCAGGAGCACTGATCAAGGTTTGAAGAGTTTGCCACCTCCCCCAGGACCCCTGGCTTGAGCTCTGTAGTGTGGACAGGCTCAGCACACATCAGCCAGAGTGGTAACAGATCATGGGCATACCCAGCAGAAACTCTTACCCTGGCTTCCTTCATTGTCACGGTGTGATGTCATGGTTTGCCTCAGATACCCCGGGTTTCTCCCTGAAGTTTTCCTCCCAGGTGTGTCAATCCCCTCTCCTTCCCCCAGCCAGAGACTCCTGCTGGGCACTGGCTGTCAATCCTGGAATTCCAGAAGGGGTTGAGTGATTGGGCAGATTCAAAAAGTGCCCTCCACCCCGGGGGGGGGCATTGGGCCATGCAGGTGTCCTTTGTCCCTTAAGATCTCCTCTCCCGTCCCTGGTTGGTGGCTCCCTATCCCTTTCCTCCCCCTCTTCCCCGGGTTTAAAGGACAGGCAACTACACAGCCTGGGCTCTGCTGGAACTGTTGCTGGATTCAGAGGCCTGTAATAAAAACTCTGGATTAAAACCCTCCATCAGAACTGACTCCTTTCCATCACCATCGCTTCTCCAGCACAGGGAACCTGGGGAGCGACCCTCCACAGGAGGAAGCTCCACGCCACCGCAGCTCCAGCACTCCTGGACTTGTCTCCACGTGCCCAGCTGTAACACCCAGCTAGCCAAAGGTGTCTCCGGGGTGAAACACCACAGTTGCCACTGTTTGGCTCAGATGCAGGGGCCAGGCAAGCCAAGGCACGTCCCATCAGCAATATTGGTAAATACCAATACTTCGTGTCTCAAGAGCTGAACTCATGGTCTGATCTCCTCTCCAGAGGTAATTTTCTCCCAGTTGCAGCTCACACCTCACTGATTACTGAATGCACTTGAAGTGGAAGCGCATGGATCCAAGAGGAGACCATTTCAGCCAAGCTGGGTGTCTGACAGGAGCCTGGGTGGACACTGAGGAACACCACCCACACTGGTGGGTAACTTACACTCTGTGGTACCCCAGGAGCTCCTGGCAGTATCACTGCTGTGGCTCAGATGAGCTACATCACTGCTATCCAAACACGGTATGAAAAGTCACTGTTCACCTCCAGTGTGGAGAGGCAACAACTCTGCATGGGACAGGACAAACTGTAGAGGCCTGAACAGCAGCCTAGGCTGCTCAGCACCATCTCTTTCCCCTGGCTTTCTTGTTCTCCAGCTCGCAGGGCTGGGGCATTGGACACAAGAGCAGTCACCAGCCACATAAATACCAGTACTTCCCATGTCCTACACAGGACCACACTCAGAGCTAGTGAGCAAGTCAGGAAACAAAGCTGTGATGCTGAGTCTTACCTGCCTTCAGGAAAATAAATGGCTGCTGAGGGACTACAAGGGCTGATGTGCTGGGTTTTGCAGGGGAAGAATACTTGCGTGGAGACTGAGATTCTGGAAGAGGAATTAGTGTCCTGGTTATTAACGAAATGCCAACGCCACATTCACTTGAGAGAGCAAACTACTCCAACTGTTAGTCATCATCTGTTCTTTGTTAGCAATTACCTAAATTCGGCAGCCAGCTCACATTTTGCTCAGAGCCACAGCCACCTCAGATTTGTGCACTCCTGGATCCTGCACAGTGCAAATCTGATCTGTTTCTAGAAGAGCTGGATAATCATATTTCCATCAAATTAGCCAGTTCCACGTGGTACAGTGCTCAACTTGTCCTTCGACCAGCTGCTGAAGGACGGCTGACACCTGATCTGGGACAAAGCTGCGGGAGCACCATTAAGAGCACATTTGCAGCCTATCACTGCTGGGTGACATGTGGCTGCAGCCATTCTGTCCCACACACTGGCCCAAAAGGCAAATGTACTGTGTTGTTCTATTCTGACTGAAAGCACAGACTAAATATTGCTTTTGGATAGAAAACTGTAACAGAAATCAGCGGGACCTCCCAGCAAAATCAGCAGAAATCAGAGCTGACATCCCTGAAATTTCTAAGGAGAAAGTATCATCCAAAACCACCAGGCAAACAGAACTCTGAGCACAGCTTCGAGTTTATAACCAGGGGTTCCACATATCATCCTGAGGACTGAGTGTACAAAACCTGCTGGGGAGCAGAGGTGAAATGGGAACAAATACCCTAAGAGGATGTTTGAAGGCAGGAGGAATTTTACTTACCAGATCTAAATGAGCCATTGTTAACCAGATTTGGAAGATTAAACCAGCAGGCGTATCCCAGCTTTGCTGCCCTTACCGGAATTCAAGCGAACACCAAATCAAGGCAGACATAAAGAGAAGTAACCAGTGTGTTAATGGGTGCAATGCTGAAGGAGCTACAGCTGCAAAGTGGTGCTTTGAAATTCTCTGACTGAAATGCAGGCATTTGCCGCAGCCTCTGCCTCAGGGTAAATGGACACAGGACAGCCCAAGTTATTCCATTTTAACTTGAACGAATTTTCCTGCGTGTCGGATTACACACTTGGATTGTTCAAGCAGCCCAGGCTAAACCTTGAATAAATCAGTGGCTTCGGAAGCAAAGGTGTGACTCTGGAGAAGTCGCACCTCACCCCTCAACTTCCCCATTCATCGTGGGGAGCTTGCAATCCACTCTGACACCGAGCTGAAAATCCTTCTGGCACACTCAGCATTTTGGTGATTGTTCAATCTCAGACCCAGCCTAAACAAGCAAGCACTGGCTGGTGGTCGGATCAATATTTGCAATGGAAAATCTCATACAAGAGGACAAATTATATTGTAACGGGACTGTTTTGTAACGGGACTGGCTGGCTCTGAGGAAGGGGCTGCAGGCATAACACTCACACTCAGTGCAGGGAGCCTCTGGGGGAGCTCAGTGCATTCCCTTCCACTCTGCAAGGACACAAATACTCAACAGCTGCATCTAAAGAAGGATTGTTCTGAATTTTTAAGCCGAAAACAGTCCATGGAGGAACTTCTTGGGAAAGTGGTGAACTTTAACCTCGCCAGGATAAGAATGCTAACGTAAATGTGAATGGGAAAGCTTTCAATGCACTGATAGACGTGAGAAGTGCTTTGTCTTTAGAGAAAGGCTGCACAGCCCTTCTTGTGTCAGAGCCCTGGCTGAGGAAGGGAGACTTAAGCGACAGTGACTTTGTTCCGCTAAGTGGCAGCTAAAGGTTTCACCAGGTCACTGCTCAATTCAGCAGCCATGGGAGGATGCAAAACCAAAGAGGGAGAGAAGGCAACTGGAGAAATGCATCCTCCCTTCTCTGCAGGGTCCTGTGCCAGCTTTTATAACCACAGCACTTATCAGCACAAGTTCTAAATTTAACCTATGTTTCCTCAGTGCACTTTTCAATGCTGAAGGTGTTACTGTGCAGGGGTAAACGAAGCCATCAGGATAAATGCTGGATTTAGGCTTTCAAAGTGGACAATGCACTCAAAAGGCAGAAACACTTTACAGAGAGCAAGGCTACTGCACCGAGCATGCTTCCCAAGGATGGGGCCTTCTCTGAGCTCTGGAAGTACAAGGAGTGCTTAGTTCTACAGCACATACTGGGAATTCAGTCCTGCCTGTTGCCTGTGAGGTGCTTGGTAAAGGCTGGCACAGAACTCAATGCCACCTTTGTCACAGGTGCTTTATCCCTCTCCTACTCTCAGCTGAGAATGTATGAACACTACCCCTGCACACACCTCGTGCTGGATTTGTTCAATGCAATTCAATGGCAGACTCATTCAGGCAAGAGCAGATCTTGCTGCTTCCTTTGTCCAGCTGGGAGAAAAACTTCAGAACTCAATCTCAGAAGTGGTTTTCTAGAGCAGACTGCTTGTGCATGCAAGGCATCCTAGATACTGTCAAACCCCACAGCTGCCAGTGGTTTGCTTAAATGTTTTATTTGCATGGGGGAAGTGCATTCCAGTTGTCAGTCACAGCCTGACCTAGCAAAGGTCTGACAGAACAGCTATCCTGGAAAATGTCTAGATTATACTCTGAAATGGGGCAGGAGCCCATTTGGTGAGAAGAGCTGGTACCTGAAGCACCACACATCCAAGTGAAGGCAAAGCTGTTTTCTGGAGTGCCAACAGGAACAACTCCACGGTCCCATGCTGCTGTGGCTCACGTTACCCCAGGCAACCCAGTCTGCAGGCTTCCCTCAGCAAATAAAGAAGTTTCAACTCAAAAGCTCTGACATACCGTTAGCATTCAGGGCCAAGAGAAGCAGGTGAGAGAAAATATGTGGTTCAGTGTGTATCACCAGAAAGAAGTGCTTCTTTGCTCGCTCCAGAAGGATCACCAAGTCTCAGGTCGCCAGACAGGAGCTCTGATAGTCTCTCACTTGTGCAAGTTTAAGTTCATGTCCACACTTAATCTACAAACTCTGCCCTGCTTTTAAATGCTGAATAAACTTTGTGTTCATCTGCAGTGTAAATACCCCACACAGAACAACAGAACTCCTGTCCTGGAGTCCAGACACTGAAAGAAGCAACATCTGTTGCCAGGCACAGATCCAGCAGGGATTACTGCAGCCACAGCAAGGACTAAATCAAAGGCATATGCCTGGAGTAAATATGTGTTGTGAGCACAAAACCTGTACTGTGAAGGCCATTGCCAGACTGAAGAAATAAAGGAGCGGGTGGACAAATCTAATATTTACCTCTGCCACCCCGGGCAGCTGCCAGGACATTAAACATATCCAGGGTGCAGCACATGGCCATGGAGCAGCTGTGCTTCCCCAGCACCTCCTCCTCCACCTAGCAACAAGTGTCCTGCAATTTAGCATTATTTTAAACACCAAACCTTGTGTTAAGGTATACAGAAGGAAACACAACTTGCTACAGGACTACTTCAGGACTATCTTGTAGGCGTTTTGCAGATAATCCTTTCATGTGGCAGTAGAAGGGCAAGGTTTACACCTACTGCTGTGTAGGGCACAGGCAAACTACGACTGCCCCATCAAAATCAGATCATACCCAGACTTTCAACAGATCAGCAGCAACAGAATTCTGCTATCTGCCAATGAGTTTGCTCTCTCCTAATCAGTCCCAAAACTGAGATGGACAAATAGCAAGCTCAAGAGATATGAGAGATCCATGCTGAAGCAGCACAGGAATAGCAGACTGATCTGCAGGACAGTGGGAAACAGGCTAACACTGCCAGCACCTTACCCTCCCACAGCCAGGCATGGCCTACAGCAACCAGTTATGTTGCCACTTCATAGGGCACTGCATCACACCAGCAGTTTGGCAGAGGAAGCTTTGTGCTCACATCAGTTCAGATGTGGCACAGATGGAAGTCTGCTCTGTGCCTTTCAGCAACAGCCCAAGCTTACATCATGGTTTAAAAGAGGCTGCCCCCAAGAGAGCTTTCCAACTGCTCAATGCAGCTCCAGGGGAACAGATCAGCTACGAGAGGCCCAAAGAAGTAAAACTAATCTTATTACGTGTAGCAAGGACAGCTGCCCCAGTCAGTAGAGGTGGCACCCAAGAGCAAAGACTGCAAGGGGCAGGATAGAGGCTCAGGTGGCATTCTCCAAGCACTGCAGTCACCCCAGAGCGTGCTGCTGCTGCTGGACACAGCACACCAAAGATCCACTGCACTTGCAGACTTGTCGTGCATTCCAGAGGGATTTGGCTCAGGCCCAAGATTAAGTCAGTTACAAGATCCACTAACTGTACTCTGAAGGCTATCACCGATACTATTATCACAAGGACTTACCTCAAATCTTCTGAAACTGTAGTACTGAAGAATCTCATGAGCTGTCCTCCTCTGGCTATCAAGGTAGAAACATCTTTTTTCACTAACTGTGTTAAATTGAACTTGTTAGACCACTTCTCCCCTGTTTATTAAGGCAAATAGAGAGGATCATGCCTTACTAGACCACAATCTGAATGAGACCCTCCAATTCTCATAGGCCTCCAATTAGGGTGCCGAAGGGCAGTAAAGCACAGGGCTTGCAACTGCAATGTACTTGAGTCACTTTAACAGCAGTGAGAACAACAAAACCCAATTAAAAAAACCCTGAAGGCAATTCTAATTTCCTGTGTTAAACCCCGCTGGATCAGGTAAGGTTTAGTGCTGCAGCAGAGCTCCATGCAGCACACACAGATTCACTCAGTCTGGATAACATCCTGTGCAGTCTGCACTGAGCCCTCTCAGACTCCTCAGCTACAAGACAGCCAAGAAGAAATGCATACAGGAACTTAAAAGCCCAGACAGAGGAATCAAGGAAATAAAAGAGCAACAATGAAACTAAATCAGCCCTTGTCCCCAAAAATGCACTGCCAGATAGGAATGTATTAATTAGGAAGGCCAAACTACAGCCACACCAACACTCCTGCCTAATGCAAGCCAAAGTTCATTCACTTTGTTCAGTAAGGGAAGGAACAGACCTACACCACTTGTTCCCAGCTTCAGTGAACCACACAAAACATGGTGTATTAGACCCCTGTAAGTCTGTGTTTGGTTGGCTTTTTGGGTGGGAGGATGGGGGTTTGTGAAGTTGGATTTTGTATTTTACCCAAACACCACGAAACTTCATTCACACATCCAAGACTTACTTCAAACTGTGCAATTCAAGAAGGTCACTTCACTTGCAGGCTCCGAGAAAAAACTAATTCACAGCAGTTAAAAGTTCAGTTGGGCTTTGTTTAGAATATTAAAAAAGTTGTAAAATATTGAGTAGTTTCCACATTCCAGACAAATATTCTGCTTTTTAAAGAGGAAACAGACTTCCTTCATTTACATGCAAGTACTGTCAAGTCATCTGTAATTCAAATCCATGTCTTCCAGCAAGATTAACAAGCACTGTTATCTCCCCCAAGCTATCCTCATTTCCATATGCAGGCTCATGACTGTGGAGTTTCTGCCTTGCAGCTGCTAAGAGCTGCCCACCTTTTTAAGCATCCTTAGCCTTATTTTGTGCAACGCAGGTCTGTCTTACAACCTCTCCACACTGATTTTTACAAGCCAGGGTCATCTCAATCTTACTAGTCCTGTATTTACAATATGCAATGCAATATGAAGATAATGAAATGCAGAGAGCAGGCTTGCTGCCACATCTGGGAAATCTGATACCACAGTCAGGAGGTCTCTGGGTTGAGCCACATGCTGTACTAAGAATGAAAATCTAAGTCCCAAGGGAGTATCATCTGAAACCCACCTTTAGAAGTTCACAGTTTTCCATAGGTACACTTCCACAGCAGTATAACAGCACTGAGAAAAATCCCCCAGTAAACCACACTGGCCTCAAAAGTGTGTACACATTAGAATTTTCTTTTTGAGTGATGTTTCTTTAGTTAGAGATTATCTTGATGTCAGTTTAGCTGAGCATGTCTGCTTTGTACATCAGCAACTGGTAAAAATTCTGAGCATTCCTGGCTTCTGCAAAGGAGGAAGAACCTGAAGACACTGAAAGTAGGGCAGTGACTAAGTATCTGAATAATGCAAGACACATTAAAACATAACTGACATACAGCAATTACAGTAAAGCTATTCATTACCCACTGTTTGGAGGCAACAAATTCTTCCTTAATTGTATGCACAAGATGTAAACTTTCCATCAAGTTCAGCCAAGTTTGTTGTTCTGTGTTTCACTGCTATTGTTTCAAATAAAAAGAAGAAATACAATACAATCAGGTTTCCAGCAAACCATAAATTGAGATCTATAGAAGTGAAGCCACCCCAAACAGTTGTTTTCACACAGTCTGTGTATCCAGCACACCCAGACTCCATTGGACCAAATACACTGGAATCTTACACAGAAAACAAGACATGTTTATAGGGAGGATATACAGAGATTTATTTAATCAGGTTTATTATTTACAGTTGAGATCACTTTCACATACCACTTTGCTACTCTACATGGCTACATTGTTTCCAAACCAATTGAAGGGCTACAGTCTAACAGTTCACTCAACACATAAAACGCTCTTCATAGAAAAATGAAATATTTCATTATAGAACAGTAGTGCATACATTATACTCCCAAAAAGCCAGCTTGTATTTTAAACCACTAATGTCTGAAAGACTGGATCTCTGAAGGTTAAAATTGCAGTCACATAATCCTAAAATTGATTATTTTTTTCCCCTACAATTTCTTTACATATAAAGTGTACTGGACTTAAGTGTTTTTTTCTTTTTTAAAAGTGACACTGGTGAGGGGCAAGATTAAAACATTTTTTCTTCTCAAATTAAATACAGCTGGCTTCCTTTGTACAACTTTGGCCAGAAAAGTTCCATGTAGTGAAGGTTTAAGACTTCCTCTCTCTATATGCAAGAATCAGCCAGTTAATGCTTAGAGGTAATCTACCAAAGTAGGCACACATCCTTTGACTTTCATATCAACCAAATTACACTTAACTTGCAAATGGTTCTGAAATTAGAAAGTTTACTAGCATACTAAAACATTTAGATACATGAATAGCTGGCTAAAACAGTGAAAGTCACAGGTAATTGTATGGGTTTGTGTAAAGCTGTTGTTTTGCCCGTCACCAGTGCACAGTGCGGCTGCCCTCATGTCTGAAAGGTGTGCTTGGACTAAGCTTGGGGCAAGAAAGCTGTGGAAGTAAACCTGGCCCGTTCACCTTCCAGGGAAGTGGGGAAGATTGAACTGCATGTTGGAATTCTCTTCTAGGCATAGGTTCCACCAGCAATGAGTAGCTCGTAGGCAGGATCCCGACTCCTCCTACATAGGACTATACAGGCACACAACATGCCCAGAAGCTGGAGAGAAAAAAGAGAGAACAAGCTTGAGAACAAGGGAGATGCTTCAAGAGACTCAGCCCCAGCACAGGCTGCCAGCATGCTTCGAGACTGTAACTAACAATGGCAACAAACCACCGCTCCTGAAAGAGCCTTGTCTCCTGCTGCCAACGCCCAGGGCCACAGACTTCAGCCTCATTTTCTTATGAGATTACCTGGACAAGACTTTTAAGACTTTCTTCTGGTCAGCCACTTGTATTCTGCCTCAGTGATTCAGATGGAAGAAACTCCTAATGTTTTTTAATGAAGGTACAGATTTTTTCGATGCTGTATCTGGTATTTCAAGTGCAAATTCAAGTGCAATTCAAATGCATCAGCTTAACTGCTATGCTGAGAATGGGCTTTTGAAAGAGATTTCATAGAGCTACTTCTCCGTGAACATGTCATATTAGAAAGCTTAAATCTAAGGCAAATAATGCACTTTTAGACATGTTAAAATTCACAGCACCACAACTGTGCTGGCATGCTTACCAGGATTTAGGGTATGATTGCCCTGTGTCCACTTATAAGACTTAAACCACATGAATAATCAGGGATACAGGGCGTGGCATTTTAAAGAAGTTGCATGTTTACTGAAGGTAGAATAAGACTGTAGCAACTAAAAAATAGCAGGTACAGTGTTGTGTTTTGTGGTTTACAATAACTGGCAATAGCTTCTAGTAAAGTATGAGATTGTATTGCCTTGGTTGTATGCATGGAAGTTGATTCACAGATGCAAATACTTCAGGAGGCTCCTGTCCCATCTCTGGATTATAAAGCACTCTGAACACAACTCGATTTCTTAAAGAGCCCACTCCAAAAATACACCACAAAAACAAAAACCCCTCAGACAGAAAGCAAACTAGAATGAAATGGGTGAGCAGACAAGTGTAGATCTTCCTCTCTGATACAGCAAAAGCCCAGTGAAAGTAGTACTGGGACAAAAGGAGAATTACTGACTTTTTAAAAATACCAATGCAAAAAAGGCCAATGCAAACATGAGATGTGTAACATGTTTTAAAACTAAATGATGGTACATACAATATAGTAGTCCAGTCTGCTGAAAGACTGAAAATGTTTAAAAATCCTAAATCTATATAGGCAGTGGTTAGGAAGAGGCATAATGAAATTCCACTATGAGCTTTTAATTTCCTGGAAAGGAACAAACTGTAAAGATCAATACTCTGCTTTGTCTGCAGTGCATTATCAGCTTTGGATCTATAGCAGAAAGCAGCTCAGGTTAAAAAAGCATATGAGAGTAACAAAGTATGGTACTTCAGCTGTTGTTAAAAACAGCACCTTTCTGCACTCAGGTGATTGCAGCTCACAGACTGACTCCTAAATATATTATCACAGAATCATGAAATGGTTTGGGTTGGGACAGACCTTTAAGAGCCATCCAGTCAAGCCCTTCTGCAATAAGCAGGGACATCAACTACATCAGGGTGCTTGGGTTCATAAATTTGTGTCAGAGCAAGAGGAAACAAGTCACATGGGAGAATGACTTGTCACGGACACAGCCCTGCTCAGTGAGAAGGGAATATCTACAATTAAACCCACTTCAATTAGACTTGTAAAACAGAGTTTATGCAAGTTGCCAGTGGCTACAGAACTCTCAAGAAGGCTCACAGCCTGCACGTACAAAAACTTCTCTGCTGTTCAAAGCCAGGATAAAATGGGAAGTGTGATGCAGAACAACACCTCCTTCAGTCCTTCGCTAGAATTCATTCTAGCCATGTACATCAAATGAATAAAAGCAGATCCAGCACACTTACAGCTATTTACACAAAGACAGCCCTGTTCAATGACTCCCTGGAGATATTTAATTTATACAGTTATGTGAAATCTCAAACATTCAGGTACTACAGTAAAACCTCATGCAATTAATTTCTAAGATACTATTTAAACCATTTATATCCTTTAGGAGGTTTCTGAGCATATTCCCAGAATTCACTATAAACAAAGAAGTGACTCGCATATCTCCACATTCTCTACAGGCATTATTTATTATGTCATTAAAAAAGTGCTAGCACCTCTAAACATTTCCAGGCGTTTGAGTCTGTTTCTCTTTGGTTGCTATTTAATATTGTGAACTGCTATTTTAGAAATCTGACTTGAGGAAGGATCCATGCATCCTCCTCTTCAACAGCATTCAGGGAAGTTTAGACACCTCCTGCATTCAGGAGGTTTGTTTAGTTTTTTTATTAATTTTGGTTTTAAATTTGTCTGCTAGCAATAACTACATTCAATCTTTCCTCAAACCTATTTTGTCTAAAAATTCACTGCCTGTATATACAGGTGCCCTTTGTAAATGATCACCAGCCATAAAAAGCTGTGTCTTTGCTCCCTATCTATTAATAGTTCTGTGCTGTCACTGTGGCTGGGGCCAGGGAATTATTGCACACTGGAAGATCCCCATGGTAACTGAAACATGAACATACCAAAAATTGCTTCTATGCAGAAAAGACTAAGTTGTCAATAAATTTCAAGCCTTGCACAAATACTCTAAGTCTTTTAATTTTAAAGCAATTACTGAAGGTTAAATTTGTTGACTATAGGCTATCAGAGGTAATGAACTTTGAACAGCCTCATTGCATAACAAAATAATCTGTTCAGAGGAAGCTGTGCAGCCAGCATAGGGAAGGTAGCAAAATTCCAAAATGGTAAAAAAACCCATAATTATTCCTCTAAGGTTACAGGGTATGACCCAAGTTGCAGCCATGTGCTGAAGTTTACATTCTATCTCTCTCTCAGTTAGCCCACAGACCATTTTGCTGAGAACTGAGCCAAGTACATACTTGAATTCCATATGGCAAAGACAAAGATGTCAGAACTTTTGTCTCAAATTTCAGGAGATCAATAATAGAACATTTTGAACAGAAGGGTGCAAGCAGCCACACTGCCATTGCAAGCATGTGTCAAACTCTGGGCCAGGGCCAGAAAGGATTCTGACTGTGCTGCATTTTGGGGCAGGCCTGCTCATCAACCCACAAAGTCCAGAACTAAGAATAATGCCTCCTCTTGGGATTCTCCTCAGCCAGTGTCATCAGATACACTTTTTTCCTGACATAAAAAAATTTTGTCACAGTAACTATGGTTGTGGTAAGACATCAATTTTCAGTACACAAATACGTTTCATTGTTCAAGCAGACCAAGAATTGCTTTAACAACCAAAGTTTTAAGGAAGACAAAACTATACCTTCCCTTCAGGAGACTGAGCACAGATCTCACCAAATTTGAAGTTCCACAGCTGAAGTAGTCTGGGTCTGAACAGTTCAACATGACTGTATACAGTACTAGGAGTACATCCTTGTAACGTTGAAATACAAAGGGAACCCTCTTTTCACAAGACTGTTTGCAAAAGATTTACCTTCAAACATACAATCTGGTTCAAAAGCTGCTTTTGAAAACGAAAGTGCTTCAATTGTCAGGCTTGACAGGTATTTTCTGAATTCAAATGCTATTAAGAGCACTAAAGTAACTTTGAAATTAGTTTTTAAGTCTCCTGGGATTCAGCACTACATGGCTCAGAGACCATACCATAGGCACAGTCTGAAAATAATGTCATTAATGTACTAAGTCTGCCAGTTGATGAGCATCCAGAATTTCAATTTTACAAATATGTTTGGGAGACAGTTCTAGTCATTTTTTAATAAATACTAATACATACATGAGTTTATTTCCTCAGTTACCTTTCTATGACCAGGGTAACTGTAACGAGGTTCATGGAAGGGTCTCCAGTTTAGAGCCTCTTTATGTCCAAAACCCAAGAAATCTTCAAGACACAGAGCAAAGCCCAGTTGCACACGAGCAGAGCACACTATCAAAAACCTTGGGTTTTGATATCTCCTGAGTGGTCCTGATATTATTTGTACACCATGAACCACAATTAAGATAATGTACCTCTAAAACAGTATGAAAAATGAGTCGTTTAAAAGTTGGAAATTAAACACTATGCAAAATCTTCCAAGTGTTCAATGCCATCACAGGACACTTATGATACTTAATACCAAGATGATTAAGTTTCCACAAAATAATTTACCATTTACATCAGAGTGGATTACTGCATAGAACACTGACTGTTCAGCTCTAACAGAACATATATGCCATAGCAGTGGGAAGTTCTGTGTTAAAAGGTACTATCTGTATGTGCATACCTGTAATTACTGTACTGCAGTTGAGATCTAATTTGAAAGAAGTTAACAAATAAAGAGCATTCTCTTACCTGAATAGCAGCAAATGCTAGTGCTGCCCAGATGACATACATCATGATCTCCTGAAGCTTCTTTACAACCAGAGCCTCACACCCCTGAAACAAGTAGGCTTCTTATGTATCAATCTGGCAATCATATTTAGACACACCAAAAAAACCCCAAAAGCATCACACAGAGCAGAAAGATAATGCTAATACTAAAAAAATTAATTACATGAAAATTACTCACAGATGAAAAGAGGAGAGAGAAGAATAACCACATCTACTTTCTGTTAAAGCAAATGCACCCAAGATTTGGTTTCTCCCAAAGAAAATGAATTGTGGCTGTGTCAGTTCATGTTGTGGCTGCCTTACCTCTGAATAAAGGTCCATGGGGCGGGTCAAACTGCCAGTGCAATTGCTGAGGGCTGCTTTGCAACAGCTGAGGGGCACACTGTTGTTTTTAGTTTGTTTGAACCAGATAGTATTCTCCCAGTCTGAATAGTTATGGATCCCACAGCAGCGCAGCTGGAAAATCAGACAGGTAAAGAATTCAATTCTAACTGCAAGACCAAGAGGACAGGTATATTATGTTCCACTGCAGAAAAATACTTAAGTACTACATATTTGAGTACAAGCACAGATTGAGATAGCTAATTATATAAAAATGTATCTCCCTGTCAGCAATAGTATTAATTTTAACAAAGCCATTAGTTGTCCATTTAGCAATTTCCTAGAGTTGTCAGAGTGGAGGAAGGACATGTACACAAACAGCAGAGCAGCAGCCTCTGTGTTTTAAGGACAGAAAGGAGTGGAAAACTGGCCCACATCTCGCCGTCTCACCTGCCTCTGTACATAGTCAATAGCACGACTGGCTGCATCAGGATTGGTCCCATTGTATCGGTTGTACACTTTCTGAATGCTGTGATCAACTTCATCCTCTACCTAGGAGGGGAAGGAAAGCAGCTGCATCAGCTCACCAGAAAAACAGGCACACGTTAGGTAACATTATTTTGCTTCCAGTTACAGCATTTCAGGAAACCAAGGTAGCTCCCCATCACCTGAAATCAGCATAATTCAGTGGTACAGCTTCCTAAAGTTCGACCCTGACTTTTGCTAAGATGTTGCCACCTTACAGCTACAGAAGAAGGAAAATCCAGGCAGCTACCTTCCAGATCTTAGGCAAAGCTACTTTGCCTGCCTCTCAGAAAAGAAACACGCTTTTCCTGTGACGGTGTGGTAGAGATTTCATGAAGTTAAGGCTGTCTGTGAGAACATGCACTCACCTCTCTACTTCAAGGTTCCAAACAAAAACCATTATAACCATCTGGGCAAACTCATTCCCCTTGGGACTACGAGGATATCGTGATCAAAAGGTACTAAGTCATACCACCCACTCTTCTGGTTGAAGAACAGGTAAATAAATTCTCAAAGATGCCTTCTGGCTGACCCTACAGTGACCAGGCTGTCTGTTCAGCCCTAGTCTCCCAGGGCTTCTCAAGGAACACCAAGGGCAGCACATTGTGCATAGCAACATTTACTGCAGTAGGTCTTAGAAATACTGCAACTGAGTCAAGATGCTGTCAAGTGCACGTGTTAGAAATGGATGCCACTCTAGAACCATCACTTGTCCCCTCAAAAGGCATTCTATGATGCCTGGCTTGGAGGAAATCTTACTAGAACCTTTTAAGTACTATATTTTACTGTAAACTATTACTTAAACAATACAAAGTTTAGTGCAGATAAACATTTGTGCAATTTTAAGATTAGCTCTGATTTGATTTTTTTCTATCACCTTCAGCAGGAATTATGTGCAAGGAATGCAATTTTAGGACTGAGGACTAAGCATGCATATTCTTCAGATTTGCAAGCTACAGTAGGAAGATCTTGTCAACACATCATTCCTTTAAATACTTCAATGGAAGATTTTTCTGCAGCAATACCACAAGCTGAATTTCACCACCACCCCCTCCTCAAGAATGCTGCCTATTTCAAGATAGATATGCATAAAGTCAATGTAGCCTGGACAGGCAACTTGTTTCAGACCAGTTTAAAAGCAATTGTTTGATGATTTAATTTGATTCACAACTCCAACTCAAAACAGCTGTTCAATTTGCCATATATATTTTAAAATAATTTATTTCAGTGCTTGTGCATCATTTGGCTTGCAGTTCAATCAGGGCAACATTATGCCTGAAATCCATGCAAACTCCCTAAAATCCAAAGATAAATCACTAGCTCTAGTTAACTGGCAGGTTTAGTGAAAAATGAATAGAGTGAACCCCTCCACCCAGAAGAAAAAAAGCCTGCAGGTCCTCAAACAACCAAGCCTTTTATTCCCTACTGGCACTTCCAAAAAGTCTGACTTTTCCAGCTAAGGACCAATGCTGGGAGGCTCTGCAGCAGCTCAGCCCATCTGAGCAGGGCCTGGGCACGTTTCACAGGGCTCTGAAAAAGTCTGAATAGGATCAACAATGGGTTTACAGAGGGATGCTGGAAAATTAAGCAATTTTCAGATCAATAATGGTATCTTAAGAGAGCACAGTGCCACTTCCTTGAGGCATTATGCCCAATGTTACAACTGCTATGACTTTAATCTTTCCTTTTGTTTGCAAGTTTGTATGGTGAACACAAAGTACTTCTAACATGATTCAGGTGCCTTTAGAAAAACCAAAACAAGGCTCCCACAGATGTATATACATACCACGTCAGAAACAACCGACCAAAATTAACAAAGCATAAAGCTGACTTATTTATCCTGGCAAAAATAATCAGAAGGCTAAGCAGACTTCCTCTCCCAGCTCACTGGTAATAAATTTATTTGTTTATTTCTGTAACACTTGAAACCGTAGTTTAAGATGCTAGACACTGCAGGGTACTAGAAAATTGCCATCTTTACTAGCAAAACCTGTCTGTCTTTTCCAAAGATTTAAGGCTCAGTTTTCAAATACTGACTTCCACAAACAGCTTAACAGGCTGCCACCAAAACCAGACAACCTTCCCTCTTCTCCCAAGCTCTGGCCCTGCATTACCTCCTGCAGTGAATACTGCATGACAGCAAACCAAAAAAAGAGAAGGAACAGGAACACACAGCTGGGCAAGGCAGATGCATGAATCTGCTGTGCATACTGCTCACTGAAAAAGAGCAAGTCCCTTCAAGATGGGAACATGGAAGACAGTGAGATGACTATGCATAGTCCAGATCAGATCCATGCTAATTCCTGCACATATTGAAGTATTCCTCTGCAAGTACTGAAACAGAAGGAAACCACTGAGATCACATGTAAGAACCCACTTCCTACTCCCCTGGAATTGTAGTGCTTTCCTCAGTGGCTTCTAAGGTCTACTTCCACTACAAACTTAAGAATCCCCAATGATCATCTCAGTTCACTGCCAAGATACCAGAAATCAAATGCAAAGCATGAGAAAAACATATTCTGAGTTCAAGCACGGCCAGTAGAGCACTTCTGTTGAAGCAGCCTCTTCTAAGTGTTATGCACCAGGTCTGTAACACAAACACTTCAAGGTCCTGTGGTCAGCTGCTTACTCCAAGCAGCATTCCCTGGAGCCCAAGCAAAAACACCACTTTTACTTCCAAGCTGGCTCCCCGTTTGTTCCAGGATAGCAGGAGAAAGCAAGGAGGAGAGAATGCTGAACCTGTGTTGTTCACAAAAGGCCAAAGAGACAACAGCACTGTAATTCAGCCTACTGGTAAGATATCTCCGAGTGTCCTACACTACAAACATGCTCCACATCACAGCTAAAATGCCTTCTCTGGTCTTTTTTTTCCCCCAGAATTTAGATACAGACATATCAAAAGCTAGTAAACCGTGCAGGTTAGAAATTTCTTCAAGTTACATTGCAGCATCTCTAATACCATGCAATATCTTTCCAACATGTATTATGCTGGAAGAAACACATCTGATTTCATTCTCCTGGTCCTGTTTCTTAATTCCATTAAATAAACAGTGGGAAAAGTTGCAATTTGTTTAGCTATAATCCCTGTCAACAACCTGAGTAATGCTAGAAAGCATACATTAACACATTCAATCTATTTCATTTTATCATTAAGCAGCGTTAGTTTGCACATCAAAACACAGGACAACATTGAAGTTATTGCCTATCAAAAAAAATATGCCCTATGTTCAAATATTGTGTAGCCTCAATCATTCACAAAGTCAAAGCATAAACAAATTAGAAGACCATCTGGAAAATGTAAAGGTATCAATTGCTGTGACTCCCTTCTCCTGTTTAACTGTTAATGATGTGTTCCAGGTAATTTTTTGCCTACAAGATAGCTCTCTGCATTCATGTTCTAAATTTTAAAGTACTGGTATCACAAATTAATCCACTCAGGTGTCTGATTTTAATCCCTTAACAAACACCCATTAACAGTTCTACACAATCAAACACAGTAAAGATTACACTTCTGTATTATGGTCAGAATCCACAACAAAATATTACTGAAACTGAGTAGATCTTACCTTTGCTCTGTAAATGTATCCAAGAACCACGACCACAACTTCGGTGATAAAAACCAAGAGCAAGATGATCACAAACTGCAAAATACAATCAAAAGTGTTTGTGCCAAGAGTTTCATTCATTTGCCTAATCAAAGGCTCCACACAGATTTTTCTATTTAAAGTTATTTTTGCCTCAAGGTTTTGATTTAACAGATAATTTAATGCAGGCACTTAAATTGACCAGATGAGCCCAGAATTCATTCAAGAAACTTTAGTCTTCACAGCTTCACCAAGTAATAAGAAGCTGCCCAGTCAGGCAAGTCCAGCTGTCATTAGCACTGAAAATGCCATACTGCAGGTCTTTAATCAAGTGTTTCTTTCAATCTTCTTTGCTAGATAAATAGGAATGTCCCATCAGAGAGGCTACCCAGGCAGTTACTTAGAGTGGTAGATGGACTAAGGGAATGTTTCTTAAGATTAAGCTCTGTAACAACTGAGCTGGAAAAGACAGCAAGCTATGCATTTGTCTTGCTATATTTAAGAGCACCTTTAAAAGAAGTCTACACAGCACTTAACAAAAGAAGCCCCAAACCCTCCTGTGGGGACAATTCAAATACCAGCCTCTCCTCTTCTCTACCTAGTTTTCAAGCTAAAATTACAGGTCAAATACTTAGAAACACAGGGCATAAAATACTGCAAACCAAGTGCTCCAAGTAAGCCATGAAGAAAATAATCAAGCATTATGACAACCCTAGTTAACCCTGATGCAAGACACTTAAAGCAAGAAGGCTCCTGAATCACTTTTCTGTCCAATTCAGCTTTTCAACCACAACAGATAAAATTGAGATTTAAAAACTGTTATGACTTAATCATATGGTTTTACACTTTTTAATGAGATTGCCACAGTTCTAAAAAAGGTAAAACTGAGATGCCTTCTGCTGCTACAACTGTTTAATTTAACACCTTTATTCAGAACAGAAAGTTGAAATAAGACGTTCCTAAAAAAATTAAGCAGATAACTTTTAAGGCCATAAAGAAAAAAACTTCAAGTACTATTTTAGGAGTTTATTAAGAGAGAAGGCAGCCAAACCTACACCAGGCCAAGACACTGTAGGAGCTGAGCACTCACCGTAGCCAGGCCACAGCGACTCTCTCGAATGGTAGCGCAGCACCCAATCAGTCCAATAATAAAAAGCAGCGTTCCCACAGCTATGATGATAACAGCTGGAATGAGTGTGTAGACATCTTCAAAGAAGTGATCATAGTCATCATATGTGATGAACACATAGGCTCCCACGTAGCACAGGATGCCTGCTGCTGCCTGCAACAGGCACAAAAACAGGGTAAGTTCCTTGGAACACCAAGCCCGTCCTTCAGCAAGGTAACAATTATTTTAACAAACACCATAAAGTAGTGCTCCTCAAAAATTTTGCCAGTTACTGTCTATGACTTACTGTTACAATAAAATAGGTGTACTCATTGTGAACTTCAACCTCTGCCAGGGAAAGATGAACTGCTAGAAACAACAGCATTTCTGAAGAGTTCACAGCACTGTAAGAATCTGATTCCAACCAGAAAGCAGGCAGAAATAAATACAAACCACCATCTACTAAAAGGCAGAAGCAAATACCTACAGAAATGTACCACAAACTTGCAAAATTGAAGTTCTCAGAAGGATTGTTTAAAAAGGATAATCTAGTACCACAAACAGTAAACTTGAAATTACTGCAAAATAAACCTTGTAGGACAAATCTGCAACTATCCATATTTAAACAGTAAGACACAGCTCTCACATGTGTCTGCCACGACCTTGCCTCCCTCCCAGTTACAACGATCCCAACACATCAATACCTCCATTATCTTTAAGCTGAGCAGAGCTAGTGAGAGACAACTGTTGCTTGAGGAGCCAACTAACACATTTATTTTTAAATATAAGGGCCTTATCAGTTTGTGCTTTATAAATGCCTTTCCTAACTGCCCTCACACTTGCTACAGAACGAAATAGCAATTTGCAATGATGGCCAATATAATCTGAATGTTTCAAGACAGGCTTTTCCAATGTCCCAGTACAAGGCCCAGCTAAAACAATGCACCCAGAAGATGCAATGGCTAGGCTAAGACCTGGGGAATTTCATCCTGCTGTGAAGGGTAGTGTCCCTATTACAAACCAACCGATACCCTGGACACAACAGCTCTCTCAGCTGGAAGGTGACACACTGCAGTTCCAGTCTGAGGGACAACACTGCAGGCTGCCTCCAGCCAATGCTCCCACTCACTGGCCTCACAACTCCCCCCTCCCTGCCAGTGAACAGGAGGGCAGACACAGATACAGCAGCTTCCAGCAGCTGTAATACTGCAAGGCTGGATTGTGCTGGTGCACAACCAGAGACTTAATCCATAATTCAGTCTAGCAGAACATCATTTAGCCCACCTGCCTGCACAAAGCAGGCTCAACAATGAGTTCAGACCAGGCTGCTCAAGAATTAGTCTCAAGCCTCGGAAGTCCTCCTTGGGAAGCCTGTTCAGTGTGGCACAGAACAAGACAAGCCACAAGACAAAAGGTATCCAGGATTTCAGCCCTGTTTGCCACTACATGCTAGATGTATTGCAACATTACTGCAACTCCTTTCTATAAAACAATAGCACACAACCACTACCAGAATATTACTTTATGTATGGAATATTCCCTGCAGCACTTTGTTACAGAAACACTATGTCAAAGAAAAAGATATTAAGAGCCAGCTCAAAAGTATCATCATCTTCATGGATCTCAGCAATACATTTGACCTCACCACCTCTTTTTCTGCAGCAGAAGTAATTGTGTACTCTGCAGGAATCTTAAAGGCATCCAGGAGGCTCACATTCATCCAATAAAAGGTGCTATGTACATATAAGGAGAGGGAAAACTGAAAATTCAGTAACAAAGACCAAGAGCAAGACATCTTTTCCAGACAAGAGCGAACAAGCTGTTGCAAAATCACCCCCTTGCACAGAAGATGTTGAAATGCTAATCCATCTGTACAAACCCTGCCATATTAGGTACAACATGGCAACATGCAGACACACACTTTCTGTACACAAAGCAAAGACTCAAAGTAGTGTCACTGAACAATGGAATTACATTAACTGTTGCCTAGCAATGAAGCATGTGAATGGCAGGCCAGTGATGTAATCCCCTATTTCTAAGAGTTAAAATGCTTGTTAGAAATATGGTATGTTACAAGGTAGCTGATGAAAAACCACAGCTGTGGTTGGCACCAGGCAAAGGATATATACCAAAAAGCTGAAATCAGAACCATTTGTGAACTCCTTTGTCCTTCTTTTGTTGTAATTTAACTGGCTTCCTCTTTAAGAAAAATCTGCATCATAAAATGCATAAGCACATGCATTTGAACAATGTATTTGAAGTAAAAGGAGTTTAGCCTTAAAAAAAAAGAAAAATCCAATCTGTCTACAGGTGTTATCTTTCCTTCCCTACTTCAAGAAACACATGCATTTTAAGAAACATTGCTTTTGCAGCCTTTAGACAGATTAAAAGCTGTCTGGTTTGAATACTTCATTAAATCCCTTCCACACATGGTACAAGAATGACTAATCATCCATGACAGCACTGGGCCTTAGGTTTTACTTCTGAACAATGTTGAGGAACTGGTGTTTCTGAAACAGACACTGCCTCTGTGATAAAGTGACCATACTCTTCAGAG
Organism: Onychostruthus taczanowskii; assembly: GCF_017590055.1. Classification (NCBI taxonomy): domain Eukaryota; kingdom Metazoa; phylum Chordata; class Aves; order Passeriformes; family Passeridae; genus Onychostruthus; species Onychostruthus taczanowskii. The sequence goes on along the minus strand of NW_024498329.1, from coordinate 621,333 downwards.
CTACTGCTGCTACCTCTTCAACAAGTAATCTGCAGGGGGGAAGGTCCTGACAGCAGAGGTACCTGCTGGGGCTTGCACAAGGTTTAAAAGCCATGAAGATTAAAACTCCTTCCCCATGTATCACTGTTGAACACTGATTTTGGACAGGTGCAGGACTTAATCTATCACAGAACAATGAAAACAGCAACACTACCCGGATAGTTACCACATAAACAAGTTTGAGATGACCTCCCTTTTCCTTTCATATCACAACCACGGGACTGTTTATTTCAGCCTGCTCTAAACCAGCAAGGGGGAGGTCTCTGAAGTGCTTTAGCTGGGACAAGAAAAGTGCTTTTGAAGCAATCCTTTTTGCTCAACTTTTGACGATTTTATCTTACTACCTTCTGGCTTGCATCACTGGATGTGCATCTTAGGAGTGTCTAAGAGGAGTCACTTTGAGTGAAACTAAGGTACAGGTACAGTTCTTGTGCTGACTGCTCCGAGGTGTTCAGTCAATGGGACTGCACTGGCACCAGGTCCCTCCCTCTTCAGAGCTCAGCAGCTCCAACACGAGGTCCCAGCACAGCGTCATCCACTGATATAAATAACATAAACACTGTGACAGAGAGGGCAGTTTTAACCACACAAAGTGTGCAGTTTATGTTGACCAGGGCTGCACCAGTTAAATGCACATTTACTACCTGTTGCAAACCAAGTACAAAGTTGAATACATGTGTTTTTTAAAGAAAAAAAACCAAAAACAACTCCAAACCAACTGACTCTCCCCCACCTAAAACCAAACAACCCACCCCAAACCACCCAAAATAGTTCCATGTGCTCAAACCATCTATCTCAAAATAGGAATCATCTAAGGAACCCAAAGTCTCTACAGACATAAGGATAACTGAAAAAGTCATCAAATAATCTAGATCTCAGTGTTTACCATCCTGCAGAGTAAAGAGAAAATCTGCAAAGTCCGACCTTGCTCAAGTCCAAGACAAATGAATATACAGTTACTGTGTTTACAATCATGTATTTCCTATCATTAAATGGAAGCCAAATATATGAACTGCACACAGTTCAAACAAGTCTTTGATAAACAGGGCTTGAAGGAAGAATTCTCCAACTTAATCTGCTCAGTGCTCTGAATAGATGGCAGCATTTCCTGAATCTGTGCCAGGTAACATGCATGCTCTAGGGACATGACTGGTTACTCAGCATTCACACATCCTTTTACAGTTGTCTGCATCTAACTCGTAGTTCTGAGCCTAAAGCAGCACACTTATTTTAGGATGAATTAACCTTTAAAAACACTGATATAAAAGTACAGTCAATGAACACAGCCCATTGCAAAAGGCTTGAGCAAGTCAACATCCTTTTAATCAGAAGCAAGTTTCACAGACACGTAGATCTCTCACAGTTCAGAAAAGGATTGATTTTACTGCTTTGGCTGGAGCCTCTATGGAGTTATTAAAAGCTCAACAATTACACAAAGAACTGGAGGGAAAACTGGAAGATCCAATGACAAAACGATAAGCATCACTCAACACATTCTGGGAAAGCTCAGTTAAAAATCGAGGTGACAGCCTCTTTAAGCTCATGGCTACTTCACAAAGTCAGCTTTCACCTCCCACAGTCCCTGAGGTGTACAGGCTGTACTCTGGCCAGCTGCACCTTGAAACAGTTTCAGGGGTTCTGTTTGCTTGTTTGTTTTCCAAGTAGGCAGCAAACACACACCAATAACTGTTTTCATGTTTTCAGTAATGCTCACACGCTGCCACAGTTTGAAAGCCAAAATTGTGGCTACCTAAGATGATGAGTGCAGGATATTTAAACTTGTTCCACTGATCATTTATTTATCAACCATGGACACTGCAGCTTCATTTACAAGCAAAGTTTTCTTTACACTACCTAATAGTGTTACTGCCAAAGAAATCTGATCAACGCTACTTACATGTCCACACTTTTACTCTTCACCTTGCTATGGAATTTTCTTCACTTTGGGACCCTAACAGAACACACGGCAGAAGTTCTGGATTTCTTTTGTGGTACTGTTTCAATTAACTCTGCCAAAGAATAGTATTTGTCCCTTCAGAGTCTGTTTTATTCACTGTTTTAAGAAAAACACATACTCTCTGAACAAGAAAATTAAGGTAGCAGCAAAGTAGGAGAAATCTTCGGAGAAAACACACCTGATATTCAAGGTGTGAATGCTCCTATTAGACAAGAGGAGTATTTAACATTTTTGTTAAGGACACCTTCTTATGAATTCCTACTGCTGCCAACCTTGCCACTGCCAATTGGTAAATGTTGATAGCAACACAGACACCACTCTAAACCAATTATTCATTCCACTGTGGAAATATCTTTCAAGCATGGGATTGTTAACTGCACCCACTGATATATTCTGACAGACTACCTACATCATCTTTGATAAAAAGAACCTAAGGATAAAGTAAGAAAAAAGCCTTCTACACTAACAGACCCTCAGCTTTTCTGCCTGGATCCTGTTCTAAGACAATTTTCCCAACATGTCTATTGCTTTCCTCATGTTAAATGTGAGTGTATCTTCGTTCTCACTGCCTTTCTAGCACGTTTTTTAAAAAAGCAAAGCACATGTCTACTCCAGGCTGGATTTTTGAGAGTCTACAGTTATATCAGTTTCATCCTCTTTAATGGTTGCTTTTGTCTACGCATACCAACTCCTGAACATTTCCTATCCACAAGCAGGAACGTAGGTATTGTGGTCTGCCTCCAGATTTCTGGGCTTCTTGGAACAGTACCTGAATAAGTGGGTTTTTTCCCCACATTTCTCCATTTTTTGGCTTCTAGGGTACTTCTGATATTTTTGGTTCTTTCCAACACTAGAGTACTCATAGCCTGATTATTGTTATAAATAGAAGAGGATGACAAAAATTTGTAAGTCTTCCTTTTAGCTTTCTGTTCTTCAAAATTTATTTCCTTAACCTCAAAGGCCCAACAGGATCTCTATGGTGTTTATTTCTCTTACAGTTTTCCCAGCACTTCACTGCTGTGTAACTCTCCACTCCCCTCCCAAACAAACCCACACCCCTATTGATATCAATATCACACTTGGTATTTTCTCTGGTTCCTGAAACTGATGCATAACCAGCTTAGAACCCAGCGGTTTCCTGACACTCTTATCTTTGTCCTCAACAGTAATAATTTAACACTGAGCTATAACTGTCTTATAAAATCTTCTGGGAGAAGAAAGACAGCAATTCCGTTCAGCTCTGTAACACGGTTAAAACTATCTTTAAGACTTATAAAACAAGCAAGCCCTGTGAAATTCAAGCAAGCCCGACTGCTCTGTCTGTACTAGCCACATTCAGTTCTGCAGCACCGTGCCCGAACACCTCGCATTCAAAGGCTTTTCAGGCTAAAGCAAAAGGCTGAGCTAGGCTGCTTTTGCATTCAGCATTACATATTTAAAGCGCCACTAATTGCAAGATGCAGAGCATCTGAGTCTTCTACCCTTTAGAAGCCAAGGCAACAATAGAGCCATTCTTTTACACCATTTAGTCACCAGGGCTGTAACTTGAGCTGCTGCTCTGCTGTTCCCAGGTTCCTTGCTCTGCAGGAGAACAATGATGATCACTCCCTGCTTCCAAGTTCATCGGGTAAAGTGATAATACAATTGCCTTGTACTATTCAAAGGTATCACATTAGCTTTGCAACTTGGTTTTGTTAGGTATTAGACCTTTTAAGCTCAAGTTCAGATACTAAAAATCCTGAAAAATCCCAGGCAAAGACCTGAAACTCGTCCTGTAAGGAAACATGAATGACACACCATGTTGCTTAAAAGCACATCAAAGTATTTATAACTAACATTCAGGACCTGGCCCATGTTTGCTATCTGAAAATTCATATTCAAATATTGTAAGAAAAATCACTCAGAGGGCACAACACTTCAGAGTTTTAAATCTTGATTTTTTTAATGCACAGGATTCCAAACCAATATACAATCCTGAAGGATACACTCTCTTCACACTACCATAGTGGTAGAAGCAGAAAACATTACATTTCTACATCCAGAAACAACGGTCTTTGACAAAAGGGCCTTGGACAAGTAATCCCTGCAAAGTTACCTCTGGGATTATCCATCAATTACAGTCTTTGATCACCAAAGAACTCTCAAGAAATTTGTTTTAAAGTCCAGAGCAGTAACTATTTTCAAGCTCACAATAAACAGGAGGAATTACTGGGCTTATTGCTATGTGTAAGAGAAACTGAATGCTCATCTTCCTTTCTACTACTAAATTTGAATGAATTTTCCCATTGCTTCATTTTCTTTGTTTTTTTTCCTAGCAGAAATCCCTAAACATATTACACACACATTGACTGCTGCAGCTCCTCTGAAAAAATCCTCCATTTCCCCATACTCTGCACTATGGTGAGCACAGACCTGCAGAAAGTATTTGTGCTCTACAATTTCTCTAAACAATCATACCAAGCATGTTTTCTAACAGCTTAGTCAAATGAAATGTCAAAGTAATGATTTCAAGCCAGCTAAATACTACAAGAACAACTTAAACAGTTTGCCACTACTCAGTTGACGATATTGTAGCAGCAGAGCTCATTCCTTTTCTCAAGGAGAAGGACACGAAGGTGAAAGATAAAAACCTCAGCAAGCACAGGATATCTGGCACTATTTTAGCAGAGCAGGTTGTCAAAGCACATAGATTCCTTGGGAATATAAAATAGATTCCCTTTTCTGAAGCAAGACCCCATGGAACTCTGAATATTTTAGCATTCTCTCCTATGAACTAAACTAAGACTGAAAAAACTTCCTTAGTATTTTTGTCTTCATCTTCTCTTCACACTGGTTTCAACTGAATTATGCAAGTCACACCATGAAGCCTTAAATTAAGGGCACACAAATAAACACATTTGACAGCAGTATTTAGATATTTGTTCCAGGTAAATCTATTTCTTTCTCTTTCAAAATTATGCAGACCTTAACTTAGGAGGTGTCCTGAAGAACATGCTATTCTCAAATACCTTACTATAATTTTTTTCTTGCAATTAATCATTATCAACATGTCATCAAGGTAACAAAAAATCTTGCTAATTATGAAGATATATGTACTAGAAGTTACATTACTTTACTTCTAAGCTGTATTGCCTTTCACATCACAAGTACTTCCCATGCAATACCCCTCCTTAAAGGGCTCAGCATCCCCTAAATGAAGTCACCAGCTGAACAAATACAAAGTACTTCCCATGCAATACCCCTCCTTAAAGGGCTCAGCATCCATCCCCTAAATTAAGTCACCAGCTGAACAAATACGTCTTGGGCAAACTTAAGGCAAAGGTCAACTGAAGGACTGGCTTTCCTTTGCCATTTATCATACCAACCCAAAAATTAACTCACAGCAACGAGACACTAATAAACTATTAATCAGATCAGTACTCCCTGGTCTAATGAGGGCAAGTTTTACCTGATGCTTCATAGCAATGCATTTCTTGGTAAAGTATTTTTGATCTTCAATCTTCAAGTCTTTGACCAAAGTTTGAGTTTTACCCAAAACTCAAGCACGCCTTGCACACAAAATTTACACTCTGCTACTCTTTATGACTACCAGTCCTGATACTGTTTCCTTACAGAGCTGTATTTCAAAGGCAATATGGGCACTTGCAGAAGATGCACTCAATGCTTGCCCAACACCCCTGCAAATACAACTCAGCTGAACTGTGAAAATACCACACCAAAAATGTGGAAAGGTGAGTAAAGTCCATTCAGCTTTCTACATGATAAACTAGTACCTGCCCTGCTTTTAGACAGCTTTCACAGCCTATTTTCTTTAAGAAATAAAAATCCTGAAGTATTACTAACATGTAGGAAAGTATAATTAATGTAAGAATTTTACACAGCAGAAAGATGCTTTCACAAGACAATAAATGACTTTTTATAGTGTCAACAAAAATTTAACAAGTAGCACAAGACTCTTCAAAGTGAGATGAACTTGTGGAATTGCAATCAGTAGCTGTAGGTGGCAAGTGGTTGTCACCTGTCAGCAAGGTCTGATCTGCTACTTTCAGACTTGAAAGACATTTGTAAAAGTTAGAACCAAGACTTCAAAGTAAAACAAGTAAAACAATCTCTGCTATTTCTTCACAGCACTGATCACTTTCTGAACATCTCAGTCATTAGACAGATATAAAATCTCTCTGAGCATTCCCATCATCCCAAAAGTAACAGATCCATGTTATAACTTCCCAGAGGGGGAAGTTATAATCCACTGTGTAGTCAAAACTTGCTATTCCTACAGGTGACCATGAAGATAGTGATAACACACAAGAATGGTGCATGAAACCTTAAAGACAGTAAACTTACAAAAGCAATTAAAGGAGATTTCATAGTTACTTGACCAATTCTAGGCATTTGTCTACTGTCAAGTTTCAGGAAATCCCAATGATCTAATTACCAATATTGGAACTACAGTACGACAAGGAAAAGTTTCCTTTAACAGCACAGAAGCACTTCCACTGCCAACTAGAAGAGCACCAAATGTTAACATACACAGCTCAGTCAACAAATGAGCTATTGACTCTAGCTTGTGAAAGAAAGGAGCACCACTGATTTCTGTAACTCACTTTCAGAAAGCCTGCCTCATTCTACATGCAGCTGATGAGCTGCAAGGTTGCTCCAACACAAGCAACCCAGTCACTTATCTGCCAAAAAGCTATCAGCACATGCCGACTTCTTAGGCTGGAGGTGGCTTGCAGAATACAAGATTGATGACATTTTAACTTGACGTGAAGTACATCTTATCTAAATACTGTTGTGTTGCTGTTCTTCAAATACAGTCTGCCCATTTTAAATTAAGCCAAGTTTGTCCCAAAAGTAATCAAAAATTGTAAAGCACGAAGTTCAGCATTACACAAGATACCTTTGACCCCCACCACTGTATGAAATGAATAATTCCAAACTCCAACATGCAGCTAAATTACTAAATGCAGCAGACAACTAACAATACATATCACAAAGCTTCTGGAGCAGAGGAGAAACTGCACACAGAACTTGTGCTCATCTACTCCAAACAGAGCCTCGTCTATAACAGAACTACAGGAAAATCTACTTCAAGGTGCCATCAAGAAGGCGACCCACAAAAACTGTGTCCAGTCAAAAACTTTTAAGTACGACGTAGGAGTCGTTAAAGAGCTTTCAAAACGTCACTTGCAACTATGCATGAAACAAAAAGCCACACCCAACAAAGCAGATTCCAATCTTAGGCTGCACTAAGAGACTGATGTCACGACTTTTTACTTTAAAGATAAGAATGGAGCCTGTGCACCTCAGCCAGAATTACAAACTTCTAATCTGCACCACTTAAAGCCGAATGTGCCTCACCTTCACTGCTCCTCTCCCAGAAGAGCTGTATAGGCAAATGCCGGTAAGAATGGGCAGATATGCATTTTCCCTGAACGTGATTCATTTCCAGGCACCCTTAAGGAGCATTCCTTCGTAAAAATTCAGACAAGAACAGTCATTTTGTAAGGCTAGTAAGATTTCATATGACTTTCAATAATAAATGAAGCAGCTATATATAGCTATACTTTTATGGTCCAACAGCTTGCTACCCACTATTACGTTTTCGAAGATGTAATCTCTGAACAGCTGGGACAACAGATATTCTGTTCCTGGAGTTGGGATTAGAGCAGGAATAATGCAGTACCTAAATGCACAAAGGGAATGCTTGAAAATTTCACAAACTATTCTTTAATATGATTTGAGAGTTACGCTATTCTGACAAGCCAATTGTTAGAGTGAATACAATGCCAAGCTAGAGCCTGTATGTCCATCCTGGAAAAGGTCATTTACAGCAACCTACTGTCCCCCTTCTGTAAGCTTTTGTCTTACTGTCACTGTAGCCGTGGGAAGTTTCAGCGATGCATACATACTACAGTGTGGCTAGTGGAATACATGACGCATAAATACATGAAGATCTAATTCCACATTTCGCGTTACCAGCCGCAGGAGGAGAACGGCGCCCCGGAGTCCCGCGGAGCGCTCGGGATGTCCCGCCGCGGACAGCCCAACCCAGGGGGCCACGAGAGCGCCACGAAAATCAACAAATTGAACTGCCAGAGACCTCCAGAGACACGAGCAGCTCAATAATGCTAGAGAAAAAGGCTGTATGCGCTTACACAACAGCCTCTACCGAGAGCTCGTTAAACCTTCAAGGCCGGGTTCAGCTCCCCCCACCCTGGAAGTCGGGAGGAGGACTGCGAGGGAAGGGACTGCGCCAGCACCGACCGCCCACAGCCCGCGAAGGGGCTCGGAACGCCCGTTAGACATAAAGAGTTTAAATACGATCTGAACCCCTGCGGGGCGGCGGGGGGCAGGCTCCTGAGCGAGGCCCGCAGCGCTCTAGGGGCCAGGCTCCGACCTGGAACCCCGGAGCCGCCGTCTCTCGCGAGGCGCGGCCGGACTTACCCAGAAGATAAGGTTGAGGAAGACGAGGACGGTCTTGGAGGAGGTGATGCCGCACTGCCCCATGGCGCCGCAGAGCCCCGGCCCGGCCCCGCGTCCCTCAGCGCCGCCGCACGTGACCGCCCGGCCGCGCGGGCAGCTAAGATGGCGGCCGCTCGCGTCACGTGGCGCGAGGGGGCGGAGGCACCTAAGATGGCGAAGCGCTCCCCCTTAACGCGGTCCCGCCCTCAGGAGGTGTTGCGTCTCGGCGGCCCCGATGGCGCGTTGTTGTGAGGGGGAGGTTAGCCCTGCCCTCTAGCCTCGGAACGCGAGCAGCAGTGTAACAAACAGGCTCTGCTTGTCGTTCAGCGCCTGAAGCGATAATTTTCCGACTACCTTACGGTCCTAAAACAGGTGCCAAAGAACTCTGAACATTCACACACATCCTCCCTCAAAAAGCTGCACCGTAAAGCTGGTGACATCCTCCGGAGACCTTCGGCTCCTGAGGAAATAAGGCGCCCGATTGCCGGCTGAGGGGAGGTTTGACGGGCGGCCTGTGCCCTGAGGGGCCGCGAGGGCCGGAGAGCCGGGCGGCGGGCAGGGAGAGCCGTGTTCGGGAGGAGGGCAGCCGGCATCGCACGGCCCGGGCGTGTGGCTGCTGGAGGAGGAGTGTCCCGGTGAAGTAAAACGGTGTGGCTCAGAACCGCACAAACTGTCAGGAAAATGCAGGCGCTGGTAGTTGTTGGGCGCTTTGGACACATCCAAAAAGGGCAGTATTTTCCAGCGAAGAGCAAAGGAAAAGTGAGTTAAGAAATTAAATACATGAATGGTTTCTAGAAGTGGTAACACCAATCCAAGATTTGCTGCCCAATTTATACATATACTTTATTTTAGCATGGCCAGGATCCAGCCCTTCATTTTAAGGGCCTTTTTCTTTTGTCTCACTAATCAAACCAAACCCTTCCTCCCCTCTTCCTTCGTGCACCAGGATATCTTCCTTCTTCATCTTCCTCTTACTCTTTTTCTCCTCTCTAGTCCCCTGCTTTTCTTAGAAAAGCCTGTCATTCCTGGGCTGCTCCCCCTTGCTTGCTGAGCTTGATCTTGGTCCTTTCCTGCAGATTTGCTTCTCAGGTGGAAACAAAACCACCCATGTTATTGAAGGCCTTAACCTTTTAGCTATTGGTCTTGTAATGGCAGACAAGTAGCAGTCAGTTATGTTGAGCAGTTCTGTTTCCATGGTAGCAAAGTTAGTTCTTTTTCCTCCTACAGTTTGGGAAGTTATATCCAGACCCAGTTCTGGATACCATGGAGATACTAAGTCTTTTTTCAGCTTTCATTTCAAGTCCTTATATGTTCATGGATGAAACTTCCCAATCTTGCAAGTGTTATCAGACCATTTTCTGACAGTAAAAATTAATTTATATACCCAGAAGATATGCTTAAAGTTGGTTGCACAATTAATGGGGTTTTGCACTGAATTTATGGCTTTTAGGGTGTGAGTGTCTTGTAATTTCTGCTTTTTATGTGCTGTTTATATGTGCTTTATATTACAATCCTGTGACATACGGTATTTTTAAAAGCCTATATAGATGGTACTATCAAAAAAAACCATTAAAAGTTGATAGAAAGAAAGCCTTTTAAAGAGGAATTTTAAAAGGGGAAGGGATCAATGACATTTAAAAACTCACAGAAAGATTGTAGCACAATGCTGTTATACAATTTCAACATTGAAATTAACAGTCTTGTCTGATTTTCTGTATTAATTCCCTCTGCCTTCACAGGTAGAGAACAGCCTTATCTGATTTTCTGTATTAATTCCCTCTGCCTTCACAGATAAAGATAGATTATCTATAGATATATTTCACATAAATTTTTATAGATTCACAGGAATGGTGTTCAATAGACACTCTGGGGGTTCTTTTTTTGCATTTGACATTGAGAGCTGGCAAGGAAGGGCCAGGACTTCGTGCCTGGAGGGGAGCCAGGGGCTGTGCTGGGGCTGCAGGTTTCTGCACTCAGCCAACACCAGGGACTGTGGGGAGAGAGGAGGAGTGCGGAGACTGCAGTGCCTTGAGCTGGCACAGGGTTTGTGTGGGCTGGACTCTCTCTGCCTGAAAGATAAATGCCAAGTGTTCCTCTAAGCGTGGCTCCTGAAAAACACATAAATACAACGGTGCCTGGTGCTCCTCTTTGCAGCGCTGCCTTGCTGCTCTCGTGCATAGAGTGCTGGCTGCTGGGGGGTGCCAGGGTGGGGTCTTTGCAGGCTCCTGAGCAGGGAAATACTCTTGGTCCTTTGGAGAACACATGCAAAAATTTTGGGTGTCGTCAGTCTGTGACTTCAAATACATAGACTCTGTCTGGGATAAGGTGTGGTCCTGTGCTGGCATCTCATGCCAAGCGTGGCACACCAGCCACGTGACATTTAGGGGAAAAATGGGATGAACAGTAAGATGCCATCAGAAATTGGCCCTCCTCCTTGCATGGGAATGTAGGCAGGGAATTCTAGCTCTCTGCAGAGAGGAGGAAGGGTGGATGGCTTGCTGAAGTGAGGTGGGGCAAGGCAATTCCCAGGAGAGCAGGCAGCAAGGCTTGCTGGAAAGCAGGTTGTAACAAGCACTGTGAACACTGGCTGCGGTTTCAGTATCTGGCTTAACTGAGTTGGATTGAGCTGTCTCCAGCACAACTTTGTTGCTTAGATCTCCACCTTTCTTGATGTGGACAGGTAGCTTGACTGCCAAGATATGCTTTTTTTAAAAAATACAGTTTAAACCTTTTTAAAATTCCTCAGAGAATGTTTATTCAGCATTCCACTGCTTGTGACTGTCATCATAGCAGTATTTCCAGAAAGATGTACCAGAACTGAACTGAGTACAAGGATATCCTGCACTTCCACAGCCTCTGAGAGAGGATCAGAGGCTGGATGGGTGCAGGGTGAGAGTGGCCCAAAGGTCCTGAGTGCACAATGGGTGCTGGCGAGTTCCCCGTGTGTGACCCTGCCAAGGCTCGGTCTCTGGCTCCCAGTGGCACACACTGGGCAGGTTGGCTGGGTGCCTGCTTAAGGTAAGAGGCTGCAGAAGCTGTTTTGCAGACTCAGAAAAGCAAAGAGAAATGTGCAAGAAAATACAATAATGATGTAGTTTGACCTCCAGTTTAATGATGCCCGATTCAACTCTCAGAATTTTTAAACACCAGGAGTTAAATTCTGTGGACACGGTGCACATTGCTTTGGTGCAGTTGAGACTGGACTGTCATAAATCACTCATCTAGCAAGGCCTGTAGAAAATTCCACAGCAGAAGTAATTTTCATTTGCAGACATGCATTGCAAAAGTAAAAGTGTGTTCTTGCTTTGAGACAAACAATTTAGCAAATGTTATAAAAATGAGTTAACTCCATTTGAATGAATTAGGTAGCAGAGAATGATCTCATGCTTTTTCTCCAGCTCCTGAGGAGGTAATCATAAGCTTCTTTGAAGTGTGTAATAGCCTGGAAAGGTCCATGAACACTGAAGGATGCATAGTAAAAATGACTGATTATCTGACAAACATTTTCCCAGTCAGTCTTTTCAGTATTTGGAAGTACAGTTAGAAAATGAGAGCACCCCTATCACAGTATTGTAAACCAGTGGATAGAGGGGAGAAGTGGGACTGTCACTGTAAGGTGGGGAGGGCAGCAGTGGTGAAATCCAGTCTTTCATGTGTTCTGGAGCAGAAGAGATCCCTTACCACTTTAATCCCACCCACCTGATTTTGTGGTTCCCAGGAATGCCAGTCATGACTTGCAATCCATTAATTGCTCTTCACTGGGAGTAAATGGTCTCATAGGAGTCACTCTGTACATTTCTTCACTTTTTGATGGGCTTGAGCACTCTGGACTTCTCGGTAATGATCAAATGTTGGAAGCAAAGTCATTTTATTGCCACTGAAGGGATGCTAAAGGAATGGGGAGAACTCTTCATGACTGAGGAAGGGGAAAAGTAGGTTGAGATTAATTAATTATTTTTTCTTTATATCTTTATAATCTATTAACCTACATGAAATACAATTTTTAATAGTAAATACCTATATACACTGCATCTAAATAGAATTTTCATGAACTGATATAATAATGTATCCTTGTTCAAATGCATAAAGGATGTCTGTGTGCTCTAATCTCTATTTCTATATTTATATTTGATAGCAGTCACTGTGTCATGCTAAGGGTTGGCATGCTGGTGGAAGACCTTTCAGATTTGAGAAGCATCACAGAAAAGCAGTTTGGAGCTAAAAGTCTGATGTTAGACAAACTCTGAAACAATTCTGCATATAGATCCAAAGGACTGACACAATATCTCAAAAAACAAGAGATGAGGAGTTCTGTTTAAAAACATGTCACCAGCATTGGCAGTTTCCCCAGAGGTACATTAACATTGTTTTTGTCAAGAAATAGGTGTAGGTTGGCCTCCAAGTCCTCTCTGATGCTGGAGAGGAGCTGAATCTGTGTAGTTCAGCCATTTTATGATGTAAGAAAAAGTGAGAAATCATGGCACTGTCCATTGTATTCTTTGGAGTCTTTTGCACCAAACTACAAATAGCACCTTCTCCCTCCTCGCTCCCCCATCATTACATTTTGTGCAGGAATTCTCTGCCAGCTCCAGTCAGCTCAGTTTTCAGGATCTGCCTCTTGGCAAACGGCCTCAGTGTTCCATGGCTTTTCCCGTGGCAGCAGAGCCAAATCCTTCCTGCCTGCAGTGCCCTGCATCCCCTCTGCTGCACCGAGGCACTGCTGGAGGAGAGGGTGGCACTGTTCTATGCACAAACACCTGGCCACTGCTGGGAGGCCACTGGGGTGGGGACTTCTTTAATCAGACCTGCTGCAAAGGCAAGGCCTGTGAGATCTCAGAGCACCCTGTTGTGAAAAATGTGTATTTTATAATTGGCTTTTCGCAAGTATAAAAATGAATGTTGTATGTGTTATGTTAGAAAGTTATGCTGTATTCATTTCCTTAAGTAGTGTATTAAATATAGTTTTAGGTTATAACATAATGTTAAAATAGAAACTATGCTATGTAAGATGTTATAGGTAAAAATGAAATATGTCCAATTCTAATAAAAAAACCAAAAAGCATTTACTCGCGACTGTGATACAGTCCCGACAGCCAACAATCAAACTGACACACAACACCCCCGGGAGACAGGCTGGGGGAACGTGGATTTGGCCTCTCTGGCACCAAATCCCCCTCGCCCACAGCTCCGAGGGGACAGGTTTTATACTCTTTGTTCCGCCCGCGGCAGCGTCCCTTTGTCTCTTTTTAGAGTTCTTCATATTCAAGTTGGTTCTTTCCTTCAGTCTGCACTGCACAAAGCCTCCGTCCGGGAATAGATTAATGCTTCTCCCCAATTCCCAGAATCCCGTATTCAGGTGGCAGGTGTTGATGGCCCTGGTTATCTCAGATGGGTATCTCTGCGGGCCATCACCTCTGGCCGTCTCTGGATACATGCCACCGGGAGCTCTCCTGTGCAGCCGAGGTTTCCTTTGTATGTAAATGTCATGGTATTCCCTTGCCAGTCTGCCACGGTTTCGCCATCCTGAGAATGAAAGTCCTAGCCCCCCTTTGTACAGCCAGTTTGATTCATATACTTTATAGAAGTCTATATTTTATCGGCACAAATTACTAACTAAATCCCTAACATAAGATATTTGTTTAAGAAAGGACTTGCACCAGATAGAAGCCACAGGACACCTAAATCTTTCAGAGAAAGGGAATTTATTGCTCCTTCGTCAGCAGAAAACTAACTTCTTCCCACCTCGCTCAGACAGGAAGACGGCATGAGGATTAAGAGCAAGAAGGTGACAGTGACAAGAGAGAATCCTGTGTTTGAATGGAATTTATGCATCATGTATGATGTGTATGAACATGCAACAGGACATTTTTGTTAAGGGTTAATCCTCTGTTAATGTGTGTCCTTTTTCAGGCCCAGAAAAAGGTACCTGGACGTCTGTATCTCTTTGCTTTTATTGTCTTATATTGTCCTAATCTCAATTGTTCAAATTATATTACTATTTTTATAACCAGTTTATTGCTACTAAACTTTTAAAATTTTAAAAACAAGTGATTGGCGTTTTTCACACTGTGATGAGATTTCCCTTTCTGCAGCAGTGTCAGCTTCAGCAGCCCTCTGCTGGCTTCTCCATTCTCCCTAACCTTTCTTTGCATGACAAAGTAGCAAAGGTACCACTAGAAGTATTTGTGTAACCATGGAGACCAAGTGGAGGCAGCAGATTGGGGGAAAAAATAACTCAGGCAAAAGAAGGTTGTATTTTTAACCCGGATTTTTATTCAGTCTGTTCACTGGATGGTCCTCAGGAGGAAGTGCACCAGCCTACCTCTCAGGGCCATGCATAGGCAGAAATGAACAGTGGGCAGATGTGGACTTTGATTTGCTTTCAGCAGAAATGCTCTTGAGACTTACCCTCCAAGAACCTTAAAGTGTTTCACCTTTCCTTATCATCATTTGCTGTTTGTTTGCTGGTTTTTTGTTCAAAATTCGGCTGTTAAGGTAATTTTCTATAAGCTTTTGTGCTCTTTGGACAGTGCTGTGCCTGTTCTTGCACATGCTCTGTGTTCCTGCATTGCCTTTTCCCTTTTGCAGCACCCTCTTCGAGCCAATTCACAATTCTCTCACTGTAGCTATTTATGTTTGTGTTTCACCTGCTAAGAAAGTGTGTCACAAAGAAAAGTGATGAAATAGAAAATTTTAAAGCTGGTGTAAATATAATAAGTCAGTGACAGGCAGAAAGTAAAAAAAAAAGAAAAAAAAGAAAAAAAATAGACTTCCTGTGCAAGCACTGCATGATGGGCTCATTATCCAACACGCCTGTCCTTCTGTCCCCATTACATGATGGGTAGGACTTCATTTTCATGATGTGGTGGCACATGGGGATGTGGCTTGGGGGGCACAGGGACGTGGGGTGTCTTTGTAAGATGTTGTGGGGCCTCCCTGCCTCAGATGCTAAGCACTACTCTCTGAGTTCATTACATAATCTGCAGCTGAAAATGTAACTAAAATATTTTATTCTCGTCACTAGCATTTTTCTATCTGGAAATTTGATCAATATATATATTTTTTTAAAAATCCCAACTTCCAGTCGGGAATTTTTTAAAAAAAAAAAACCCAAGCTATAGTCACAAACCAGCAGGGCTGCCTTTGCTTCTGCAAAACAGAAACACCAAGGTGTTGTCTCAGTGCCATCTGCACCTGCTGTGAGCTGCTCCAGGCTGAGTGTGTGTGTTTGCACCCACCTTCTGACCACAGCCTCTGCAGGGTACCCACGGCTAAACTTGTTCTGCTGAAAGGAAAGGGGGTGTTGCTCTTACAGCACGCACTTCATGGATGCAGAACCTTTCCTGGATGCACTTCGTGGTGCTAGGAAATCAGCATAACCTCTTTTTCTGCTTTCCCCACGGTTTCCTGCGGCTGCTGCTGTGCCTCACAGGTGTGTTATGGTCTTTAGCTGATCCCACGGAGGTCTGGAGCCTCTGGAAGGCAGGGCTCCTCTAACTGCTGAGCTCCCTCCCCTGGATGATCTGGGACACCTTTCTGGGTATTGTTGAGTGGCTTGGAGCAGATGCCCAGCACGATCCTGCCAGGTGTTAAGTGCTGTGATACAGCTCCAGAGAAGCATTCAAACATGTCCATACCTTCAGCTGTGATTCCAGTAGAATGAAAGGCCTAGAAAAACCAATTGGTACTTTCCAAATGGGTAAAGATAATTAAAGGGAAAGTAACTCCTTCTCTTGTATTTCTAAAAGCAATGTTTACTTCTGAACTCTCTCTGGTTTTAATTTTTTTCCTTTTAAATGTTGGTATTTCCTGGATGGCAGCTACTCAGCTGTTACAAGGAAAATTAAACATGTTTCTAACTGATTATAGTTTGCAGTGTCACAATCTGAAACCAGCTCTCTGTATAATTCTAGTAACCCACCTGTGGCTCAGTACCCAGAAGCAGCAGCAAACCAAACTGATATTAAGTAGGTAAATCCAGCTAGAAAAGGTAGAAAATGCTAAGCTTTGTGTTGTACCCTCAACATTGTTTTACCACCTCTGTGTGTGACAGTTTTTCAGGGGAATAATTTATGTCATCCATTATTATGTGTATTTTAGTGCTCAGTTAATGCGACCTAATATTTCAAACAAAATACAACTTCTGTAATGAGATACCTCGTTTCTGCCAGGATGTTATTAGGATCCCTGCTGCAGTGATCTAATGAGATTGACCTTCATTTCATAACAAATTGTGCTCCCCGTGAAACTATTTTTAATAGCATTCATGTAGGGAAATAAATGATTTGAGTAATTATAAATTTGATGAAAATGACAAGTTACTTTAAAGTGCTACTATATTTTCACAACGCTACACACCGATTGAGTGCAACATCGCGAAAGTCTCGTGCGGTTTTGTTCTCTCTGCCGCTCCGCAAAGAACAAAATGAACGAGCTGAGTTCGTGCTGGGTAGGAGATAAACCCCGTGTAATTGGGAATCGGGCGCTGCTGTGAGCATCTCCTACCCCCGGAGTGCCATTTGCTGCCATCTCCTGGGCGGTTCCCAACGTTTCAAGGAGAAAATCCAATGCGTGCTCTAATAAATTGCTGTTGTCCTGATCGTCAGAGTCGTAGTGCAGGTGACTGATCAGAGATACTTTATTGAGATTAATCCTCTTTGAAGAGGTGATGAAAAAGAAAAGGAGGCATCCATATCCTCAGTATTTCTGTTAATTGTCTTAAAACTATTAGTTGAAGCAGGTTGGGTATAGGATTTCAGAGAGAAGATGGATAGGATTTGGATACACTTGGCATTATCTATCTAGAAAATAAGAATGCTCCACTATGCTGTAGCTATTTTAATCTGGAAAGCTTTCTACCTACTATTTAATCCTCACCACGTCCTCAGGCTTCTTTTCTTACATAGTACCACTTCTGTGATGTCATTCCATTGTGATGCAGAAGATTCTTTATATTTATTTCCCATTGCAGGCAGAATAAGTGACGTAAAAATATATGACTAAATATTTTCTTATATTTAGTCATATATGCAGCTTATATTTTACCACCATATTTTCGGCAGACCTGGATGGAAGTCTCATGCTTATAAACTTTGTCTCAAAAATCCCATCCCCAAAGCTGTTCTGAATAAACAGCTTAACAAAAAAACCTATTTGAGATGAAAAGACTAAGATGCAAATTCAACTTTAAAGGAAAGGCTTCACAAAAATAACGTTGTTATTTCCTCAAAGTCCCTAGAAATTCCCACATTAAGATAAAGAACTTTGAAGTCTGTATGTAGAGCACCATCTGGTGACTCGTGCACAGCAGGATCCCACGGCAGGGATTTACACACCTTGCCACACGGCAGACAGCGGGGCAGCGACATCCCCCAGGGAGCTGCTCCCGATGTCCTCCCTGCCACATACAGCCCCTCCCAATGTGCTTCCAATGCTCTCTCCTATTGTTCTTCCGAGCCTGTGCCCGGGCTGTGCCGCTCCCCTGCGTGTGCAGGGAGCAGCACTGGTGTGCTGCCGCTGCGGCCTCAGCCCTGTCCAGCGGCAGGCTCTCCTTCTGCCTGGGAAGGGACCCGGGAAGGGCTCACCCTTCCAGTCCTGGGCTCGGGAGCAGGCGGCGAGCACAGGGTAACTGCCTGGCAGCCAGCCTCTCTTGGCTGCCCTCTCTGCTGCTGCCACTGTTCTGTCCTCTCTGTCACAGCTGTCCTGGGAATGCCACAGTCACTGCTACAGAGCAAACCCAGCAGGGACGTGCCTGCCGCGCCTTTGGCTGTGCGCTGTGGGTGGTGGTTGTTGCTGTTCATTTCCACAAAACCAATGAACTGGATGATCCAGTTGGAAGCATCATTCTTGGGTACATTAACTATTTGTGGATTTTGAGCAGTCTTGTTACAGAAACAGTCGGACTTCAAGAGGTTTTAGTTTTCCTGTATCATTGAGCAAGTAAAAAGACTTGAAGCTTAATTCTCCACCGCATTATATCATAGTACTATAGGTTTCAGTACAGTTCTATTTAATCTTAAACTCAAGGTAATTGTCTTGAATATCATGTTTTCAACCCATAATCCCCTATAGCCCACATATCTCAGGCAATCACCTCAGCACCTGTGGATTTCTGAATCACCTTACCACTGAAAAAACGTATCTCTTTTTTCAGTAGAATAGCCCATGGACTCAGCAAAGAGATCATATGTCTGAGTCTGGATACAGCATATGAAGGACTTCCTCCAGCAATAATCACACAAACTGCAGGAATGAAATGTGCTACTAAGGCTCTTTTTATTTTTTTTTTCATGTGGCAACTTTCTTAATTACTTAGACAACCATTTCTTATAATTTAGCAGAGTGGACTGGTTACAAAATCAGTCAGTGTTGTATGTGAGGAAGAGAGAAGTGGCAGCAGTTTAGCTGATGCCCTGTTCTGCTGGAGCAGACAGGTGTCTGTGTTAGAGCAGGAAGGGAGGGTTGAGGGCCAGAGATCACACATTTGACAGGGATACTGCATTGCTTCAAATCTCCCTCCCACAGCATCCAAACACCTTTGCTTTCTGAGGAACTTGCATGACTGTGAAACCTGCAAGGAGGCTGTGAGGACGTTTTGGAAGGGTACAAGACTTGCTGAATGTTAAAATATAGCTTTATACTGAGATTTAATACAATAAGGGTGAACCCTATTGTAAATACAGAAGCCAGTAGCTCTGCAAAACACTGAAAAAGTGCATATTTCATCATTTGAAAGCTCATATTTTAATCTTAATTTTTTGTTGATTTAATCCCTTGGGAACTTCTCTGTAGTGGAAAACATGGCATACATTACTTTAGGCCTTTAAATTATGTTTATATATAAGCAATAGGGAGAACATGCTACACTACTGTTATTGATTGTTAGGTTACAAAAAGCCCAACAATAAAACAGAGTGAAAAAAGAAGCAAAAGATTAAATTTTGGAAATTTCCAACTGTAATAACAGTCCCTCTGAAGCACACTAATAAGGCCAGTCCTGACCATGCTGGATTTGGGTGGATTCATGAGGCAAATGGCTGCAGGGTGTCCAGCCACTGAACCTCACTGCCTCCAGCTGTGGGTCCCACCACATGGGAGCTTTGCCAGGGATGTGCTGCCTTTTTATGAGGAGCTTCTGGCTTCTGAATTTTTATAGTTGTCACCAAAGAGTTTAGGTGTCCTGAGGCTCATGGTCATGCTGTTTCACCATTTGATAAACAGCACCCATGGAAGAACCTGTTACAGCTGCTCCTTTGCATGCCACCAGCAGGGCTCAGCTGTGCTGAACCAGCCTAGCTCTGGGGCCTGCAGTGGAGCTTTCTTAATTTACACTCAGACTTCCCCACCAAAAGATGCACCTTTGCAAAATGCACATCTCCATCCCAAATGGAGCCTCCCTGTGCAGTGATCTGCCATAGGCAGGGGGATCCTCTGGCTTTGGAATCCGGGGAGTTGCACAATGAACTTGGGCATTTGTTCTGACTGTAATTGCAATTGATTTCTAAAATCAGCAGGGAAAAGTCGTTCTGTCTTGGATGTAAAACACAGCTGCATTTCCCACAAGGAAGGCCTTTTCCAGAGATGTGAAGCATCCCAGAACCCAGGCATGCGTGGCTCGGGGAAGCACTCTGGGCTGTGTTTGAGAGGGTTATGTGCAGTTATGGCCTTTATTCTGCAAGTGACCTATTTCAGTGGAGAGAACTGTTCTGTATAAGGGCAGCTGTTTTCAACTTTGGATGTTTTGGAGAGAGGAGGAAATGCAGTGAAGGATAGAATTAGGTCACAACTTCCAAAATCTGCCAAGATTTTTCTCTTGATTGGCTTACTGCTTCTGTAAAGCAGTCTCTCACATTGGAAGCAATAATCTGTCCTCTGCGCTCGCTGGATCAAAGTATAAAGGGAACTCACTGAAATCATAAAAAATTTAATTTTCTATATTTCTATGTGGAAGTATGGCAATAAAGGCAAAGCAATCTCAGCTCTGTAATTAGCATTTATGATTGGGAGATAAACAATCAATCAAGCCACTTAAAGCGTTTCTCACAAGCAGTTCAGAGTCTCACTAAAGTCACTGAAATGCAGGGCAACACAAGTAGTGCTGTGATGAAGTCAGACTCAGGGCAGGAATAGCAATGGGATTGTTGATGATTAGTGGGATAAGAAGCAGGATTAGAAAGACCACTTTTAAAACTGAGGAGCTCAGTTCAGTTCAGACAACGTCCTGAGCCCACTGATTGCTCCCTGCAGAGAGCAAGCTTGAAATCTTCATTCCCTGTGCTATTTAGAACTAATAAATATGTCCAAATTAGAAGCTAGGGAAGTGCTTCCACATCATATCCCTCATTAAAACACTTTGGGGAGGGTGGAAAAGATAAAATTATTCAAAAGCATCTTAATAACTGAAGGAATGTATTAAATTTGCCTGCATCCAAAGGGTGGCCCAGAGCTTTGCTTTCAGGGGCTGTGTGCACCCATGCCTGTGGGGGGGGCAGCGGTGAACAGAGTGCCTGGAAAGTCTGGCCTACATTGTGTGAAACAAGAAATTAGCAGAGCCTTTGTGGCTCATGTTCTGATTAAATCTTTTGCATTATATCCTCTTTCAACATTGCTGTGGATTTTGAGCACTTACCCAGCTGTACCATGGTAAGGCACACTTCTCAGATGCAGTTAAAACAGGCTGTTCATGCTTTTTCATGAAATAACATAAATTCACAGTCATACCACTGTCTCCTTCTGGCAGATATAGGAAATATTGCAATCAGACGTTTCTAATTTAATTCAATCCCTCATTAATTTGATCTCTCCTTTAATTCAATCTTGGCCTCAGGACCTAAATAATTTGTATTAAAAATAACATAATGACCACTCTTTCTTTTAATCAATGGTGACTGCTTTAGGCAGGTATTAGCAGATAATCTGATTACTAAATACACAGTGAGTTGGCATTTAGTTAATAACTAACGGGAAAATTTGGAAAACAATCAAAGGAGAAAAAAATAAAAAGAGGAAGAGGGATAAGAGAAGAGAGCCTTACACAGACGTGCAACATTAAAGAAAGTATTATGGAAGAGTTATTTTTGCAGTGATTGTTATTGGTACAAGCCTCTGAGATGCATAGCCAGTGGTGTCAGCCCTGGGCGCCAGGCTCAGCCCAGCAGGGGGATGACTCCAGAGTCAGGTCTGTGGGAAATCTGACACCTTTTCCCTTTAGACTTATTTAAGCTTACTAATGAGATTTGGAGGTTAGATGCTTGGAGTTATTAGGCAGGCACAGCCTCACTGAGCTCTGGCTACACCATTTGCAACTCTCTCTTTCTCAGTGCAGGTAGACACTATTTGCCTGCCCAGTAGCCTTTTTATGGGAAAGATGTTGGGAAAACCCATGTTGTCTGGCAAGAAACCTTGTGATGCACAGCTCAGTCCAGGCTGTACACAGAGCAGTGTGGAGCTGCTCTGCAGCTGCTTCATAGCAGCTGGTGGGGAATCACCAGTCAGGCTCTCTGGCCAGTTCTGTGGTTGCCACAAGGTCCCCAGTTCTCTGGAGACTGAGAGCTGCCTGCAGCAGGACTGCCAGGGCTGGCAGTGCCCGACAGATGCTGACAGGGACTTCTCTGAGGAGACAGTGCTGCAGCTCTCATTTTCTTACAAACCCCTTCTTGGGTCTGCATCTGAAGCAGGTAGTTTGTATCCACTGTCTTTTCCTGTCAAATTGGCAATACTGCTGTAATGACAGCCCTCCTAGCAAGCCAGGAGTTCTAAAGGAGCCTTGGACTGTTATTTCCCACCTGCCTCCCCCTCTCCCTGCTCCTGATGCCTGAATGGGGCCCAGGGTGTGCTTTTTTCCAGTGCAGCAGCATTGGAAGGGTACCCAGCACAGCACGAGGGATCCCAAGCTGTTACAGAGACACCTTTTGGCTACAGCAGAAGAAAGAGCCTTGGCAGTTTGCTGTTTGCAAGTTGCCCGATAGCAAAAGGAAGATTCACAGAGTGAACTGACATTTTCCAGTGTGCTGTAACTCTCTGCCCATGTTCCCAAGTTCACTGGGGCTCTGTTCAGTGTATTTTACACTGATGTGGTGATGAAAGGTGCCATGCCATCTCAGAAGGGACCTCTGGGGGAGATAAGAACTGGATGTGCTCATCACACAAGGGCCTTGAAGCTTCTAGGAGAGACTGCTTGAAGTCATCAGCATAGTACCACAGCAGATTTGGGAGTTAAGAAGTGCAGTGCCTGGTACTCCCATTTCTGAGGGGTGCCAAGGCAGTTGACCACTGGACTCCTACTCATGTTCATGAGGCTCATTCCCAATGTCCTCTTTGTAAGAAAGGCTGCTCAGCAATACCTTGGAATTAGGCTGGTCCAAGTGGGAAAGCTGCTCCAAACCAGAGTTGTCTCCTGCAAACCAGAGGTATTGACATCTCCCTGGGAGACAGAAGAGGATGCTGAACTGACAGAGGACACTAGTCTCAGTCTAGATGTGTATTGGAGCTGAAATGGTAGAGCAGCTTCACCTGGTACTCCAGTGCTATAGCTTTGATCCCTTTTTTTGGGACTGTATCTTGTTACTTTTGTGTTCGAGCAGCCGTTATTAAAATCGACAAAACAAATTGATAAGTCTATAAAAATCATTCTGCAATAGATTTCATTGAAGGAGGCAGTCAAGTCATGATGGATAGTTATGAGTCAGTGGTGAATAGAATGCAAACAGAAATACTGTAGGAGATGGTTTAGTTGAACAGCCCTGGATTCCTGCATACAATTGTCCCCAAATGGCTTGCTGTGTCTTTTTTATACACTCCTTTGCCATGCTGTCCATCAGTTCCTGGATCTGTGGCATAGCAATTAATCTCTTCTTGTAAAGTGATTTAGGATCAACACAAAACTCACACTGTATTTTTATTATACTTCTGGTGAATGAAAAAATAGAAAACCCTTTTCATGGTGACAGAACAAAACCAATGTAACAAGTACAAATTCTTTAGGGAAGACAGACAACTGTGCCTAGGAACTAGTCTTAGCTCAGTGTTTCCAGCTGCTGATTTGCAGGAAGAAGTAATTAATCACAAAGTGAAATCTGTTCAAGATTAGCATAAATTGCAGAAAATTGTAAGAGACTCCAGATGGATTTGAATTATTTGGAAAAAAAAAACAAAAAAACAACAAACCAGACAAAACCACCAAAGGGAATGTTGAGTTGGATGAACACAGACTAATTCCTAGTAAAAAATAAACAAAATATTTTTATGTGAACATCCAGAATTTTCAGGACTCTAGGCATGGCCATGTCTGCCCAGCACAAGCAAAGAGGTGCTGATGGGCTGTGGATGAAATACATTCTGTCATTTCTACAGAACGCTGTACCCTTACTCCTAGCCCCAGTCTGAGCCAAAACACCTCTAAATCCTACAACAGAAAAGGTCTCAGAGCAAGGAAGGGATCAGGACTGTGTGCTGCAGTTCCTATGGAAGAGATGTTGAGCTCCAAGGTACAGGGAGAAACACTTCATGCCACAGGGACGGGATTTGAACATTTCACTGCTGCAAAAGGGCCAGGGATGGTGAAGCTCTGGCTCTGGATGGTATTGAAACATTTGTAACTCATGCCATTAAACTTTTGTCATGTAGTATCAGACAACCTCTTCTGACTTCCTTTGTGTCGTTTGAAGCTGAAGCACACCCTGGTGTCCTGTGATTGCAGCTTCAGCAGTAACTCCTCTACACACACAAATGCATAAGATGAAGGACTAATGTAGCAGAGCATACAGAACTTTTTTTCCCAGTAATGTAAATGGAAAGAAGTTTCCAAGGAGACTTTCTTCCCTGGCCACAAGAAGCTGCATGACTGGCTCCCAGGTTATGGGAAGTTCCTTTTCTTTTGATGGTTGCAGTGGTGGTTGTACATGGGCAGACTTCTGGCCCATTTCCAAGAGTAACTTGATTCAAATTTAGTGCCCATGTAGGAACCAGGAGAATTTTATTACCTTGATTTAATTCTTCATTTTCTTTACAAGAACATTTATGTCCTTCTGCACTTTGGAGAGGTGCAAAGTTAATAGCTTGCTTCTTGTAGACACACTGCAGGGATTTCATGTTTTTTTAAGGGTAATCTGCTATTCACAGCAGTTTATCTGGACCATTGAGACTCCAGTGAAATCAGGCAAAACCTGGCATCTGACATGAGATCTGTATCTGCCCCTCAGCCCCACTGCACACAATTCTGTCCCTGGGGCTGTCCTGTCTCACTGGGCTGTGCAGGGAATTATGGGCTACTCCCATACCTGTAAAACCCAGGCAGCAGCTGGAGAAGGAAGGAGCCTTCTGTGGATCTGTGGGTAGGGCTGGCACTGACAAGAGCAGACAGGTAAATACCTGAGCAAGAAACCTCCCTATTCCTGATCCTTCACTTTTCGGAAGATAAGAAATAGAGTTTTGTGATTTTACCTTAAATTATTGCCTGTTACTTCCAGTGCTTCCTTCTGTGCCTGTCCTGAGTCTGCCAGCTGCAATGTAACAAAAGTTACACTCTAATGATAGCAAAACAAAGGGTGAGAACAGGAGATGTAACAGAATATGCACCTTTGGTAGCTATTACTTGAGTTCTCTGATTTTACACAAGGAAATCTGCCTCAGAGCCTCCAAGCTGCTCTCCCAGTGACTCCCCTGGTGCCTGTTTGCCAGACAATGACTTTTTGCTCATCTGGAAGCACTGAACTGATGGCAAGGAGCCTGCCCCCTGGGGAGGGTTAATGATCAGGCTTTAGTGCTGCCTCCTGAGACAGCAGCGGCAGCACCAAGTTTGAAGGCCCAACACTGTTTTAATGTGTGTCTTTCTCCACAGACCTACAAGGCAGCTCAGAATTGAAACTACAGACTCTCTGCAGAGCAGTTTGCCTTGGGAACAGCTTCCACCGAGCCTGGCTAAAAGCACCTCTGGGCAAGGAGGATGCAGTGATTCCCGTGGGGCACCACAGGAGCTCATTGACTGGGGCAAAAGCAGCAGTCTGCAGAGCTCAAGTGATGCAGGGAGGCTTTCTACAAAAGAAAGGTTTATCCTGTTAGCACACAGCTCTACTATTGGCTGAGTTTCTGAGCTGATACAGACATTTTTGCATCAACTGAAACAGGCATCTGTTCCACTCGTGTTCATGTCTGGCACAAGCTGAAACGAGAACGCCAGACTGCGACTGCTGAAGGACACCCACAAGAGAGTTTGCACTAACAGAACTAAATTAATTTCCAACAGATTTTAGTTAAACTAGTATAATTATCATGTCTTGACAAGGGTTCAGTCTATTTTTGCATATCTTTTCCCTGCAGAGTGATGATTGCCACTGACATAAATGGCATAATCGAACTCTGTTCAGCTGAAGTCCATGGCACTTTGTTGAAGTGAACAGGGATTACTCTGGCAAAGCCAAAGTATCTGTCAGGCTGTAAAACGTGCTGTGTATTTATGTGTGACACCTTTGGAGCCAGCTAGCTTTCTGCTTTCAAAAGGATGAGGACAATAGCTTGAACTGTTTTTGAAAGGCTTTCATACAGTGTCTAAGGAATAAATGTGAAGGGCAGGTAGTAGTTACACTTCAGCTAATTCTGATCATTGAAATATGCCATACCTGTGCAAAGCCACTGTGACTGTGGGGAGAATAGAGCCTGCAGGCTGGTTTTTTTGGGGTTGTTTTTATTTTTCTTTCAAGAGTATTTGTGAGCAGTGTGATTGTCATGCAGAGGCACGGCACAGCTCTGACGTATATGGTGTCATCTGTTCTACGCTAATAAATTAGCATCTGCAGCTACCATTGCTGCCTGTCAAATGTGGGTACAAAATTGAGCTGTTTGATCTCAGTGCCACTGGAGTGTGTCTGCACACTGCAGAAGATGCACATCATCCCATCTGTTTCCCACAGACCCTCCATCAGGTCGGATGCTTCAAGGTAACAGATCAGACACAATGAATTCCATCGCAGACGACTGCCTTGGAGGCATCCTCCTGCTTTGTCCCTGCATGTCAAAATGTGACTTAAGAGTAATTTTATTCCTTCACAGCAGGTCACTTAAACCCTGTCCACTCCAGGGAAATTTCTAACTTTGGCCCAGCTCGTTACATGCCAAGGGCTGTCCCCAGCGTGGCCGCTGTCACTAACGTGCCAAGTCACTTCTCTCCAAGCAGGCCTTACAAGACTCTGGCTCAATCAACAGCAGCCACTGGTGGCCAGTTTATTTTTGGGCCCACGTGCCAGATGGAGCTGACACAGCGCCAGGCACTGTGAGGCTTCGGGGGCAGATGCCAGAGGTGGGAGGTGGCAGCGTCCCCAGCTCCTGCAGCTGGGGGGTGGGCACCTGCACTGCTGCTGCAAACCCAGAGCAAAATCCTCCGCTGCGCTGCCCACGTGCACTGGCCTCAGAAAAACGCGGTTTTGTCCGATTACCTAGGAAGGGAGAAAAACAGGCGAGCACAAGTTTGATTGGGAGTGTAATAAAACTAGTTTATTTACACAGTAACACGAATGCCACGGAGTACACAGCAAAGTACCACAGCAAACCAGAGTGTGACTGCCCCTGATCACAAAGGAAGGCTTGAAGTTTATATACTTGTTTATATAAAAATGTGTAAATATCAATATGAAGCACCAGATAAAGCAATGCAACCGGGAATTCCAAATACAAATTACCCACAAGAATGGAACTGAAAAAAGAAATTAAAATAAATTCAAGGCATTTAAAGAAATTCCATTTATAAAAGTTCACTGATTTTGGAATCCCCAATTTAAAAATAAATTTCCCCCTTTTATTAAAAACAAGAACATATTCTTAAATGCTCAGCATAAGTAAGTTTTAAAAGAAAAAAACCCAAGGATTTCAACTGCAAAACCTTCTAATACCAACAATCCAAAGGACAAGGAAACAGAAGTTTTGAGTCATTTTTGAAAAGGTGTTATGTATGAAATTACTATATTAAAATTTACACACTCTTAAAATATATATTATATATACAATATATAATATATATATATATATTTTCAAGCAAAAAGGGGCAAAGAATACTTTTGGGATAAAAAATTCATATACATACATATATATTAAAACATGCCCACATGCACTCATATATATATATATGTATGTATATATATATTTGTGAACAAATATTTATTCCATATAAAAAAAAAGCTCCAACCTCTTCTAAATCCCTGAAATCTTCCCCTTAAATTTATGGAAAAAAAAATCTTTATAGTCTGAAGTAAAAACCAAATTCTCGAATTCTGCAGAGTGGTAAAATGCTTATGTACAGGTAAGTTGAGTATTTCATTTCTCACTGGCAACTCTGCTTGATCTGAAAGCATTCTGTGGTTTCCAGGTAAATGCTGAGTGGAGCACCAGTGCAAGGAGACTTACAGGAAATTATTTAAATTACATTCTACACCTACTCAAAATCACCATCCTTCTAACACTGCATCCAGGTCAGTAAGAAAATCCATACAAATGTCTGCCAGAAATTCTCTGCAACACAGCAGGGAAAAAGACTTGCTCCTTCTTTTGGAGTTGAGGGTGCCCTTACGACATTTCTCCCCAGTGTTTTGAGAAGTATTTCTTGTGTGTTCTTTGCTTGAAGTCTTTGTAATCCACATGATTTTTTTCAGAATATTTCCACAGGTGTATTTTTATAGAGGTATTTAAAATTCTCTTCTGTACTTTGATGTCATCTTACTGCATAACTAAATCACAGTCCCATCTCTCTCTGCTGTGCTCCAGGTCTTACAGGAGTTTCAGCAGAACCAACACCACCTCTGCAAAGTCAGAGTAAAACTGATGGTCTAGTCATGCAGCAAAGTACTGTTTGTACTGAGAAACAGTCAATTTACAGAAAGGGGGGAAAGAAAGTGCATTAAAAGGTCTGACTCAGTTTCTATTGTATCCCTCAGAAAACTTAAAATTGATTTAAATAAGAACAGGATCATTTATTTTATATTTACATAAGGATTTGTTATTACAAACAAAAGAAATTAATTTAGATGGGAATCTCACAAGAATTCAGGACCAGATACATTTTATTTCAGCAGCAAATACATGTTAAAATTAAGGACCTACAGTATAAAGCTGCTGAATAAATTCTGCAGGTAGTTGAACCCTAACACACATATTTTATTTAAATAATATATTTTTCTATATAACATGTAGGAATTCTCTTGTATTAACATGTCAAGATGATCCATTCATACTTTGTGGGTGGGATGTGTGGAGCATAAAAGACTTAAGGTGGAATATTTTTGTAAATGCTACCTGCACTCTTCTCTGTGGGGCAGCAACAGGGTATCCTGGCTGGAGGTACTGATTTCATCAGTCTGAATCCTGAAGTGAGAGCAGGCTTCTGTATCTGGACATTCCAGAGGCTCCAGAAGAAAATTCTGGATTCCCTCATTCCTAAAAATGTGCAGGCAAGCTTTTACCAGTAGAGTCTCTTTCTATTACCTGGTTATGCACATTGCCTGGATCAGATCTGAGGTCTGACAGACAATTAGTAAGAAGTAATTCCCACTGAAGAAATACCAAACTAACCCACTTTCCGTATCACCTCAGGAGCAGCTCTGCAGCCCTCCTGTCTGAACAGAGTTTGCATTCCCACCACAGCCCAGGGGAGGAGTGCAGCACCTCCAGCACCTCCAGCAGGAGCAGCACATCCCGTCCCGCGCGGAGTCCGCAGCAGATTGTCGGAGCAAGAGGCTTCTCCTGACGCCTGGTCGGGCTGGAATAACTGACTTGGTATCCACTGGTATCCCCCTGTTCCAGATCCCACCTTTGAAAGCCCACACTTTTATTACTTCAGGTTTATGCTGTACTACAAGCAACTTAAAGGAACCTGTTCACACAAATCTTATGGAATAGATCAACCAGTATCACACAAAGCACAGCATTTAATTTTGTAAAGTCTTTTGCATCTTTACATGGGCAGTATTATTTCTAGGGCTGTTATGAAAAGAATAAGATTTCCACCAACTGACCAGCTACATTTCAGGTTTTTGACAAGGCACTAAACATTGTGAATCCAATCACTGTGCTCTCTCTGTAATATTAGAGAGGGTTTTAATGGCTCTAAAAGGATCAGAAACCACTCATCTTAATTCTTCAAACAAACATTTTTCCAGAAATTAGTTTCCACTGGAAAAATCTTTAGAGTTCATGTTAAAAATATTTGAATGACAGCTTTTATTAATAGAAAAATATATATTTACAGACAATACTGTTATCTTAGATTTGCAGCTCTTCCTATTTCTTGAGCTCAACTGAAAGTGCGACATTGCTAAAAAAAATTCAAGAGCTGTGCACGTATTCAAGTACGTTCTAACGTGCACAGCCAGGGGTTTTGTTCCTGCCATACACAGGATCCTGTTACAAACAGAGCGGGTTTTTTTCCTTTTGCTTAGCAATTATGCTGTAGCATTCTTAGGATTTGTTTACAATCAGTTTAATGCATACATTCTTGTGTATTTACGTGGCACAATCTGGTGCCAGGATGGAGAACCACCACAAACACAGTTGCAATCATCAGTTATGGGCAGATCTGCAAAGTCAGCCTCAAGCTCCTCAAGGAAGAACTCAGGCCAGATCAGGTTGGATTACATTGGCCAGTCTTTCTTTTTGAAAGAAAAAAACCACACAACATTACAAATTGCTAAAGTTTACCCAGTGCTGCACAAGAAAGAGGTTGGTAGTGAACATCTATCCATGCTTGATTATACTGCAGAGCTAAAATGAGTATTGGTTCATCACAAAAGATACAAACTGAAGTTAGATAGCTAGAGATACAAAGGCGTTGGACCAGCTGCCTTAACGCGTACGGCTGTACAACACTCAGAATCCAACTTTGCATGTGCGTGTTGACATCAAAGTGGCAGCGGGAACACGTGTCCCTGAACATGGGAACACCCATCTGCAATGCCAAGTGGTCCAACAGTTACTCCTATGCCTATCTGAGCTAGCTGGAAAGTCAGGTGCACACACACACCACGCAACAAACACAGAACCAGACCACAGAGAACAAGAAGCCCGCTGGCAGCCAGCACACCGTCACTAACAGCTAGTAGGTTGTACACAAGTGACTTGCCATGCTCGGTGTATGTGAACTATGGGAGCATTGCCTTCCTGTGTCCAGATAAAGCAGGGCTGCACTGAACAGGAGATTCTTTTAAAGGTTCTTCTACAAGCTGCTCAGCAGTAGTGCAGAAACTTTCTTTCCTGATGTAGAGGGAGTACTTCAACTACATACATTGCACTTGGGCTTTTAATGCACTGTCCTGTTTTTCTGCATCAATGCCACCATCATAACCTTCTTACCAAAAAGAGAAAGAAAAACATACATATCACATTAAAATATATTATCCTTATCCTTGCCTGATCCTTCACTGATACAGGTGAATCAAACAAAAGAACAACCAGAAGTTTCAAAAAAATCTTTAGAAAGGTAACGAAGACAGTCTATACTACGGCACAATCAGTGTAGGCTTCCACACGCCATCAGCTGAGCCTGGAGAGATGCCAGAGCAGAATCACACAGACACTCAAGGCCCCGATGTACGGCGGGCATCCAGAGCTACTCTCGCTGACTTTAAGCCTGCAGGACTGTTTGTTCAGGTTCCATGCACGTGGTCCAAGAATGCATATGTTGTATAAAGTGGCTATTTGTTTCAAGGCTGAAGTGAATTGATTCCTCACAGTTTTAACAAATAAAATGGAACATCAATTCATAAAAAAGAACACGTGGATATCTGTGCATTTATGTGCCAGGAAAGTAAAGGAAGGGGCTGCAGATCTAGCATGGGGTAAAGGCCGGTGTGTAAAGTGAACACTGTAATGTACAGCTTTAAAAAACAATACAAGAATTGCACATAGATCCATAGGAGAGAAGCACAGGCTCGTAACTACGGCTGTCTGCTTTCCATCACCCGGGTCAGAACACTCAGCATCGCTTTTCCCTCTGCATCCAGATCCACTCTTCAGAGCAACTCAGGAAACAGCTCCTAGCCTACCAAAACTGAGCAAAGGTAATGTCTGTACAGAGGTTCCATGGCAAACAGCTGTTAGGGCACAGAAGGAAGTCAGCAGTGGCCTCTAAAAGTGAAAAAGCTCCTTCAAGTTGAGGTTTTAAAAATTCTGACTCTTCAATCCTCACTAATTTCTGCTCTAGTCCAAAACTCTGTCTGTGATGCTCTTTGAGCTCTTCTGACAACATTCCATTTTTAGGGTGTTGTCTATAGCAACACTGGAAAACACTGGTTACAGCAGGCAAAGATGATGGGCAGAGATGGGCAGCCAAGCACTGCTGCAGGAAATGTGGATCATGATGCTGTTGGTCGTGGCTGCCAAACTTAACAGCTCCCTCAATAATTAAACAACAGTGTTTTTGCCCCCTTGTTTTTACCCTTCAGAGAACTGTGTCTGCAGTAAAAGTATCTCCATGTTGCCTGTTAGCTACACACAGACAAGCTCTAAACACTTCTATCTCCTGCCAACAAACCTGCAGACCCAATTTCAGTCTCACTTTGCAGTATGGCATAAGTGACAAGAGCAAACCAAAACAAAACAGAAGAGGTGGCTTTTATTTTCATCCCTGATTCATAGCAGTGATTGTCAGAGAAGGCTACGTACGTCCCATCCATTCCAAGTCAGGCTTTAGTGCTTTTTGCGATGGAAGGGGAACTTCAATGGTCCACCACGTGTTGTACTGCTCTTGTATAAATGTGGTTATGGCTACAGTACATCAACAGTCCAGACTGGTGAAAGTTGCCTAGGAAACAGGATAGATAAAGTGTGCATATTCTGATTTTTAATGCACAGGTCTCAAGCTAA
Source organism: Onychostruthus taczanowskii (assembly GCF_017590055.1). Taxonomy (NCBI): domain Eukaryota; kingdom Metazoa; phylum Chordata; class Aves; order Passeriformes; family Passeridae; genus Onychostruthus; species Onychostruthus taczanowskii. The sequence continues at coordinate 589,031 of NW_024498329.1, read as the reverse complement.
GGGTAATGGTGTGATTAAGGCAGCATTGATGAAATCGTGGATCCATGGTTAGAAGGGATGTGGGCAGGCAGTGAGGCAGAGGAGGAGGGAAGAGGACTGAACACAGGTGCTTACTACTCACTGACACCTGCAACGCTCAGTGGAAAAACCACATCTGGGGAGGAAAGTACAGCTGGTGTAAAACCTAGGAGAAAGATCAGAACCTGTATGGCTGAGACCAAAGGAAAGAGGAGCACAGCCTGCTTGTGGGGGACTGATTAAGCCGAGAGGAGATGTGCGGTATGTGGAGTGAAAGCAAATGAGTGTTTTGTGGCATGGTGGATAATTCATCTCACATTCACCACTAATCCATCTCTGCTTATGGTCACTGCTATTCACTACTCAATGCTACGTAGGAAATGACAGAAACTACCCAGAAGAGGAGGGCAACTTGTTTACTGCAGTGGTAGAAATAGTGGTATCAAAGCTTGCTCTCCTTTTCAGCCAGATATGAATCAAGTTACATACTGTATGATGCAAATGCAGTCGTGTTATGTGATCAATCCCTAGCAGGCCTGGCAAAAAAGTAAAGTTTCTGTCATACTTGGTACAGGATGCAATTTCTCCAATTGGAACCTATTTGCTCAGAGGTGCTGGCTTTGTTGTCTAGGCTGTTTTGTAACAATTGTACAAAGTGTGAGCCCTAGTGCAGGCTGGAGTGAGGGCTGGGGCAGAGGTGGGGATGCTTCACGAAAAGCAACAGGCTCTACAACTAGTGCTGCTTCATGAGCCTCACAATGCGATGAAGCGAGTCTGTAGTGGCAAAAGCCAGATACTGACAACAAAGCCAGTCTTCCAGAATAATTCCACAATCCCTCTCCAAGGACTTCTCTGCAAACTTGATCATCAGCAGCGTCCTTTTTATATCGAGCCAGTTCTGAAGTATAGCATCTCTCCGCGAGGGGTTGGAAGACGTACTGAGGGCATGGAACAAGTCTTCACGTGGACCCCAAAGCAGACACTGAAGGATTCCTTTGGCTTCTGATATCAAGATCCTCTCCGAAGGGTTGGGATTCAGCAGGCAGCTGGCAAGTTGTTGAAGCCCTTGCGAGTAGAGGGAACGGCAAGGAATCTTGGGGAGATCAGCACAAGTGTACTCCTTCTCTTTCAGCTCTGGATTCTCATCAAAGGGGTTGGGTAAGTGCAGCATTTCATAGATGAGGATGCCAGTCTGGAACTCATCACACTTCTTGTACTGCGTTGCGGTGATGATTTCTGGAGCCAGGCGGGACTGATCCCGTAGCACCTCAGGATCCACCATGTGACTCTTCTGCTTGGCCTGGGAGAAGTTGCTCACAATTAATCTGGCCGGGCAGGCGGTGTTGGGATTGGGCTCTGTGGCCTCGGGGCTCAGGGGGCTGCCTCCCGGTCTGGAGTGCACCAAGAGCAGGTTCTCCAAGCGCAGGTCGCAGTGCGTGATGTGGTAGGGCTTCAGGTGCTCGAGGCCCAGGCACAGCTGCAGCAGCAGCAGGCAGACCTGTCTCTCGTACAGGTCGGGGCTCTTGCTGTGCCGGGGCGCGGACTCGCGCACGAAGTCGGCCACGGTCAGCTGCGGCACCTCGCGCGTGATCACCACCACGCGGCTGCGGGGCTTGCTGCCGCTGCCCTGCCTGCCGGGGCTGTCCCTGCGGGACGCCTCCGGGCTGGAGGCGCTGTCCCTGTTCTTCTGCTCAGCTTCTTCCTCCTCTTCCTCCCGCTCTTCTTCCACGTCCGGCGCGTCCTCATCCTCCCACGGGAGGAGGCGAACCGGCACCTCAGCCAGGAAATGGCCACAGTCCTGCTGGATGTTGAAGTTGATGGCCAGGCTCTGCCGGATGGACAGGCTGTGGTAATACTGCTGGGACTCCTTAGCCTTGCTCTTACAAATCTGGGGGGAAATAAACACAACAGACATAATTCTTTAATTCCTGAATTCTATATATTTTTTTAATATGATCCCATTTTGTTGATGGGATCTCCAGTCTAGGCCTAAACATGAGCATTGAACATTTTTTTAATGAACTGACCGTGGCAGACTGTCTTAAGGCAGTTCTCATTGGCTAGCTGGCTAGTAAGCAACTGCAGAGCAATACATGCAGGCATCTCTCCCTCTGCATAGATGATCCAATGGAAAGCACAATTCTGGTTTTTAATCAGAACAGCAGCTGATACATGGTAAATGCACAGCAAAGCTTTTTTACAGTTATTTGTTTACCTGTATCATTTTATTGCAAGTTCTCTCAGCTTTGTGTGAAGCTTGAACAAGAGAAAAAAATCAATAGCAATAGGGGATACAAAGAAATATGCATAAAGTATTTGACCAAACGCTTGCACACAGCTGAGTTAGCATGGCGTAACAAGTCAGCCCTGTCAGCGGGGGCTGATGGTTGCTCCTTGCCCGTTGTAACTGGAACTGAAATCCATGAGCTGCAGCAGTGTGTGTGCAGTGAGGGGTGTGTGCATGGCAGGCTGCTGCCAGACAGACTCGGCTCGGGTGATGAATGGACAAGTAGAACATGGTATCTTAGCTGCTTTCAGTCAATTATCAAGATCCAAAATATGGTTTGGTTTTGTGCCATATATACTGTATTTATGTCCAGAAGTATCTTATTGATATATACATTATCAACATAGTAATTTTCCTTATTAATTGTTTGCACTCCCATAACAACTGGCAGCTCCAACCTCTGACAAAAGTCACTGGACAAGCCCTATAAGGGCCTCTGTTTCTAAGGCACTAACTGATTAAAATTACAAAGACTCAGCTGTCTTGACCTTTGCATATTAACCTTAGTTCTACTAAATTCAGAGAGATCATTCACAGCATGTAAGGTTAAGTGTATGTTTTAATCTTTTACACGGCTAGGGTATAAATATTCACTTGCTAAATGCACCAACAGGTTTTGAGTGCAAAGCTCAGAGAAGAAAAAAGAGGAAGCATCACTCTCCAGATGAAGCTACAGCTTCCCTTAGCTCATCTCTGAACCAAGGAAAGCCAGATAACTAAGGTCAGCACTTGTTATACACAGCCACCACCACCAAGAAACCCAGATCTCATCCCAGCCCCAAATGTAAGCATTAGGTGACTTTGCTCCCTGTTTCTCATTTTTCCCCTTCTCAGACCATCTGCAGCTAAGTTATAAACCTACCTTTCAGTAACACACACACATAAAATTTTAATATTTTACATGTGGTTAAGAAATATAAATGTGAGATTTAATCTTTTATGATAGCTGATCAGAAAACTGCATTGTCAGATAACCACAGGAACTCACAAAATTTGTACCAACATTCCGACTGTCCTCTTGTCTTTGAGACTCTGCACATTTCCACACTTCACAAGCACTTACATTTCCCTGCTCATGTACACGAAACCTGCCTGTTTATAACTGCCACAAACCCAAAAAACTGATTTGAAAAATGCATTTTCTAGTCAATTTTATTTATGAGAGAAATGTTGATCCTTATCCTGTTTACACAGGGGCTTTTGCTCATTTAAATTTTCAGATGCATTTTACCCTGTTAAGAGGTGAAGTGAGTTCTCAGTGGCATGTGTGCCCCCAGTCCCTTCTCTGAGGGTTATAGAGACAAAAATATAGCAATAACCTTTGAATTATACAGAAAAAGAAAATGCCAGCTGATTGTCTTTGAGACTGAAGTCCCCAGATTGATTAAATACTTAATACTGCACAGAAGACAGAACTAGAAAAGCTACACAGACAGACTCATATACATATGCTGAATGTACACACACGGTGTGTATCAAATCTGACTGGGAGAAGATCTGTTAAGGAAAACAAAATTGTTTCATCTTCTATGCCCTTCAAGTCCATGGCCTTTTTCTTGCACAGCCAGCCATGGGAATACTCAATTCCAACTGCAGAAAAGGTTCTGCATGTTGTAATTCAGCCTTTAGTTTTTAAAAATACTTAAGTGACCTAAAACAAAACAAAAAACAACAACAAAAAACCTCATTCTGAAAGTTTAATTTTAAAGTCAAGTTTACTTGCTGATAAAAAATGTTGAGAACCACAATTGGCCTTAGCTACTGCACTCTATTTCTTAATCCACAGAGGATTTCTAGTGCCACCAGTCAGCTAAAACTGATATTCTGCTAGGAATATATAATCCACAAAGTATGTGCTCTGAAAACAATATACACATCTCAGTTTGGTAAATATAAGGCTTTTTTAAAAGATTATGGAAAGGATTTTTCCTTGATGACAAAAAAAAAAAAAAGGCAAAGGAATGAAGACTTTCTCCTAGTTTCTAATTTTAGCCCTAGGAAGCCTCTTTTTCCTACTTACTTCAGAGAATGTTCTCAAATTTACTACTGTTTCAGTTGAAGTTGAAGCTAGGATCTGCACTCCCCAAAATGAGCTTTGGTTCCCTCACTTTAAGCAGGGCTGATCCCAGAACTGTGAGAGTACAGAAGCACACCTTCATCCGTGCTTTATGGATGTGGTGATGCTTTCTTCTCATTCAGAAACAGCTGGCCATGCACATCTGCATCCAAAGGCATCCAGCTGTTGGTGCACAGGATGTTCTCACTGGGCCTGCAAGGCCAGTCTCATCTGTTTGGTCATCCCTGAGATGACCTCTCCAGCCTACCAAACCCACCCTAAAACACTTCTGCTTCTCTATCTTCTTTATTTTTCTTTCCACTGTTCAATCCTAAGTCAACTTCACTTCAAATTAAAGTGACAGCCCTTCTCCTTGCTGATTGGCTAAAAACTGAGTCCTGATTCCCATCCTTGAATATGATACCTTTACAACTGAGGAAAATATAACTTTTCCCATCTTCTTTGTTTATTTTTGAACATACCCAGCCCTTACTTCTCCTGTTGTTATTCCTAACCCTCTGGTTTGTGTTGCTCTTTCTGGATTCTCCCCATGTATTAGATCTTTCTGAAGAGTGGTACCATAATGAATTCAGTATTGCAGCTGAGGCCTCTCCAGCTTTCAGCAGAACAAAGCTTTGTGTCCAGTGATCCTCAGAACACTTTGCAGGAAGAATAAGGTACATTACTAACTCCCTGTGTTCTTGAAAACATTCAGAGCACTGTCCACTCTAAAGTAGGAAGTCACAGCAGGGCCAGACTTTCCCCAAAATCAGTTCTTAAATTTCATGAGGTCTTGCTTCAGACTCCTCTCTATATCAATAAAACAGAATTTAAGTTATCAACAAACCAGACATTAAATACTAAATAGAATCATGATTAAAACTGATACTAAAATGACTGCATTCATTAAAAGAGATTTTCACTCCTTACTGTGCTGTTAATATAGGGAAAAAAAAAATATCTAATCCCACAAAAGGCCAATAGTGATGGATTTTGGACACTTCCACTTCTCTTGTTTAACACAGAGAAGTAGAAGGGTACATGAACCTGCATTCAATATCTACAAAGAGAGCTGAGATCTGATTCCAGATGTATTTTCTGCTTCTTGCTTTTTGTTTACAAACACCATGAAGTGAGAAGAGGTTTCTGCTTCTTGCTTTTTGTTTACAAAGTGAGAAGAGCAAGAGGCAGCTGGGTTATTTCAGGCTGATTAAATTGCTGACTACACAAACACTAAAATTTGTACACTGGGCACTCTGCAATTGTCAGGAGGAAGGGAAAGCTGGGCTTTCTGGAGGCAGCACCCAAACTCAGAGTGTGATAACAAATCAGTCACCTGTCTGAATTCATAAAGCAGTTTCTAGAAGACAGGCCTGCAGTGATCTGGTGTTCCTGTAAGTGTCTGGCTTCTCTTCAGGTGAGTCTTGGGGTTTTACATTGCACTACTCAGATTCTTCTACATTGCACGTTCTACTCAGAAGTCTACTTCATATTACCATTTTGCAATAGAGTAGTAAATACTGGTGTTAAGGACCATCAATGGGTAATTATTCTCACCCAAGCCTTTTGTCCTGGAATAACTCCACTATCACCTAAAACTATCATCTGAATGACAAAAATGTTAAACTTTCAAAACGGTTTGAGTTGGAGTCTAAGTTATGTGGCTGAAGTCAGTATTTACATTTGAAAAAAATTAGGGAACAAATTGTGAAGTTTATTGGCCTTCCTAGCAAGTATTTTCAACTGCTGGTGATGAATTGTTAAAGGAGTGCACACAGAGCTGCTTTTCTGCCTGTGATGGTTAATTCTGTGTCAAAGCTAAGGAAAAATATATAGCGTAGTCTCTTTTGCATTTTAAAAGCTCTTTTCTGTTCCAGACATCTACTCAAAAAGATGGAAATCCTGTTGCCTTTTACATATAGAATATGCTGAATACCTGTTTTTTGGCACAGGAAGAAAAGGTGAAAATACTTTGACTAAAACAATAACACAGCAAGTAGGATCAATGAGTCATTTACTATTTGCATTAACGAAATACATCCAGCTGAGCTATGAAGATATGGTATGTGATAACAGCTGAAAGGAAGGTGCTGATAAGGGCTTGGCCAGCCTTATTTCATGAGCTGATAAAGAGCTGGTTGCTCAAAAGATGAAGCAATGTTGGTGAAAAACCCTTCCACATGATGCAAGAAAGCAATGAGGAAAAAGGCGAGTACAAGTAGGAAGGAATGCAAAGTATCCATGTTCCTTTTCACTGGAAAGCACTGTCATCATGTATCTTTTCCTTACTGCATCCACATGTCACATTTATAGGGACAGGACAGGTTTCTTTATACTCTGCCATTTCAATTTTCCTCAGTGCTCCTAGCCCAAGGAGCAGGATTTGAACATTTCAGACCTTCTACAAAATGTTCTGCATTAGCTTTTCTTATTCCTTTATGAGTCCCGTGGCCTGCAGTGCCATCAGCTGACTCTCACTTCCCCAGCAGGGAATCTCATTTCCACTCTGTCCCATGCATTTCACACAGCATCAGTGAACTTACAGCACGAGGAGTATTGTGGGAAATGCATTTACAAGCGCTGAAAATGAGAAACACAGAAGATCACAAAGACTGAACCATCTGTGCCACTTTGTTGTATTGCACAGAGGGACAACTGCAAATGAAATTCTGTGTAGAATGAAAGCTTGCTAATCCCAAATTGATAGCTCGTTCTTGGCACAACCTTGTTTTCCAAGGAGGCCAGTTTGATCTCTGATTGACCTCATTTTCTTGATGTGGCCTTGGAACGGAGCTTTGACTTTTTAATGATGTGCCAAAACACAGAATTCTGTTTTGCTGTGACTGAACTGGGAATGGGCTGGAAGTTGAACGTACATTGCTTTGTTTTGATCTGAAGCACAAAGTCCTGGGCCAACCTTTAACAATCCTTCTGACCCGAAGCTGCACGAGGAAACCGGATTACCAAATAAAACCACCTTAGCACACTGTGACAAACTAAACATGACTAGGAAGCAATTGTCAGCTGCAATACAAACTGCCAGCCAAGTTCAGCCCAGTGCTGCTTACTTCTGCATTCCTATGTTTTATAGCTGGGACACAAACCTTACCGGGAATCCTAAGCTTTTACTGCTAGGAGAACTTCTGCTGCCCTGCAGCAATGAAAGCAATAAATTAAACTGCTCCTTCTGAGCTGTCTGCACCTCTGCAATTCCTGTTGCCCCACCTGAGCAGCACTGGCACACGTGCCCGTGGCCAGAGCCAGCTGGGTTTTATGGCTCTTGCTCTGTGTGGACTCTGAATCATGGCTTTGTGAGTCAGCCTGTGACACTGGACAGCGTCTACTTTGGGAGTTTAATTCTGAAAGTGGAACCAGTTTATGTCACTGACACAGTAGTTATAGTGTCTGTTATTCCTTCTGAGTAATCTTATTTATTTATTTGCTTTTTAACAAAAGACGTCCCTACCACGTCAGCGCCTTATTCAATTTGTGTCAGGACACTGAGAACAGAACTCATCCAGCCTGCTGTGTCCCAAGAGCTGCTGCTCTCTGCTGCTTTTACTGTGGTGTAACCTTTTCACCACATATTTGGAATCACTGATAAGACTGTGGTTTCAGGGGAATGTTTATCCATATTGCCCCAAATCTACCAACAACTTAGAAGGTGGTACTGCACTTAGGTGAAAGAAAAACACCTCAGGAATTTTATGGAAACCTTTCTTGAAAGGGAACTTACATTTTTCCACTTGAAAAAGTACTTTTCTGATCACAACTTACGTACTCCTTTTATTTCTAATGTTTCAGTCAAAATAATTTCCACATGGCTTCCTGCAGCTATTTTTGCACTGGGTGTTTACTAGCAGATTAGGTGAGAGTTGAAGCAAAAAGCATAATGAAGTGCTGTGAAACAACACACTCCTATGAATGTTTCCTCTTATATCCACCCCAACAGAACAAGTTGTGCTCGTCCTCCACCAAATTTACCAGAGCATCTTCTACTGGTGAAACCAACAGAATGGAAAAGTGCACTGGTACATTCACCTCTACAAATCATTTGTTGTTCTAAATTTAATTCAGCAGTAGTTAAATGGTCAAAGCTGAATTTTTAACAATGTTTTGTAATTATATTTTTGGAGATAGAATATTAAAATGCCAATTTTATGTATAAAGACTATTAGCACTGTTTAGGGGTGAATCTCTGATTTTTTACAAAGAGAATAATAATTTAAAAAATCTCATTATGACATTGTTTCTCAGATCTAATATTAAAATCATAAAACTTAAGAACTGTCTGAATTGTTAGCTAGTGTTGCTTGGGTAGTTCTGCAATACTCAAAAGAGCTACATTAATTTACACCATCCAGAGATGTGGCTCCATATACACTTTCAAAGTGTATTTCTAAGACTCGATGTGAAATAACAGGAAGACTGTTCTGGATTCAATTGGCACACCAGTAATTTTCATCTCACTGCTTTTTCCACCCTGTTTTGGGGTCGAGGGATTTAAAGTGGCAGGAAGACATAGGTTATTTGTTGAAGGTAGATTACTATGTAATTTGGCTCACACAAAATACACCCATGGTAGTAAGAACTAGCATATTTGTTAAAGCTAAATTCCCCAAATCTCTGCGTAATGAAACAGCAATCTGTGGTTATGAGCTTTTGGACAAATCTGATCCTGGGCCAATGGCTTATAAGTCAAAGATCAATTTGGGGCCAACACCTTCCTCTATCACAGTCAGTGCCAGGGGGGTATTTTCAAGAGGAACTTTTCCTTTCATCCTAACAGCACAACAGCTCCTGCTGACCTCTGACTCAAGGATATTTTGTGGATACTTCACTCACATCTATTACCATGCAATAAACCCTGTTAGTCAGAGAACTATTTTTAAGAAACCTGAATTATGAAAAAGAAAATTTAGCACCTATTTGACCATGTTACCCTGCTGTTCTTTCCTCTCTCTGGCTTTCTACATGGGAAATGTATTTTCTGGCTACTCTCTGGCTGTATACAAGGGAATGTTGTGGGGACACACCAATGACACAGGCCTTGCCTGTCAGGGAATATTGTAAATATTGTAAATCTGTGACGTGCAAAGAGATATCCCATTAGTGATAACTCAAATCTGCCCATATAGAAAAATACCACTTTGGGCCCTAGAAGCAATCATTTTGCATCACTCTGTTAAAGCAAAACCCTCCAAGCCAGCCATGAGCAATGCCAGATGCTGATTCTGAAGCACAGCTGACTGCCTGATACGCTCATGGTCTGGCTCTCCTTGGCTGCTCTGTACCACTGGACATGGCAGCTCCAAGACATTAGATTTAATTTCACATCTTTTCCAATAAGAAGTCCTTAATAATGAACGCAATATAAATGGTTAGACCCAGATATCTGCATTAAAAGATACCTTTTCAGGCCTCAGAAAAACATAGCTGCACCAATCTTACCATTCAGTTTTTTATATCTTATTTGTCAACAGTCATGCAGGACTGGTAACAACATTTTGCTCCTGTAAAGCACCACCCTTGTGAGAATGTCAAATATGAGGAATAACAGATCAGGCCTCACACATCTGTGTCAGGCAATAAATGTTTTATCTCAGTTTCAACAAGGAGGAGTCAGAAGTTCAGTGATTTACTCAAGGTCACACAGGAAGCCTGACAGTGCTATGAGTCTCAGCTGTCCTTCTCACTATCTTCCTACCAGATAAGCATTGAGAAATGCAAAGTTACAGCACTCAGAAAGAACTACCTATATAAAAGTCCAGGAAATAACAATATCTCGTGAGATAGCTGCCAGCTAGGCACTCATATATTAGCAGTAAATCTAGTAAATCCTATTTCTTTAATGTGTTAGCTGAAGAATTTATAAGGCAAACACCGATGGCTAGGCAGAGCTTCTGAAAGGCTGGTAATGAGCGTTGGTGAAAATCCAAGACCTTGTATGGGAACAGAAAGGTCTATTACCCTAGAATTTACATTTAAAATTACACGGCTCTGAAAATGGAGAACTTTTCAATTTCTTAGGAAACCTTTCCTAAGTAGGAGTGATGATTTAATTTCCTCTGCATGCAGGTGAATCAAAGGATTTCGTTACTGTGAGTTTCCAAAAAACCGCTGACACACGTTAAAAGAACGCAGTTTTTCTTTCACAATGTCACTAAGCAGTGACCACAGTAAAGACTAAGACGTGTTGATTTCTCTTTCAGCGATTTTGGAGCTGCAATGAAAACACGCAGTTAAACAGCAGCTACCAATGGCACACACGGGTGTGGACAGAAGGAAGAGCCTGTGTCTCGGGAACCTTTCTTGCCAGCCACGTGCCGGCAGCAGCCCTGTCCCCACGGGACGCGGTGCAGAGCGCGGCTGCCGCCACACGTTAGCAGGGGCAGCCCCCGTACCTTGACGGCGTAGTTGTTGAGGGGATCCTTGGCGTAGGAGGCGGGGTAGTACACGGCGTCGCCCGCCTCGCAGCACGGCTTGTCGCTGCTGAGCCGGAAATCCGACCAGCTGTCCACCCCGAAGCGCAGCTGGTCCTTCTGCCCCGCCATGAACAGGTCTTCACATTTCAGTGCCAGCTTCTTCAGCGAGTCAGCGTGCAGGCTCCGGATTTTGCCCACCACCTCCTCTCTGTTCTCGATGCCCCGGTAAAGTGCTTGTCTCTGCGGCTTCTGGACGCCCCGGCCGGGCCGGGCCTGCGGGAGGCGCCGCCCGCTCAGGGACTCCATGCTGTTGGAGCACCGCTCCTTAATACTGGCAGTGGTTAGGCTGGAAACGCTGCTCGTCGCAGAGGTGGCTGCCCTCGGTTTCTCTGCCGGCCTGTCCAAGGAATCTCCCGACTCGTTGTCCAGGATCTTGAGCTCCAGGCTGACCGAGGAGCAGGCGCTGCTTGCTTCCCAGTTGGTGTCAATGTCATAGGTGGGGTTGGCCATGATGCACAGGTTGTTCTCCAGAGCCTGCTTCTGGAGATCTCGGGGTGTTGGCTCTGTGTTAGCTCTCAAAATCGTTTTCTTTGGCAGTGGAGGTGGTGTTGGCTGCAAGTTGTTCACTGTCTCCTGGTCTGCCAGCCCTCCAAAGGCAATGGCATCATCCAAAGCTCCCTTGGGTTGCCTGGGCTGTTTTGGAGGGATCATGGCTGCTCTGGACTGCCCTGTGGAATAAGATAATAGTAAGAGAAGATTAAAGTACTTCATATGTGCTGCTCCTGTTTGCACTCTGCAAAGAAGTTTAAGGCAAAAACCCCTCAAAATCCTGACTAGGACCTGCCCCCGCAACATTTCAAAAAGCCCTAGATACATATATGAAAAGATGAGCTAATTAGAAAGTAAATGACCAAATCAGCATCATATATATCTAATTACATCCAGCCAGCCTTGATTTGACCTTGGCACAGATATTAAAATCAGCTTCAGTGCTAGCAGTGCTGCCATTTTACATCCAGCAGACCAATGACAAGAACTGCAAGCAAAAACCAAACCTCAGTTTGACACTTTGGCCAAGTCCAGTCTCAGCAATTACACCCAGTGTCCTATAATTTCTTCTGCAGTCAACTGACTGTAATATTATTCCTTATTTTCTATTCAAATGAGCTAAAACTAAGGGTGGGTAACAGTCCATAAAACAATTAGGAAATGCAGTAGGCAGGCTGAACATCCTATTTCAGAATGGAGCCCAGAAAGTGCTAGACACAAAAAACACAGTTTAGATACTCTGGAGGTCACATCAGGCAGGCAGGACTGCCCCAGCAGATTCACACAGAGAAATCAAGGAAGTTAAGCCAACTTCCACTCAAGCTGACAAGTGTGTTGCCATCAAGAGCAGGATCATATTTTGACAGAAATAGTTTCTACCCTGCAATTAAAATTCTTGTGCCCTCCCCTGACTGTAACTCCTCTAATGCATTTCCCTTCCTAACTTGCCACAGGCACCTTTGCTGGCAATGTTAGGTTCAGAGATAACCAGACCTGGCTTCACTCAAGAGATCCCAAATGGCAAGTTACGTACACACAGGCTGGGATTTCTAGTTTCAGACATTTGTGTGAATCCAGGGAAGACAAACTTCCTGCCATGTGTTCTGGATGGCTTTTATCAAGGGCATTTATGTTTCTTAAGTACCAGAGTCCTTGGAAATGCAGAATAAATTAACTACAATAATATAATGCAGAATAAAAACTAATAAACACACAATACAAATGACCAGCTCATTGCTCTGGGACAAACTGTTGTTACTCATATGAAGATGAGATCCTTCCAATCAACTGCTATTTTCAGAGAAATTATTTTATTATTATTTTATATTATATATAATATATTCAGAGAATATATTTTATACGCTTTCTACTTGTCCTGGGAGGTTCACTGACTGTCATGGTAAGGTAGGAAGCCAACTCTGACAGTTGCAAACAGCAGACCTGAAATGGATGCTCTGAATAATTGCAGCTGAGCATCTTTTCTAGTAAGGGAACAGACACTGCAACTGTTTGACTATTTATAATGTGCTGAATCAAAAAATCATTTTGGCTGAAAAGACCTTTAAGATCAGAGTCCAACTGTTAACCTAACACTGCCAAGCCCACGAAATCCTTGTAAAGAGAGGACTAAACTGGAAGACTGGAGGGATCTAAGATTCAGATCTGAATTACAACACTTCAATCCATAATTAATAATTAATGACTTTGTAGTTTGCAAAAAGAAAGAAATATTAGTTTCCTCTGCATGTTATGATAGGTTGTTACAGTTTTTATGAACACTACAGAACCCAAAATCCACATGGCCAGGATGTACCAAACCTGCAATGCTGGGACAGAATGCTGAAATACACCTCCTAATTTCAGAAGATCAGAGAGGATCATATTTCTATATGTATCCACAAACAAAACAGCCTTACACCCTGCTTCCTTAACAATTGCTCTCTTTTCAGTCACTCAAGGAGACAGCATCCCAAATGAAAGTTCTATCCCTGTCTTTTGTTTAAGCTCCAGAAACCCTCAGAAGGGCCTTATGGAATTAATAATAAGCCTGGCTATTCCAATGTTTAAAAAACCAAGTTTTGAGCAGGAAATTCTATCAGTTTTGTACATACCTGATATTCAGGGAAGACTGGAAATCATGTAAAGGCTGCTGAAGAAAATGTAACTCTTGGAGGGCTCGGGGACCCTACTGCTCCTTTGTATTGCAGCATGTGTTTGCTGTGCTGCAGCACTGAATGCTGCTGCCAGCTGGGCACTACAGGAACTCTGTCATGAAGTTCCTTTTGCAGAGGTGAAGTGTGGTGTGACTCCAAGTCAAAAGCAGAATGCCAGACACACATCCAGATGCCTTTTGCCTAATTCTGAGACAAGTTCATTTCTACTTGATACCCATTTCTCTTACTCATGCAAACATGTGTCCTCTTCCACAACTGCTCACTCTTACAAAATCTGTGACCTATGAACTTCTCCCCAGCAACACTCTGTGCTGAAGATCACTTGCCCCACTGCAGAGACAGCCTGACTGCTGGGTTTCACAGACACTGCTCAGGAGGCACTTTGCTAATGGGCCTTGCTGGTGGGACTTGCTAGCCCAAGGATGCACAGGTGCTGCAGGGAAACAAATTACAGCAAGATGCACATCCTGAGCAGCAGCAGGAGCAGGAGCCCTCTCCAGGAAAGGTGAGATTTATAACAGTGTTACTGCTTCAGTCTACTTTGATGACTGTCCTCCAGAAAAACCACTCACACAGAGGAGAGTGTTGAGACTGCAACCAGGGCTGCTTTTGCATAGCTACTGGCACTGTGACATCCAAACAGAATTGGAGAAGGTTTTCATAACCAGGAGTTGTTTTTTCAGATGTCTGGAGGGGGTGGCAGGTTCCAGAGAACTGAATGTACAAGTCATTCTGTAGTTACTGTTTCAAGTACTCTCAGCTGAGAAAAAATGAGTTTGTGTAACATGCTATGTTACAGTGTAGTTTCTTCCCACAAGAACAAGTTTTCCATATTGAAATCTAACCATCTGTATTATCCAGTTGAAAAGTTTCATGTCTGCACTGTTTCTGTGCTGAGTTCTAACACTGTACATTTCTTTCACAGCTACTGGGCCAGTCTCCAGCTCAGCTTTCCCCAAGCATGGCAGGAAACTACACGGCTCAATTTCTTTAAAATCATTGCCTAGCAAGAAAAAAGATTGTCTTAAATGTTGTCCCTGTCAAAGGCACAAGAATGTCCTTTTGCATAGAAATACTAGCAGAACATGAATTTATTTTTCTTGCCTATCCTTTCCTCCTCCCATTGCATGCTTAAAACTCATCATTTCCTTACCTACTGCACAGACTCTCAAACATTGCAAGTTCAGCCTGAGCCACACTCTTGGGAGGCAAAATAGAAAGGAAGAACAGGGACAGTATTAAGCTACCACTTTGAGAGATCTTTGAGCAGTCTGGAATCCACTTCAATGACAGAAAAAAAATTAACTCTTTACAGACAGCAGATTTCTAGAGAGCTTTAAATAATTCTACAGTTCAATAAGATCTTCCATTATAGAATCTCACTACACTATTTAAATATTAATGCTTAAGTCTCCAGACACCATGCAGAGTTCTGAAACTCTGAAGACATCTGAGAAAGGCATTTAAGTTTAATTTTTCTGGGTAACTGATTTATCATCAGACTTTGCATTGCAGCCTATTTATGTTAGCTGCTGAAACTATCAAATCTGACATCACTCCTTAATAAACACTTACCCTGACTGATAAAAATAACCAAACCATGAAAAAAACCCACAAATGCATCAAGTACCTTCCAGCCACAGCAAAAGCTACCAGCATGCTTCCAATTCATGCTGTGCATGTAAATATACCACTATTCTATAAAGCAGTCCTGCACCCAGATTTGCATTAAATCCTCCATTGTTTACACATGTATTGTTAATGGAATAGTTAAAAATCTTACCAGAAAGGTTATAGATGTTAGAGAAAGGGAAGCTAACATTTGTTAAGTAACACTGGTGATGCATGTCCAGTGTCTCAGCAGTAACTGGAGACTGGGCACAGGTCTCTTGGGACGTGCAGTAAGACAAGTCTCATTTTGCTTGGTGACTTGTCAGGTCTTGCTGCCCACCCTCCATTGCACCATCTTGGACATTACCTGTGCTAATTATATACTATACAAAATGCACCAGACTGGTGCTATAATCACTGTCTGTCACTGAACTGTCAGTTTTCATCAACAATGACCTCATTATTTACAGCCTGGCTAAAGCACTGTTTTCTGCCCTGGTCTAACTGACTGACTGAGACAATGCCCCATGGCAGACACTGTGATTAGGATTTTTTGCCAGTGTCAGCAATCACAAAGCCTAGAAACTCAGCCTCCTTTTTTCCCTATTTCTTTAGGTGTGAAGAGAAAAACAGCTGATAATGAAATAACCTATTTTTTTTCAATGGCAGAAAAACTATCCCGAGTATGCTGAGAATACCTTAATCTACTTGCAGCCATGCAAATTCAATCAAGTCTATTTCCCCAACAAATTGAGACAAAGACAGAACAATTTAAAGATTTGTAAAGGAAAGGCTTTGTCTTCCTTATCATCAGCTACAGGGCTTACCTGAATTAACTTCTTTAACAATAAAAGAACCCCTTACAAAAGAAACATCCAGGCCCTCCCTTACACATCTGAACATGTGTTTTCTTCATCTTGATTCAAGTGGCAGCCCCTGGATTTTGTTAAATTGTTGATACCACATGTCTCCCTCACTGCAGTTCTGCTCACCACAGGAGCACCCAGACCATGATCAAGCCAGGCTCTTACTTTGATAAGCTGAATGGATTCAGATTCTGAATTAGTCCCTATGAAGTGCTTGCCGCAATAACAGGCATTTGCAAAGCTTTTCTTTAGAGCCTGGGCAATTTTTTAAAACATTCTTCTTAAACTGTGGGCATCAGAGCCTGATTGTGACCATGGCAGTCAAGAACCTCTCTCCTCCCACTCAAGTTTCCTCCTGTTTCTGCAGCCAGGAACACACCTTATCCTATCATCATAGTGGGATCTCTTAAAAGCCCCAACTCTCTTATGTTGTACCTGACTCCTAGAGGGGAATCCTCTGTTTTGTAAGGCTTGTCTCTTGAAAGGCCAAACCAAATATATTTGAGGGCAGTAGCTGAAATAAACTATTACCTGACTGCAGATGAAAATTCACTAAGGCTTGCAATTATTTCTGTTCATGACACTTCATGAGTGCTAAGGCATCATGACATGTCAGAACTGAAGATTAGCCATTTATCAAAGTAGAGACATATTATCTGCTTTTTAATAAAAACCATAGAATATGTATCAGATGAGTTTAAAAGGTGAACAATTGTGCATTATGCTGCACATGATGTATTTGACAAACTACAAACCACAGCATGCAGCTCTAATTGCAGCTGAGGCAAGAGTCAAATGTGATGTAACTTCTCACATTATCCTTTCTTCCAGTTTCACATACCAGTATTTGTTAATTCTTCTCACATTATCCTTTCTTCCAGTTTCACATACCAGTATTTGTTAATTCTATTAAAGATAAGGTTTTGCTGCCCAGATGATGCAGGATGTGAAAACAGGTAGGGATTATTCTCTGTCCCTACCTAGAGATCTCTCTGTTGCCATCTGAACTAGAAAGTGAGGTTGCCTGAATAAAGCAGAAATCCTTTGAAGGGCAGCCAGGGAGCTCAGTGCCATTTAGGGAAGCATTGCTCCTACCAGCAGGCAGCTCTCCCAGCCAGAGCCAGGCAAGTCCCAGAGCAACTTAACCCTTTCACACCAAAAGGTACTCTGGAGACAGCACAGCTCAAAGTGAACCCACGGTGAGGAGAAGATTTTGAATAAATTGCTACGGGGTTGACTTTTTTATGGTTTTAAAAAGAAACATTCAGACTTAGGAACAGCACTAATAGAGGCCAGGACTGTTGGAAGGGATCTCTTGAGACAGTCAGGCAGGGTGAGCTGGAGCAGGTTGTCCAGATTTTCTTCAGCTGGGCTGTGAATATCTCCACAGGCAGAGATTAAAAACTCCTCTGAGCAAGCTGTCCCAGTGCTGATGGTATTGTGCTGCACGGGATAAACATGGTACAGGCAGTTCTGAAGCAGCTAGACCTCAACTGCCTGGATTCTGTCTGCAATGCCCCTGTCTCCTAAGTACAGCAAATACATATCTCACTAAAAATGCAAATAATTCATTAGATCTATGAGTAATTCACCATAAAGACACAGATTTTAGTTGTCTTCCTTAGAGGAAGAATTTCTTGGTAGATGTTAGCATCACACTTGGACAGGATATTTTTCCTCCTTATGCTTTATAAACAACACCTAATTAATGTTTTAATAGCAGAATCCACTAGTGAGCTTGCCAATAATTCACATTTAAACAAAAAAAATGCAACACTTTCACTGAGTGTCTAAGGAATGTATGCACCTGAGGATTTAAAGTTTAGTCCTTGAACCCTGAAACCTGTGTGGACATGCCAACCCCTGTACTCGTGAGCCATCTCAACACATTCAGTTTACTTTTGGCCAAATGCTTAATAAATTGCTGTGTACAGGATTGGGATGTTCAAAAAACATGTATTGGGGTATCCTGGAATGTAAATAAATGAGAGATTTTGTTGTTCTACAAAACCTGGTTATAGGTATCCCTGAATTCACAGTACTGCAAATCAAAATGCTTTAGAAAATTAGGCTGATAATATTTACACTGCACTGGGAGATGCTGCTTTACCTTGCTCCCTTATCTTCCAGAGAAGCCCTGCATCCATGGATCTCTTTAACGAGTCAGAAATTCAGTAATCTTTGAGCAGTACCTTCAGAACATTCATATCTCATTGGGAAGGTCCAAAAGTAAACTCTGACTAGGATAAGAACAGTTTCAGTACAAATATTTTAGCAGTTCTTGATGCTCTAAAACAAAAAGCCCTATCATCTTTTGCTAAAGTTTAGAAAAATATTGAATTTTACTTATTCCTTCTAAAGAAATTAGGTAGCTTGCTCTGTATTTTAAACCTCTTTGACAAAAATTCTTCCAAAGACATAAAACAATGTTTATTTTAAAAATCATCTGAGATGTTGATCACTAAGGGCAATTAAAAGACTGTTCTAAATTACAGGAAAACAAACCTTTGAATTTGTTGAAACCTCACTTTCTTGGTTATGACCTCTGAAAGACACTATATATATCTTTATTTTCTGTAAATCAATATGAAACAGTTAGGCATTAAAAGCTACCCTTACGAAGATGTATGGAGCTGTTCAGAAGAAAAGGCTCTTCACACCCTGGCAAGGTATCCAAAATCCGACCCAGCTCCCATCCACTCACCTAAATTGCTGTAGGTAGCACTGCAGGTGCTCAGCTCAGGAGAACTCGGAGCTGCTTCCTTCTCCTCGTCCGGCGGGCCGCGCGCGGATGAGACCGGGATGACGGAGGCGCTGCCCCCATTGTCCTGCTTCACAAACACGGCTCTGGGGACACGGGGGGACAACTCCTCCAGGGTCGGGTCATCAGGCACTTGACTGAAACAAACACAAGCACGTCACCTGGAGACCCAAGCTGGGCGCTAAGTGTCTGCGGGAAGGGGAAGGAACTGGGAAAGAAGCAAATTCTTTCACCCTCCTTTTCTAAGAACAATGATCTGCAGTTTTTATTTTCCTCAGTGAGAAGAAACAACTTGTGACTGAAATAGTAACATGGTAGTTACTATTATAATGATTATAATAATATATATAATACCTTTGGTATAAAAGCTATAATTAAATGTTTTGCAGCTTGACTACCATCAACATCTGTACTCATAAATATGCAGGCATGATGCTGGGTAAAGTGAGTGGGGCTCAGGACAGCAGCAGAGTTTAGGGTGCTTTTTGCCAGTGCAAACAATTGTGCCTCAAACAAATATGACAAGGTATAGCAAGGGTGATTAAGTCCCAATAAATGCATAAAAACTTCAATGATACATTTTCATATCCTGGTAGGATTTTGGGAACTGACACTCTGGGAAACAGACCTCATTTAGGCCAATAATCTCTTTAACATATAAAATTCTCCACCACTAAAATCCATCTACATTAGGCCAACTGCAAAAGGCACTGAAGACATTCCTCTGTGCCTGCTCTTAGCTATGAAGTTTTAATCACACTGTGATGACTTATAGCACAGAACTCTGAAAATTGTGCATTTACTTGGTTTCCATGGATATATTTATTGCAGCATAATTTAAAAATGATGCATTATATGCATGAAAAAATGTTGAGATTTAATAAAACCCCACAATCATACTGAAAATATAACAGCAATTATCAGTAATATGCCACAAAAACATGTCAGAGCAAAATTATTTCCATGCCTTTATGTTCTCTCACTTGCAGAAACAAATACTCATTACAGGCCAAATTTCAAGAGCATATGTGCTGTTTGCTTGCTCTCTTTACTACAGCCTGATCAAATACAACAGGAAGAATTTGAACTACTTGTGACTTCCATTAGGGACAGGAGGAAGACACTTCCATGAAAAAATGATCAGAATATCATGTATCTGTAGAGATACTTATTTTCTGCGATAAGGATTTCAAACTTCCACAAAGAGTTAACATAATTGATAGGTATTTGTCTATGGCAAAGCCAAAACCCTGAAAACCCTGGGACACAATCTTTTAGCAATCCCAAAGATTCCAACATGCCAATGCTCTGCATGACAAGCCCCAGGACGGTGCAGTGAGCACATGCTGTTTCTGCTCAGACTCATGAATTTTAACTGCAGGCTGACACAAACCAAACTCATTAGAACTTGTTAGTAAAAGGGAAAAAATGGCGTCAGTTCAAAAAGATGTAATCTTGAATCAGCGTACCATTTTTTGTTCAGTTTTAGTACCATGCATAGGAATGGTGTGAAGAACATTCCGTGTGCCATAAATATATCCACATTAAAGAGTTAACCTCAGTAATTTCAGAGTAAAGCAGACATAAAATTAAAGCAGTAACAAGGCTCTCAGGATAATTTAACTGAAGGCTTGTAGTTGCTGTAAATAATATACATACCTGCATTCCTCAACAGGAATGTTTTCTTTAAGAAGAAATAGGTTCTAATAGCTTCACAGTTCTGTCATTGCCACAAACCAGGAATTATCACATCTCAAAGTAACTTTTTAGTATCTCTTGGTGAGGTAAGAACATACTCATTCTCCAAACCAGACACATGCATGCACATACACTAAATCTAAGCTCAGAAGCATTTTGCCAAAGTAAACCAACAGCTAGAAAGGAAGAAAGAAAAAAAATACCAACTCACCCACTGTACTCACTCACACAATTCCCCATTAAAGGAAATTCTTTCAGGGCCTTCTTGAGTCTTTTAATCATGTCTTGAAACTCTGGCGAGCCATTGATTCCACAGTGTTCTGGTGTGCTACAAGTTGTGCAAGCTGTGAGCAAGAGGGCTGAACTCTGCACAGAGTGATACACCTACTGCACCTTAGTGTTTACCTTCGGGGGCTGGGCCCTGCCAGGGCCCCGGGCGGCCAGGCACAGCAGCCCTGCCTCCTTAACTCCTGCACTGCCTCCCCGCAGGGACAGGGCACGGCTGCAGCACTGCTCTGGAAGGATGCCTGCGGCCTTACTCACGCCTGCTGCCCGGGAAAAGCACGCTCAGCTCTCACGGGGAGCTTTGGGAAGTAACACTAAACTATTGTTAAGAGTAAGAGAGTATCTCAAATCTGTATTCAGGGCCTCGAAAGAATACATTTTAAACCACAGCAATTAGAGGTCAGGTCATGAAATCCATGGGGAGATGCTTCCCAGTATCTTAATGCTGAGAACAGAGAGATCAAGCTTATGTACACAGTGCAAATGTCAACCTTCAGTGGTGCTGGCAGGACACAGGAGGAGTAAAAGGGGGAACCATCCTCGCTCAGGGAGCTAGCTCCAAGAACCACATCCCCAGCTGCTTCATGAACTAAACAGTTAAAATGACTGGTTTTTCGAGGAGAGGGGCAGCTGATGAACAGGCAGTTCTCTCAGATTAGAACCACTAAAACGTGATTTTGTGTAACTTTCTATCTGCTTACTGGTAACAAGTCATACTTAGAGCTATCTCCTTATTTGGGATATTTATAGATATTTTGCCAGGATGGATTCTTTGATGCCTTGCATAAGAGCACATATTTAGCATCTACCACAGTGGGCGCAGCCTCCTCTGTCCAAGTTTTTTTCTCTCCCCATTTTTATTTCAAAAACAAACTGATTAATAGAAATTAATCATGTTAGAGAACTCTGCTCCTCAGGCACAAGTGGCTGAAGCTAAACAACTACTCACTTACTGGAGGAAGCAGCCCCCTCCATGCAGAGAGTGTCTGTTTTCCTAAGAAGCTGAGACTATGTGGATCAAAAAAACTCGCCATAAAAACGACTGTCCTTCAGACAACACCCCAATGAATTCAAATACTTGTCATTCACGTGTGCACAGGCTCAAAACTGTTTTAAAAGTGTTATTTTTCTGCAGGGACAAATGCCTCTCTTTCCTTCAGGCTCTCCTCCACTGTTTCTGGAGGATAGCCAGAAGATGATGCAGGCTAACTCGCCCCGATCTTTTGGGAACAGCAGGATCCAGAAAGCTGCCTGTGTAGTGTGTTAATTTTGGTGAGGACACCGGAATCACAGCTCTTGTGTGACCTGTGTTCTCCTCTATTCAGAGCACGCCTGCTCAATTAGGGTGATTAATAAACAGCAATGAATACGAGGGAGATAAAGTGGAACGCTTATAAGAAGTGATTGTGAGTGTATTCCTGAAATAGGGTCAGATCCAGAGGTAAAGGTGAGGGAACACAGTTCTGTACAAGACAGCACATAAATCCCAGCGGCAGGAATTAGTGACAGAAACAGAGAAAAGCTGATGTGGCCTTGGGGCCAGCAGTCTCTGACCTCCACCCCGAGTGGACATCAACACAGCAGCCTCAATGGCAGCTGTACAGCTGGAGATGACAAGGAAGGGGACTTCGTTCTGCACACACACAAACCCAGCTGTGCAATTTGCAGCTATATTAGTTTCCAAGAGAGCACTTTGAGATGCCCTCAGGCCCTGCACTTTTAAGCTAATAAAGCAAACATAAAGCCTAAACTGACTGAATAATGCTTGAGGAAAAATGCAGAGGTTAAAGCTGGAAGGAGGTCAGAGGCCACCTTGGCCAGGAACTGCTCCTCAGAACACTGCCCACCCTAAAAAGCACTGCCCATCCTGCAAAGCACTGAGCAGAGACAAGCAGTGCCCAGGTTTCAGTCACAGGGCACTATGGATACACAAAACATTCCAGTGGCTCCTGCAGCTCAGGCCCTCCTCACCACCATCGATAGTCACTAAAGAGGAAAGTGAATCAAACTTCTCAAATGACAACCTGAAACTACTAAGCCATGAAGTTCATTCCTAATTCTGATTATTGAGAAGCTGGCTTAGTACTGAAGCTTGAGAATGTGGTTTTTGTTTTTTTTTTTAGATCTTGTATAATGCGATGTTTGCACGGATAAAGGGAGTACACTTGATAATCCAGTAAAGACATCCTGCTAAGCTCTTTAGTGTCACTGAAACTTAATGGTAATGAGTTTCATAGATTAACTGTGTATTATAAAGAAGATATTTTTCTTTATCCATTTCAGGTTCTCAGTCTTTCCATTTTACAGAAGGTATTAGAGGAGTTAAGAACAATAATACATGATTTACCATTTCCTAACCTAAACTTATAAAATAATAAATGGTAAAGTCCCTTCTACTTGGATCTTTAACAGCTGTTGGTGCTTACAAGTTCTCACATAAAACGTTACCAAACTTATTGCTTAATGCACGTGCAGAATTTCCAACTCTGTTAGAACTGGAAAATGTTCTAGAGAAAAACCTCACAAGTTTTTAATTGATGAAATGGTAGCAGATAGCTAGTTAATACTTTTAAAAGTACTGCTAAGCACTGTTGAGTAAGGTAGATAAAGCTTGCTGACACCTAGACAAGAAAAGCCCTAACATGGATTTGACAAGAAGGAAGAGCTGATCCACCTTAAATTTTCAGGGAGAAATTCTCCCATTTCAGTAGACTTGCTCAAGCAAGGAGTTTATTTTAATCTATAACATCCTTGAAAATGCTCATCAATTTACTTGGGCTGTACCTAAAAAGTTCTGGGTTCATGTGAGAACCTCATCCTAAGGGTTATACCAGAAGCCCTCCAACCAGGGAAGGAGTGTGTTTTAAACAGAGCCCTACTGTGATTTCACAGATTTTCTTATCTTTCCAAGCAGTTTCTGAAGCAGCTGTGGAATCTGCAGGACTGGATCAGTGGTGACAGTGTGAAAGTGGAATGTGGCAGTGGTGGTTATTCCTGCCTGTCTCTGGATGAAATCCTGATCTTAATGGATGGCTACATTTTTGTAGAACAGTGATTCCCATTGTTTCCTCTGAGTGATCTGTCACAACACTCATATTCCTCTATACAGAGCTCAGATCTATCAGTTATGAGATAAAATCCTTTTGCAAAAATGAACACAATCTTAGGAATTAGATTGGGTGATCACAAATTTAGCTATGAAGAAATGCTTCCTTATCTGAACCAGAACAAAATCAATATACAGATCTCACTACCTGAAGGAAGTACTTCAGGAAAAACAGAATTTTATCTTCACTTCATCCAAGACTGGCCCAAAGATCCCATAAAGGAAAGTTATGGCTGGCTTGCAGCTGTGAAAGGAAACTCTTGAGTTTACCCTGTAACTGAAATGGAGATGGCTGTGCCCAGATCAGATTAGTTCAGCTCTGATGTGCTTTATGAAGACAGCCAAGGAAGCAGCAGGACTGTGCTGCACTTTGCTTTGAGGAAAAGTCTCAATCTAACAAGTTGCTGCTGGGTATGAGCAGTGATGTCGCAATGAAAGAGAGGAGAAGCCTTCACCTTGTGGAACTCCAATAGGAACACTCTGATCCAAAAGATAACAAAGCCTTTTAAGGATCTTTTTATTCAACCTGAGATGAGTGGATTGCAGCTGTGCTGTACCACCTTCATCAGTTACAGTGACTCAGGCCAGAAATACCACGTGTTTATCTTTTGGTCCATTTTAGGTTTTGCACCTGAGAACAACTGCTGCTTCATGAACTAAAGGTGTTCTCTTCCTAATTAATGATAAAACTGACTTGACTGCTGATTTTTAGCAAAAATGAATCTATCTAAAAATTTTTGGTAAATTTAGTATATCATTATTTGCTAGCTCCTTTTGAACCAGCATATGTGCATCCTGCCATCAAACAGAAACAATCACTGACCAAGTTCCTTTGTATAACAGAGAGATAATTTTCAGCTTTCTGAAAAACTGATAGCTTTGCAAGTGCTGTTCAAAGGGAAAACTGACCTTTCTAGTGATAACTTGAAATACCTTCAGCTGTTTTGTACTTCTGTGTTATCAATCTTTAGCAGCTTTGTAATCCATTGCAAAGTAAGGAAATACTGGATCTTCATTAAATTCGCTTTCGAGACCCCCCAGTAATCTGACATTTTTAAAGCTTATCTTATTTTCCAGGTCGTCAGTTTGTTTTTTCAGAGAGCTTGCTGTTCTTGGCATTCTGAGTTAGGGAAGTGTCCTGTTCACTGATTGCTATCTTCAGGTCATCCATTCTCCTCTAAGCCTCTACAGGCTTAACTGAACATTCTAAACATCTTTTTCATGCACATATTTTAGCCTGAATTACAGCTAACCTTGTACTAATACCTGGAGGGTTAACACAAAACAAGCAAAGCTTCTCATGGGTTATACCTCCTGCTTGAGCAAAAATGGCATTTAAAAATCCTGATTCTCACCTACCAGGATATTAAAAACAAAAGCCAAACCCCTTAAACAACAATAAAACCCTTCAATTATGTGGCATTATAAGGTTTCACTTGGTCTCATTAACAACATTAAAAAGTATTAACCCTAAATAACTCAAGGCACCAAGAACATAAGAACTGAAGCATAACCCACTGCCCAGTGCTCCCACAACTCAGCACCTCAGTGTATTTTCTTTGAAATTTGTAGGAACCAGGGAACAATACTGTCAGAAAGAAGAAATTCTAATTCTAACACGTGGAAAATTCCAGTTTTCACTGGTGAAAATTCTGAGATATGGCTTTAACGAACATCCTTGTGACTTGAAGAAAACTAAAGAGTAAACATGCTTTTTGGAATAAGTGAATGAGAGATCGGTGACCCACTGCCTTCAAAGGGAAGGGCAGGAGGAGCACAGGACACATCTCAACAGCACCATCTCCAGGGCAGTGCAAGGATCCCTGACTGCTGCTCCTGCTCCTCCTGCCCCATCCCCTGGCACATCTGCCAGCTGAGGTGGCTGAGCAGTGACTGCCAAGCTCCTTCTCACTGGATCTCTGCCCTGGTTCAGCAGAGCACAGGACCTGTCCTGCCAGCACAGGAGCAGGGCACTGAGAGCTGGGAGCAAGGGAGTCTCCTGATGGCACTGGGACCAAAATCAATCTCACCTTCTCTAGCTTGCCCCACAGACAGGAGAAAGAAACCAGGCTCCTGTAAAGGAACAAACTCCTGCAATCCTTTAACCTGCCCCCTAAAGGCAGCTACTTCTCACCAATTCATTTAGGGCAAATCTAGAGACAGCACTGTTCTAGCACTTCTCTTGTATGGAGGAAGAAAACCAAGTTATTTTGCTTCAGGACAAGTGGCAGTCAGTAAGCTCTAACTATGCTCACACAGAGATTTCTATTAGGTTAAAACTGTTTTTAGCTAAAAACCACTGCAGTTTTCTTGTACAGAATATGGAGAAAGAAAACCAAAAAACACTGTCATGATATGTTTTCTAGGGCTCACACTTCACAAATTCTTTTATTTCCTCCCATTAGGTTGTTGTTATAATGAAATAAATAATTCAAGTTTGAGGCTACTTTGGAATTGGTTTGTATAATAACATTGGAAGACAAATTCTAACACATCCACAGCTGTGGTCCAGTACTCAGGGAATTCTACTCTGCCCACATGACTGACTGCAACTGATGTGACCAGCTCTTGCTGGATCTAATACTGTCAGGGGACAAAGCACAGTCACTGCTAAAGGCCTTGCAAGACAGAAACAATGCTGTTTCAAACCCTCATTCTGTTTCTACCTTTTTACAAGAAACTGATGTGACCAGCTCTTGCTGGATCTAATACTGTCAGGGGACAAAGCACAGTCACTGCTAAAGGCCTTGCAAGACAGAAACAATGCTATTTTGTAGATACCCTAATTCTGTTTCTACCTTTTTACAAGGTTTATTTTAGGAGTCCTGCAGTGATCTGCAGTGTGGTTAATTAGCATCTCTTGAATTCTTGGGCATGTGAGGTAAAGTTAGTACAACACCTTCTGTGAGTCGCAGATATTTTCAGGACAAGTGGCAGTCAGTAAGCTCTAACTATGCTCACACAGAGATTTCTATTAGGTTAAAACTGTTTTTAGCTAAAAACCACTGCAGTTTTCTTGTACAGAATATGGAGAAAGAAAACCAAAAAACACTGTCATGATATGTTTTCTAGGGCTCACACTTCACAAATTCTTTTATTTCCTCCCATTAGGTTGTTGTTATAATGAAATAAATAATTCAAGTTTGAGGCTACTTTGGAATTGGTTTGTATAATAACATTGGAAGACAAATTCTAACACATCCACAGCTGTGGTCCAGTACTCAGGGAATTCTACTCTGCCCACATGACTGACTGCAACTGATGTGACCAGCTCTTGCTGGATCTAATACTGTCAGGGGACAAAGCACAGTCACTGCTAAAGGCCTTGCAAGACAGAAACAATGCTATTTTGTAGATACCCTAATTCTGTTTCTACCTTTTTACAAGGTTTATTTTAGGATCTGCAGTGTGGTTAATTAGCATCTGTTGAATTCTTGGGCATGTGAGGTAAAGTTAGTACAACACCTTCTGTGAGTCGCAGATATTTTCATTTCTATTATACTTCTCAATAGTTGCCTTGTATTTCTGCTGACAAATTCTCAAGTTTCCCATAACACAGAAACACTTTCGAAGTAGAAATTCAAGAGAATGGATCTGATCCAATGATCAAGAGAATGGATCTGATTCAAGAGAATGGATCTGATCCAATGGAACATGACTATTGTGACATATTAGTGAGCCTGCAAGACAAACTCTAAATATCAGGTACTGCTTCTAGTAAATGTTTTACATCTTTTCTGCTATCTAACATAACAGAAAGATTTTAAAATACGCTCTAAGTTAGCTAAAATAAACATACATTGAAAAAATTGCATGAATGTAATAAAACTCCTTAGTCTCTCCCTTTTCAGCAGCACATACAGGACAGCTCAATACAGAGAAAGTGACTAAAACAGCTGAGTGGTACCTGGGGATTTTCTTGAGAGCCTGAGGTGGTGAGGAATGGCTGGCTGGGTTTTGTTCTGAGCTCTCTGGAGGCTTTTCCTGTGTTTCCCCCTTGTCCTTGGCCAGTGCCTCTGCAATGGCAGACTCCAGCCCAGGCTGGTGCGGGAGCTCAGCCCTCGGCTCGGCCTGTGCCGGGTCACACCTGTACATGAACACGATCGACGGCTTCTCGCTGGAGTCCGACTTGGCCTCGCTGAACCAGTGGTGCCGCTGCACCGGAGGCGGGGGGAGCATGTGTATAACAGTTCCATCCAGACCCACCAGCTTCCCTTTCTCCCTGTCTTTCTCTCTCTCCTCCTCATCGTCAGCTTTCCTGCGGCGGAAGAAGCTCTTGAACGATATCCAGCGTTTGGGTTTCGCATCGGGACGCCGGCCCTCCGAGTGCAGGATGGACTCGGCTTCTGTCGACCTGGTGGGGCTGTTGGGTTTGGCCCAGTTGCTGAAATGCCTCTGCAGCAAGTTACTGGCATGGTAGGGAGAGGAGGTGGAGCGTGGAGGGGGGAATGGCGGGGCCTGCTCTGCCTGGGGACTCGTGGCGCTCGGGGTGGCTCGCGCTGGCTTTGGAGAGGGAGTGGCAGCTGGCTGTGAAAGTGGATCTTTCTGCATTTTAATGGCAGTGCTTTCTACCTTGGAGGATTCCACTTCAGGCTGCGATGTAAACAGAGATTTGGGTCGTACCAGGGTGTTTTTAGTAGCGTCTCCCTCAGGGGGTAAGGAATACAGTTCTTCTGCACTGCAGGACTTGGGAGCAGACTGAGGCGTTTCTGGAGGAGACTGTGGAGGCTGGATAGAAGCCACAATCTGTGAGAGCACCGTGCTCGCGTTCTCTCTGCCACCGCTGCTGCCGACAGAACCATCCGGGGTCACGTCTGCTTTCGCCGCAGGCTCTTGCACTGCCTTTTGAACTCTGGAGGGGGAGCTGTGGTCAGCACTGTGACTTCTCTGTGGGGGCATCTGGCTTTTACTGAGGCAGCTGTTGAACTCCTGGACCTTCTGAGCCACAGAGCCCAGCCTGCACTCAGAGCTACTGGCCACTCCCTTTGCTTGGGGCAACTCAGTGGATTTGCTGCCTATGGCTTCGGTGGCTTTACTTTCAGTTTCTATTTCTTCATAGGTATGGCTTATCACACTTGTAGTTTTATCTTTGACAGACAGCTCCCCAGTGGTCCCTAGAAAACTTTTATAGATTGCCAAGTTATCATATGCATTTGGATTGATTACAATAGGAACTTTAATAGCATTTTTGGAACTCCTAGCATAAGTGGGCTCATCATGAATGATAATAGGGAAAGGTGGCATGCCAGCATTGTTGTAACTGTTGAATTTTATCTCAGACAAATTGGGAGACTTAACTGGGATAGTTTTTGAAGAAATGTTTGTAGCTGTAGGTGAAGTAGGAGCTGACTTGTGGCTTGTCTTCCTGGGAGGAACGGAAGGTCCTGAGCTGTTTCCAATCAGTTCCACCTTAGGTATCTTCTGCCTTGGACTAGTGCTAGAAGTCCACACTTCCTGGTATCTGATTGCGCTGGATTTTTTCAGATTAGCGTGTACACGTACAGGTGATGCTGCAGAGGATGCAATAGGTGTGCCTGGGGTTACTGGTGAGCTTGGGTTAGACGATGCCTTTTTGGTTTCTGAGGTTTCAGTCTGGTTCTCTTTACATTCACTGGTCATGGCAGCTGACACATCCACTACGGTGTATGGCTTGCACACTGGCTGTTCCATGTTCACCACCCTGTAAGGTTTAGCTTGCTCCTCCACAGGCACCAAATTAATAGTCACAGCTTGACCAGCAACATCTGAAGAACTTTTATTCTCCTGCGTATCAGTCTGCACAGCAATTTTGCCATCCTTCTCCTCCAGGCGAAGTGCAAGGACTGCCTTGTGAGTTTCCTGACTTTTCAGAGCATTTCTGGGTGCTTTTGGCACATCCTTCACTTGTTGATTGTCACAAAGACTTTCATATTCTGGTTCAATCACTTTGAGGTCCTGAGGAGTGCTAGGAGATAACCCTCCATTACAGAGCTTCTGGGAAGAACTGCTGGTTGTCCCAGAACGAGACTCTTCTGTCAAAGAAGAATCAGGAGATGTAGAATCAGAAGATACCATGCTCTGCATGCTCTCTTGCCCATAAAGAATCATGGTCTCTTCCCCATAACCATTTAAAATTTCATCATAACTGTCATCATAATCCACGGCACAGATCCGCTGGAGAGACTTGTTCCGAAGGGGCACAGTATTCCATTTTTTGTCAACACAGAATGGAACAGGAGACAGGGTGTTAGCTCTGAAATTAGCAAAGCGAGGTTGGCCCCTCATGCGGATTTCCATTGCTAACAACTCTTCATCACTTTCATCCCAGCTCTCGTGCTCTTCCTGCATGCTGCCAAAAAACGTGTCATCCTCACTCTCGTCTCCACTAGACAACTCTGGATAACAGAAACGTCCACCTTCATTACTTATGACTTCAGTGCTTCCACTCAGAATAACATGCTTACTCTGTGAGTCCTTCATTCCACCCACCATGCAGCTCGGAGGGATCTTCCTCTCTAACGATCTTTTGTAACAATTATTTATCCTTCCTAAGAAGGTTTCTCTTGAGTTTGTTTCATTTCCAGTGAGCTGAGGTGTGGTATCCAAACCCGCAATCTCCTTCAGAACTTCTGTCAGCCCGTTATTATTGTTATTTGCTATCTTCCCCACGCCCTCGCTGCTGCCGAAAGGCCTAGGAACATGGCTGTAACCTTCGATCTCCTCCTCATTGTTGTTGTTCAGTGGTTTTTTGCTCAGGACCGCCTTGTTGCGGTTCCACCCCACGGGCAGGGGTTTGTTCTCGCACTGCTCCAGCGTGGCCAGCTCCCCACAGAGCCCATCTGCCACCATCATGGTGGGCTTCACCGCTATCGTCGGCTTCTTGGCCACGGGCGGGCGGAAGCTGCCGCTGCTCCTCCCGCGCTGGCCGCTGCTCTGGTTCGCATTGGCTTTCAGGTTTGCATGCGAGAGCGGCTTCTTTTCTGACACCGGGGGTAACTGGTGCAAGCTCTTGGGCTTGAAGCAGTTCTTACATTCACCGGGTTTCCAGACGTGCTCAGTGAAAGTGTTGCAAGCAGACATTTTCCCAGAGCTCTGTGCCTGAAGCCCTGCTGCTCAGCGCATGGCAGGAGTCTCATCCATGGGGCTCCACTCTGTTCACCCAGCACCGACCCTTCCTGGAGCAGTGATCATGCTGCAAGAACACGAGACACAGAAAGGATGAGAATGGGGAAAAATCTGCTTGATCATTATGTTTTTCACACTAGGGATAATGTGGAAGGAGCAAGTAGCCTTTTGCTGATGTCTTAATTTATAAAACTATATAACTGAAATGCAAAACCAAATTGCAACTATCATTCTTCTCATACATAAAGAATTAAAACTTTGGCAGCTATGTCCTACGTCACTTGAAGCAGAGGGAGGGAAAAATGGCAGTGACTGAGAATTTAGAGTAACTCTCTTGACTAGTTCAGGACCATTGACCTTTAATTTTGTCAAATAAAACAAATGCAGGAAGATATAAACCCAAAGATTACCACACATTACGCTTTCACCATAACTACTCAAACATGAGATAGAAAAGCAAGAGGATGTTTACTCTCCTAAATGCAATTGAGATAATTTGTTCTAGCTTTGAATGTGAACAAGCTCAGCTTAAGTGAGAAAATGTGTTCAAGCAATCCCAAACTCTGCCATTTTAGCACTTTTTCTCATCAGAGTCAAGTGATAACTGGAGAGGTATTTTGGCTGAACAGATAGGCTGTTCTGATGTCCTGGAAAAGTCAGATAACAATACAGTGAAAGCTTTCTAGAAAGTCACTGTTTTTAATCTTTTTGTTTACCACAATGGCAATAAACCATTGTGATATCCTCAAAACAAAGCTAAGGATTTTTAGTCCCTGATTTGTTTCATATGTAGCTTTTCTACCTAACCCCTCCAGAAATAACAACTGAAGAAGAACTGCAAATCTCTTTCAAAGTGAATCTTTTTATTTCCTGAAACAATCAGCCTTAAGTAAAAATCAAACAGGAATCTGCTGTGCTTTAGTCACCAGAGTATCCAGGATTTGAGAGTTTCATGAATTAATGCCTGAAGATTTTAAGCCTTCTGAGCCAAATCCGCAAGTCTGTTCTCTTCGTCACTGTTGCATAACTCAAATTATCAGAGACATTTCACTGAGGGGAAAGGATCTCTACGTCCACTGCTACTTCTGTAAACACAGGCACTGGAAATCAATGATGTTCTATTCTTACAGGCCTTGGGGTGCAAATATCCTTGCTGCTCACCCAGGAACACCGAGAGGGCAGCGCTGACCCCCTGCAGGTCCAGCTGCAGCTCCCCACAGAGCAGGGTGCCTGTGCTGGAATCCTCAAGGCACCACTGCCTTTCATCAGCGTGGCAAACAACAGGATCATTAGGAGAGCTGACACCAGGAGGGGTTTGTCAGTCTCCTCACGTCCTGCTCTGTGTTTTGGCAAGGGCTGTCCTGTGCTGGCAAACCAACAGAGCAATCCCAATCCAACAGCAGATGGGGCTGAAGCCTAACTCTATTAGTGCCTGCAGACACAGCCGTGCTACCAGAGCTATCACATTTCATATGCTGACTAAATATGTTTCCAGACAAAGCTTTCTGCCAAAAAGCCACTGCCAAAAGCTTTCTCTGTATGACCTAAGAGACAGAAACTCTGCCAGACTGAGATCTGCCCGAACTTTTAGACTTTATCTTACATATACAGAGTAAAATGCCTTTGTATGTTTCTTGATCTCTCTCAAGTTTTGTTGCATCAACACCTTGCAAGGCTATATACTGTAAGCAGAAAAATTACATTAAGAAATAGTTCTCCTAAAACAGAGAGAGAGAGAGCATGTACAAGAATTTTATACTCTGGCTAGCTCCCTTTTTTCATGTATTTAACAAACAGAAGGAGTAAAGTTACACTAATGGGAATCTAAATGAAATGCTTTCTTGAAAAAATATATTTCTCCATCATATAAAAGCTTTGAACAACCAATTTAAACAAAAGGGTTAGTGCTTGTGTGTGGGTTTTAAGATTTACCCATGTGATCTTATTTCTCTGAAATTGCATAAGCTGCACTTGCTCTAGAATCCCATCACAAGGCAGGCTGCTTTATGGTGTTCCAGGCATTTCCTGCCAGGAACAGGGGGTCCTGAGGAAGCTCTGCAGTGCCCACCTGCCTGGGGCTACATCCTGATGTGATGACACCACTGCCTGTGTCACAACGCACCATCACTCTCCTTTGCCCTGACACTGACTCTTCCTCTAAGCCAGAGAAGGGTTACACTCAACCTATAATGGCATCTACAGGAAACCCAGCAGAACCACAGTTCTCCAGAGAGAGTAACAACTACAGCTCTGTGCTTCATCCCAGAACACCCCTCTGTGTGCCAGCAGGGCTGCCTGCAGCAGCTCACCTCAGCAAGCACACACCTGGTGATTGTGGAAATGCAGATGTGGAACCTGGACACAGTATATACAAGCCATGAGTAGGTATTTCAGCTCTTTTGGTCTCCAACAGCCAATAGAACTGGTTTGAACACAGCCCTGACCCCTGGATGATTTGTGACACTCTGGAACAGAAGAGCCACTGACTCCCTGGGTCTGTGAACCCCAGCTGGGTTTGCAACTGGCTCGGGCACAGCAGGACGAGCAGTTCCTGTCACAGGCCCTGACGCTGCCTGCAGCTGCAGCACAGAGGAAACAGCCACCTTCCAACTAGAGGAAATGATCTTAAGAAAACAACCAAAACAATTCCAACACTGTGCTACTTTTGTACTTTGAAATCAGAAGCACTCCTACGCTATTTCAAATTAAATCCACAGTGACCTTTATATGCTGAAGCAAGCATTTGCATTCT
The DNA here is from genome assembly GCF_017590055.1 of Onychostruthus taczanowskii. Classification (NCBI taxonomy): domain Eukaryota; kingdom Metazoa; phylum Chordata; class Aves; order Passeriformes; family Passeridae; genus Onychostruthus; species Onychostruthus taczanowskii. The sequence goes on along the minus strand of NW_024498329.1, from coordinate 555,339 downwards.
AAAAAAAAGTCAGTTTCTTCCTTTCTGGACAACTAAAAGCAATCTTTCTGCTGCTTTCCTCTCCTTTAAAAAGGATTACTTTTTCAACTACAAATTCTCTATTATGTGTGGTAATTATGGCGAGAGTAATTAGGAGTGATAAGAGAAATGAAATCTTTCAGTAGGCTGTTGCTTCCATGGCTGCCACCAGCTGCAGCTTGGCAGGGGGCAGCAGAGGCCATAGAAGGGATGAAAATGCACACAAAGACAAGGAAAAAATCACCCTGACATTGTTCCTTGCTGGATTCCTACACTATCTCCAAAAGAAAGCAGGGCAAGAAGAGACCCAGGCAGTCACACCTCACTCAGATCTCTCCAGCTGTAGGTGACCAGGTGTCTTTTATTCCCTACCTTCCCTGCTTCCACTGACGCTCCACGTGCCTGCTAAGGAACAGGAATGTGCTCCCTGCAGAGCTCCTGGCTCTTCTGAAATGAGCAGTTCAGATGACAAAACTTATTTGAAGATGCTCAATCCACGCAAAATCAAGGCAATGACAAGATGTTACTTACAAAGCATCATCAGACTTGTAAAGAAAGTATTAATAGCAAATATGTGACATCAACAGTCTGCATTTCATCCCTGTATCTCAAAGCCTTTTATGTAGGTTGGTAAACAGAACTGTTCACAATTTATACAGGGAACCACTGCAGTGCAGTGACGTTAAGGAACTAAAATTCACCCAGTGAGTCAGTGTCAGGAGCAAGTACAGACAGACAACTTCTGCTCCCAACAGCAGATCGTGACACTTCATTCACTAAATGGTTGAGTCAGCACAGATAATTTATCAGCCTTAAAGGCCAAATCATTCTTTGTGTTCATGAGACTAATGCTCCTCATTCCAGCAGGTACACAGCTGTGCACAGGAGGGCTCAGCATGGCCCTGTTGAGTTGGTATCAGGCAGTCAGGAAAGCAAAAGCATACTTCAGCTTTCAGGTCACAGGGAGAAGATGACAGATTTGGAGTTGCAGTGCAAAGATGAAGCAGGGATCAGCTGAGATACCCTCGTGTCAGGAAGCTTGCACAGCAATGCAGAAATGTCTCTGTGGAGCTTTTATTTGTTGACGTCATCTTCACTGAGTGCATGAAGATAGTAATAAACATGCATTTCAGGCATTTTGCCTTTGTTCTAGGTAATTTCAGGCTGGCAGGTCTCCTTTGGATGCATGCTGGCTGAATCACAATGAAGGCCTTCTCCAGTAATACTTTATACTAAAATAATCCAATTAAAAAGAACTTAATTGGTGTGCAACATTCCCTACAATTTCAACATTTTAAAAATGAATAGTCTCGGTAAGTACCAGATGGTGACACGCACTAATTAATCAGGCCTGCTCAATGAACGAGCATATGAAAATGAATGCACCTACTAGACATGTGTTTGCAATGCTGTGTGCTGCAAAAACCTCCCCCCACTGAAAGGCTGGGACTTTCCTGAGTTAGGACCAGCACCTTCTGGTCTCCTCTGGGATCACCACACCCTGGCACAGGTTTCCTTTGGTTTGTCCTCCTCCAGGGAAAATCCACTTACCTTTAGTGCTGCTGGCCCTGACAAAGGGGCTGCAATTTTTATGCTGCAGAATAAACTGCATTGATCAGCCTTCTTCGGCACCGGTCCAGTCAGGGCTGCTGCACAACCACAAACCTCTCCCCACTGCCAGGCCTGTCCTCAGACTGAAAAAATCAGCAGTGGGAATTCAACCTGGGCTTCCTATATGGGAGTGCCCAAAGGCCACAAAACCACCACGGCTTTGTGGTTTGTCTGAACCACTTAAAGGCATCTGGACAGTCACCGAGCATCATAAACAACAGCACAAGTCTCACACAGCAGGGAAAAAGGGATGGCTATTCTTTGCCAGGATTTGATTTCTGTTTCTTTTAAATTTTAATGCAATCATAAACATTTCAAGAGACTGTTTTAAAACGGACACTCGTGCAGATCCTGCCTGGGGGGCAGTAGGCTGTGGGAATGCTCCCAGGGAGTTCCGGCACTCCCTTCACTCAGGGTGTGCCAGGAAAACCCATGGAACCAAAGAATGCAAGAAGCACTATGGGCTGGCACAACTTTATTCCCAAAGTGAAGGATATTTGCTAAATATCAGCTCATTGCAGTACCAAGCCAGAGCTCTGACTCTGGCAGAGAGCACAGATGGACATTTCCATAAATGCTGGGCATTACCACTTTTGTCAAAAAAGAAGTTTTATCTTGCTGCAGATAGCTTTTTTTTCCCCCCCTGTTTTAATGTTTCACACTGTATTTTCTCTCCTTCAAAAAGAGCTCAAATGACATAAGTATTGCATAATACTAAGTAAGTGAAGGAAAACCTTAAACATGGGGTTTTTTTTCCTCCCTAAAACTTGCAAGGATAAAACATGAGAGAAATAACCAACGAACTGGAGAAAAAACCTGCCCAGGGCTAGACAATCTGCGATGCTTCAGAAGAAAACAGGCATTTCTTTGCAATTTACCTAACCCAAAGAGATAATGCCACAGAGCAAGGAAAAGGCAAGGAATATCCTCGGGTATCCAGGTACTCTGGATGGATTGTGCATCACCACACTGGGAACACACAGAGCTATAGTAAGGCCAAGCTCTGCCCTTTGGTGCTGAGGCCCAACGGACCAGCCAAGGCAGGTGTTTGAATAGGGACTCCTTATGAGTCCCAATAATAAGGATTCTTGACATTCTTAACTGGAGTTTTTTTTCCTTTTGGAAAAAGAAATCATCATTTAGCATTAATAAAATTTTAAATTTATTTGGTTCACTTAGACATACATAAATTCTTATAATGATCATTCAGACAAGGCAGCACAGTATATTCTTTAGGAATACTTTTTTATTTACATGGAAAATTGATTTTTATTTCCTACTTTAAAAAAAGTGAGGTAAGCCAAATTATAAATTGTTTGCTTTCTGAAAATGGCTGTACAACATTCTAAGATTTAGCAGCAAATTATGGGTAGACATATCAGCTGACAGTAAAAAAGCACAATAATTATAATTTTAAAAAAGTATTCTCAATTCTAGTGCATTCAGTTTCTCCCTACTTTATTTAAGGAAAACTATGAGAATTAAGCCCTCCACAGCATTTTAAAAGTGCACCTGTATGACTGTATCTTGACCAATCTAATTATCTTTGATTTACCCTTCCTGGGCTCACTTGAAATTCTGCCCTTTGATCTTTTTTCTTTTTGTTTAAGCACATGCAAACACTTGTGCAGAAGAATGAACTTTACCAAACCTCTCCAGAGTCTGCTCACAACAAACAAAAAAGCAATACCTGAGAAACATTATAGTGCTTTTATAGTCAGAGACCTGGGAACAGTTGTGGTTATCCTTCTGCTGAACACAGCTTGAGAAGGAAAACAGGGTGGATCACCCCTGGATTGTGGAGTCCAGCAATTCTGCAACTTCTGTTTGCTTCATCCTCTCTCCCTTGCACTCCTGCAGGCCCTGGCTCCAAAGATCTGAGTGCTGAACACCTGAGGCAGCAAAACCCTCAAGTGCCAGCCCCCCAAAACCCCCTAAACCCCCACTTCACTTTAGCAAATAACTTGTGGATAGCAAAATAGAAAACAGCATTGGAAAGGATGGGGAAGAAGTGACTACACAGGAACCAAAGACACAGGGAAGTGTCAGGGCAGGTAACTCAGGAGGGAGGGGCTGGCTCACAGCCAGGGCAGGATCAGCTACAACACCGAGGCTGCAGCACTGTAGGGATCCTCCAGTGGTCCCAGTCCCTCCTGGGAACCTTAGGAGTCATTAAATAAAGACTCGGAAGGATTAAGTTTAAAAATAAACCACCATGAGGCATTATAAAAAAAGGAGGTATTAAAAATAACTGATGAATTACAGCAACAGCACAGCAGGGCTGGACTGTGCAGAGCCAAGAACTGTGGAGAAATGCAGGAACCAGGTGGCTGAGCTGTGCAAAATTACAGTCCCTTATCAGAACCAGGCATCACTAGAGCACATGGTGAAGGGACCTGCTCTTTATCATCACTGTGGGAAGGAAACTTGCTCTTCCTACCAAACCACAAACCAATGGTAAAAGAGAAATGGCACAATTTTATTTTAAGCTTTTAAGAAGTTCTCTCCAATTCCTAATAGCAGGGCATGCAAATGGTGTCACAGCAAAGGCCAGGCAACCAGCAGATTACATGCTTTCTGTGTGAGAAAATCAATGACATGATTTACTGAGTATTGCACTCAGTTCTATTTATGACATTGCAGGAAGAAATGCTGCATAAAACAGCCACAAAAATATTTTAATATGGAAAGCTTTTCATCCCTTCAGTGAAACAAAAAGATTGGGATAGTTTAGTTCAGAATTGAGACAAATAAAATAATGTAATAGTATAGTAAATGATCCGTCACATAAAGAAGACAGACTGGGTGTTCCCATTTAGTGTCTATCTCAAAAAAAAAAAAAAAGGCAATAAACCCAATGCAACATATTTACATGTCCAAAAAGAAAATTATTCCACATAAAACACTTCCTGAAAGAAGCTGGCACTGAGATCAAGGGGTCAGTGGATTCAGAGGAACAAGCAGACATTCATATACGGGATGAGCCAGGACAGTTGTACCAGGTGGGGTGAACCCAAAGCTCTCAATTTCAGAGCTTGAAAGCAGCATGAACCTTTTCAATGGAAAAGAGGATTTGCTCATTACCAGATTGTTTCCATGCTGGCCACTGGAGAAGTCTGGGCAGGTGAAGGGCAGGCACTGCTGGAGCTGGGCCTGACTGCTCCTCCTCTTACCAGATCCTGCTTTTTCAGTGGTTTCAGCTTGACAGAGCAAAAGAGCAAGAACACTGAGATCCCATCATCTCCAAAATTACCCCATGGAGCAAGAACACTGAGATCCCATCACCTCCAAAATAACCCCATGGAGCAGGAACACTGAGATCCCATCATCTCCAAAATAACCCCATGGAGCAGGAACACTGAGATCCCATCACCTCCAAAATAACCCCATGGAGCAGGAACACTGAGATCCCATCACCTCCAAAATAACCCCATGGAGCAGGAACACTGAGATCCCATCATCTCCCACTGGTAAGGTCAGGCCTTTCTCTCCTCCTCCCACACTTTGTCACCCCTGTCCCAGACCTGTAAGTCCATCCTGGGCCATCCCTTGTCTCCATTTGTACCTTTTGTGACTTCATGTTTGACCGTGGGGGCCCCAGGCTGTCAGGTGCCTGGGCCAAGGGACTGTGTCATACCCCCAGGTCCTGCAGGGGTCTGGACAAACCCACAGCCATGCCCAGGTCAGGCACTGGGAATTAGCCAGGTAAGGAAGCCAGGTGGAAAGAGATTACTAAAGATTAGTACTGTGTGAAGCTTGGCACACTACAGGCTAGAAAAATCAGGGTAAGGTTACTCTGATTGAAGAGTGATTTTTCTTTAAAAATAACCTAATCAATTTAACTTTTGAAGACACATTACTATTTTATGGTGGAAAAATATAAATAAAAATAAGCCCTATACTGCTATCTCATTCACTATGTGGTAGAGCAATGCCTGGAAAGGGCCTGAATCTTTGTAAAAACTCCTCCAGTTTCCCATTCCACAGCAACCATCTCCTCCCCCTGCCATCTGCTTGGTGCACTCATTTTGCCTCATTCCTCACATCTATGATCAAAGACAGACATTCTAATTTGAGGGCCTCTTTGATAATCTTGAGAAACTAGCTACAGGTAATTTTTTGACCATCAAAGCTGGTTCCAGCAGCTTACTCTCACTTAGGGTACTCTTCTAATTAGGGTGTCATTTATTCATTCCAATAAGCTACTTCACCAAGCAAGATGAATGCAAGAAATTTTAATCTGCAGTCGTAAGCCAGAGTAATGAAATTAGTGATGAGCTCCAAGTCAAAAGGTTAAAGATATTAATGTTTACTAGTGTTGAAGTTTACAACAGATAATTTCTTTGCTTATTCTACTTATGCTTTGCCTAAAATCCATCCCCATAAAATGGCAAGCCACCACTGATAAGAATGTTATTAGGGATAAAAAGCACTAGCATAGATGAAATTCAGAAAAGGAATGAGGAGGTACTGGCTTTGGATGCTTTTAGCATACATAATAAGAATTGACTTTTTCCTTATTCTGATGATTAAGTGTTGTGCCTGCCAGCCCACAGCACCCCTGTGTTCCAGGCACATTGTGGGTCTCTGTGTGCAGCCCTTTCCCTCCGTGGGGACAGAAAAGGACTAACCCAGGGCATCTCACAGTCAGACATCAGCTGTTTAGCCTACCAAAAGAGACAAGATGTAGGGCAGGAAAAAAACCCCAACAAAACCCCAGTAATTTATTTTAGTTCCCAAAATCTGATTCCATACTTTAAAATAATCCACACATGGAAAACTATGCAGTGAAGGCATCATTAAATACAGTCAAGGACAGAATCAGAAAGGAAATGCAACAGAAATCCTGTGTTAGTTTTTATCTTTACGGTCAATGGCTGGTTTTTGCAGCTGGGGAATTTGCTCAATTTACTCCTTGAGAGAAGAAATACGCTGCATTTTCACAGACAGATGTTTATACCTATCGAGTGTGTAAACCACTATAATTTTTAGCCAGCGCTGAAGGAGGAGCAAGGGAAGCAGGAATGCCGAGAGGGCTGCTCCAGGAAGAAAATCGCTGCCCGTGTGCCCTGGGGCAGCAGAGCAGGGAGCTGCAAGCGGCCAGCCCGGCCCCAGCGGGGGCTCCTGCAGCCCCTGGCCGGCCCGGCAGCTCCTGCAGCTCCGCGGGGCCGAGCCCGGCCCGGCAGCTCCTGCAGCCCCGGCAGCTCCTACAGCCCCGGCAGCTCCTGCAGCCCCGGCAGCTCCTGCAGCCCCTGCAGCTCCTGCAGCCCGGCAGCCCCTGCAGCTCCTGCAGCCCCGGCAGCCCCTGCAGCTCCTGCAGCCCCTGCAGCCGCTGCAGGTCGTACCTGGGAAGGCCGAGCTTGCAGCCCGGCCAGCGCTCGCTCCTGGAGCAGGACACAGCAGGAAACAACAAAGCTGAAGCACAGCAAACGAGCTCTAGCAAAGGAAAGAGAAAGACAATCACTACCAACATTCAATTCTCTTTCTTTAGTTCTTCTTTACGGATAGAAATGTTTTCCTAAAGGAGCTGATCACCAGACAAATTTTGCTACTTGTACTTGACAGAATCTTGAGAATGCGAAGCCTTTTGTAGCCAGAAAAAACACAATGTGAATTTTCTGCTCTTGAACTGCCGAGATGGCTCAATACCAGTCCACAGGGGTCTGAAGGTAAAAGCAGAACCACACTCAGATATCTGATTTCCTTGCCTTTCAAACGAGATTTTTATGACAGAATACTTTTATTAGCAAACTGGGCTGCTACAAGTCCACACCAAGCCCAGGGCAATTACCTTTTGTCACTGCCATTCCGAGTGAAATGGGACAGGCTGCTATTACCTGGTCTCTTGGAGGGGCCTGAGGGAGGTTTGTTCCTGCCATGTGCAACGTTGTGGCATTTGGAAGTAAATTGTTTATAACAAGCACCAGTGTGAGACAACAGCCACAGAAGCAGCATCAAGTTGCACAGCAGCAGGAAAGCTCTGCCCCTGTTCCCTCTGAGCTCCTGGGCTCAGTCTCCAGGACTGGCCAGGAGACACCATCACATTCCACTGCCTGAGGGAATTGTTCAGGAGCACAGCCCGGGCTGCCTTGCTGCCACCTCCTGCACACGAGGGCAAGGTGGTGCCAGGTGTCCCCAGGAGACTCCACGCTCTCTGCAGTGCTTAACCCTGCAATCTATACAGAAAAAAAAAGTGATCTCAAGGTTCTGGGCTCAACCTTGGCTTAATTAGTGGTGGTGGCATATGTTCTGTGATGGTTACATAAACAGGGATGGCATCCCGACCGATAGCCAAGGGGTTGCCATGGTAACTGTGACAGCCATCAACGCTGCCTTACTCATCGCTTTCCCCCATACTCCAGAAGCACTTCTGGTTCTGCTTTGCTATTTTCAAATACAAACATGAATAAATGGAGCTCTCTGGCCTTCTCTGGAAACAAAGCTGCCCACACCTGTAACCTCCAGTGCCATTTGCGCACTGTGAGCAGCACCCTTGGGCACAGTGCAGGGTTCCACACTGGGGACAAACACCAGAACAACCCTTCACTGCTGCAGCACATCCCTGCACACCTGGAGGCAGGCACTGTCCTCTGCAGCCCAAACTGTTACCCTGATGATGATGATGATGATGATATGCTCATGCCTTCCACAAGCTTTTCAGCAGCTTCACTTCTCTCAGTGCAATCAGGCAAGCCTGGCCTAACATCTCTTATTCCCAGTTTACAGCTGTACATAATAAATAAAGTGTATTTCCTCCATCTTTTTTTTTTCCAGTATAGCCAGTGCACATCTCTGTTTTCATATCTCCTGCTCTCCCTATTTATATTTTCTCTCAGACTGCTCATAAAAACCCCTGACTAATTTTAGGACAAAGATCAATACAGAGCAGCCTGCTCAGTAGCACCTCCTACCTACAACCAGTTTCAGACCTGTCACCTATAGCCAGGCCTAACCCACAGAACATCCACTGCATTTTCATCATTTTGGTTTCTCAGTAACAACATAGAAAAATGAAATAAAAATATACTAGATTTAAAAGTTAATTTAGCCTTTTGTATACTTGTTAATCAAGTTATCTATTTATACCTCACTAAAATCCAGCATTTGCAAAGATGACATACAGAGGCACAAGGAAGACAGGAAACATGGTTTTTCAATTACAATGAACTTGTGTTTTATTCTAAAGCTGTTTTAAAAAAACAAGCCTTTTGTTTGCAATAGTATCCAGCAGTTATTCGACAGAAAAACTAGTCTCAGTAATCTGAATAAAGATTAAATGCTAAATTTTTTGGATTTCAGTGATTTGCAGAAATATTTTTTTGGCATAACCAGAAAATGAGTCACTATTAACTTCACCTTCTATGACTGTTTCAAGTACAATTCATTTCTCAACTGACAGTCACTCAACTTTTAAAGCCAGCTGTTTCATAAAGCCTTTTGTTGAAACCTGGTATGTGAACAGGGATCCCAAAGCCTTAATTTTGAGAGAAATTGCAGTATGTCAAACTCCATAAAGGCAGAAGAGTTGTTTGGATGCCAGAATTCTGTATGTAAAAAAAAAAAATTTAAAAAAATCAAAAATGGTGAAGTTAATAATAGGAGATTTATCAGCTGCCTGGATACAGGTGTAGGATTGGCCTCTTGGTTGCTTCATACAGCAGAGCTGAGAAACTGAAGCAGATCTGCTCTGTGCTGTGCAGATCTTCAAAATACATGTTAATACAAACATTTTTGCTACATAAAAATACTTGTTTCTTCTTCCTTTCTTTCGAGAGCAAAGTAATTTCCTCACTTCCATACGGTACTGCAGGAACAGGAAGAGTAAAGAGAAAAGTGGACAGGCAGTGTTTGTAAGGAGCAGCTGTGCACAACCTCTGTTCACCTGTGGTGTGCCAAAGCAAGGCTTGGGGGGGTTCCAGGAGGAGCCCCTGCCCTGCCAGGACACACTGCAGCCCCAGGCAGTGCCACAGCCAGGCAGCCCCAGCTCCCGGCACTGCTGCTCCTGCCCAGAGCTCTTCCAAGGCTGAGCTAATCCAACAAAAGGACGGGCTCACGGTGCTAAATGGCTTCGTGTAGTCAGGAGATAGACCGGAGCCTCTGTCTCTAATGCCCGGTGTTAAATCTCTTCTCTCCACATAAAGCCTGGGACATTAACCATGTCTTATTTTCCCATTTTTCTTTCCAGGGAGCCTGGATGGATTGTAATGCACATGGATAGACTGAAATGCTCAGCAGATGATTTTGCTTAAATCTCAAGTAAGACAAATGTGAGGAGATCTTCAATCACTGCCCTGGGAGGTGTGGGCGATGTATTACACTTTACAAGGCACAGGATTTGGAAAAATTCCCTTTTCACTCCTCAGCCACTGTACTCTTTTAATTACTTGCTAAACTTGGAGAAAGAAGAACGGGAAAGGCAAAGGGCAGAGGAGACTTGACAGAGATAATGAGATGGCTGCCTGCTGAAGTGAGGCAGCATTAATGCCTGGGCTGAAGGAGGCGCAGGCAGATCCCTCCCTTCCCCTCCCCTCGTGGCAGCAATTCCTGCAGTCCCTGGTCTGCAGTCAGACACCAAGCTCGAGCAGCAAGCTCCCTGCTTGAATCAAGGCCTTTGCCTCACAGGGTGTGATGGAAGATTTCAGTTTGAGGCTCTGTAGGAGTAATAAAATAAATTGTGCCTCAAATCTCCACAAACCTGTAATATGCCAGGAACCAGACACAAATTGAAGTCTCTAAAGGTCCCTGGAATTTTACCACTTGCTATGCCTACGCATTCCCTGGTGCACACTTCATTTTCACTGAAAATTCAGTGCAAAGAAATAAATTAGGAAGAGCTGTCATACTAATTTTTTTGGAAGTGCAATTTCAATCTTCCATATGAAAAATGTGATTTGAAAACTCTTGTAGATATTAGTATCCAAGGACTACAGGCTTTTTCATCTGTTTGGGCGGATTTGATGAGCTGCTCCACACGAATGTGGACAATACCTTTGTTTCCTTGTAGATGCAAACATGGGAGCATTTCCCCAAGATCCTGAATTTAGCCTGCTGCTAAACACACTCCAGGAGCTCTCAGGTGAGTACATACTTTTCTTACAGAGGTAACCAAGTTCTGTCTCTGACATGCTCAGAGTCATGCATCAGGTTCAAAAGTTTTGCACAAGTAAAGCACAACTGAGAGCATTATTGTCTTTCAATATCATTATTGTAATATCTAGTGATAAATGTAATGCCTCAAGTGTACAGCTTTAATTGAAATGCAAACTAAACTGACAGTCTCCTTCAATTGTCCTTTGCTAATTATGAAAATAATTCTAATAATTACCCTGTCCAAAACATCTGGGAAGGAGATCAAAATCACTATCTGAAAATTAAGTACAGTAGTAGTTCAGGGGTTGAAGTCACATAAATGGTGTCTTCTTTAAAAATATACCTCTATAGTTTGCATAGTGCTGTAGCAGAGAAATATCAATTAGACATATTTATAAACACACACACAAAAGGAAAGAAATCACAAGCATCAGATCCCTTGGGATATTCTGACATCTTCAGATTGTGATCTACAAAAGATACACACATCCCAGGCAGAAAGCTAAACTAAGTGTGACCAAATAAAAGGGGACTTAAAACTGAGAAAATATGATTACAAACCAGAAATATTATACTGTCAATGAATTCCAGGAAGAATTAACTTAGCCAGCTGATCCAGTGAAAGATGTTAAAGAGGGGATGGGTTAAAGGCCACCCCACAGGAAGCAGCCTGTCAGAACAGTGGGGAGGGTGAGTGACACCCAGGCAGGCCCTGCTGGAGCAGATCCAGGGGAGGTCACAGCTCTGCCCACAGCCCTGCCTTGGGGATGATTCCCACTCTGCCCTCTGGTCTGCTGGAGCAGCCCCAGCACGGGGGCATTTCAGCCCCACATCACACAGACCCACACAGGGTGTGCCAAGCTCCCACAGGTAACTTCCAATCCACATCATGCACTCCAGCTTTTAAAAACAATGCAAGTCAATTCCTATAGTAACCACGTGGACATGAGAACATGCAATTTATGGCAATTATTTTATAAGGGAGAAGGGGAGAGGTTATAATAGGATTATGAGCAAGCAACTTCCAAACCCAGTTCTAAAATTATCTTCAGCTTTAACAAATCACAACTCTAACCCTCTCTCCTTTTTGCTTATTCCTAAAGCCTTTCTTCTTTCTCCCCTTGTGCTTAATCTGATCTAAATTCTTTCAGGATGTCAAGGGGATAAATCTGCTATTAAGAGCTACTAGTTTCCATTTGCTTTTTAGAAGTGGGTGTGTGACAACACTGTGAGGCATTACACAGGCAATTAGGTATGCACAGGATGCCCTACTCCAGAGAGACAATATGCAGAGAAGTGGAGGCTAAAGCACTTCTGCATTAACAGGAGGACCCTCCAAGTGCTTTGCACAGTGTGCTCCAGGGCCACTCAATTGTCCCACAGTGTCAGTATTCCAAGCAGAAGACATTTAACTCTGTTTTTTCCCAGACCAAAGGATCAACACAGGAATCGGGTATTTATCCGATGCCAGTAACAAGATTTCTACCTAGCAATTTTCTGCAACTTAAATGTAAATGATGCATGAAAAATGTGTTCTTATGAGATATTAAACACAAGCCAAGTGCTTTAACAGAGAAGTAGGAAACACCCCAATGATCTCTGTGTTTTGTCATCATCAGTGACTGCAGCCTTGAGGAGCCTCCAGCTCCTGCCAATCCAGTAGCAAATAAGGACTCAGTGCAGCTTCGAAGAAATTATGGCACTTTCTTATGTGCATTCAGAAAGAGACAGCCGTGAAGCATTGCCTCGCTAAATGTTATAAAAGTTCTTATAAATATTCATGTGCAGCATTTGTACTCTGAGTATTTAATCATTTCTTTACAAGAAAGGAACAGGGAGAAGGGGAGAGGAAGAAACTACTGTTTCTTCAATTCCAAAGAGATCAAGGTAACAGAAGAGGCAAACTTGTGCACAGGTGATCTATAAATTAGTCAGCACCAAACCCAGAAACCTACAAAAAAAGATAATTTTTCCAGGTAGATTTTCTTTTTTCATTACATCTGAAGTTACACAACAGTTTGCAGGTATTAACCTAATGATTTCTTTGATCATTTGAATTACTTGCATTTTTGATCCTTTGAGTTTTTACATAATTGGCTTTTGAAAAACAAGCCTGTTCTGTTGCTTCTGACATTTGTGTGAAGACAGATTCAGCTGGCTGCACTCTGCACTCCAAAGCCCATGGTCCCAGGTAAGCCCAGCAGCAGAGCAGCACTGCCTGGCTGGAGAGGCTTTGTGCCCTGGGCTCTGGCTGCATCCCCTCTGACCAGCAGGACTGAGAGCCCTGCCAGCTCCTGTGCAGCCACTGCCTCTGGAGCTCTAGCCATGGCACCCAGCCCTGGATCAAAGCCTCTCAGAGCTACAGTTTATCAATACTGCTGAGAATTAATATGGATTTCTGTAACACGTGCTGACAATACAAAAGCCTGCTCGCAAATGGCTTGTGCACAAAAGAGAAAAATACATTGTAAAACAGCTTTGATGTCAAATTATAAACCTAATAGAAAAGCCAAGAGATATGGAACAGCAACACCTGAACTGCTCAGAAATCACCCAGCAGAGACAGCAGTCAGGGCTCCTGCCTTGCTGTGATGTGGCCTCCAAGCCAGACCAAGAAAGCCTTGGACACTTTTCTCTCTCCTTCCACACCAGGAAGAGCAGTTCCTGTTGCAGACGTGTTACACCAAGGCTGTGGGAACAAGTGCCTTTGCAGACCCCACACTCTGGATGCACCTCCCCAGCCAGGATGCTGCAGCTCAAGGGAAAAATAATCTCAGATGTTTATTAGTGCAGGCCCAGCTCCTTCACACACACCTTGGCTGGCAAGCAGACCCAGTGCTGGCTGAACAGGCTGGGACTGCAGCATTAACAGTGGAAGAAGCTTATTGCTGTGGTGCTTCTCTGTTGGATCAGCCAAGGCAGATTCCTGCCAGCTGTACCTGTCTGTGCTCTCAGGTGTATTGGACAAGTCTCTGTGGAGTCACTCCAGGCCCATGCCACGTTTAGAATTACAAAGGAAAATGAAAAGTGTTGCTGCCTTTTGCTTCCCTCAGGAAAACTGCCTCTTGCAAATGGTTTTATCATTTTCATTATATCCTGTTTGATTTGCTTTACCATCTTGACTGGAACAATAGCTAAGACATAATAGAAAAAGATTTTTCCACAGGCTGGTTCTAATTACATTAAATCTCAAGTGAGATAGGACATTTAAATAAGAAACAACAACTGCAGAGTCTGAGATAATGACATAGCGAGATACCAGGCTTTTTGAGAGTGCCATTAAAATGATGCATGAAGCATTACAGCTACTCCAATTGGGTTTCAACACGAAAGCCATTCCTTCTGTGGCACAGTGCTGCAGAGAGAGGTCAGTACTTACTGCACTCAATGTGCTACTCAACAATTAGGAACCATTATCCCTTATGCTGAAGTTGCAACACAGACACAGACTTAAACTTCTGTATGAGCTGAGGCAGTTGGGAAGGCAGGGTCTCTGGGATGAATCACCTCATAAACCACAAAACAGAGTGGAGGAGCTTCTGAAGAGCTCCTGCATTTTGCTGTAAGTTGTACCTTTAACATTTTGCCATCATAACCAAATTCTCTTAGTTTCCTGAAAAAAGTATCTTTAGATTTTCTGGAAACCACTGAAATACAGACACGCAAAATGAAGCCTGTGGCTGTGTGTCCTGCAAACACAGTACAACCTGTCACAGTCCCACTGCTCGTTTGTTTAACCTTGGAGCCACTGCCCAGCTGTGCTGCCAACACTGCTGCCTATGGGGCCCTTCACCAAAGTCCCCTGCTGGAAATCAAACTGAGGAAAGGGAACTTCTGTGGGGAGTAAAGGACTTCAGGCACTTCCCCTGTGCCTCCCTTTCCTTTGGCTATTAAATGCTAACCCAGGCTAAAGGGAAAGGCTGGCTTAAGGGGATTGAGGGCACCCTCAGCCAGGTGGCAGACAACACTGAGTGGGATGGGAATGTTCATCTGCTGGAGGGCTCTGCAGAGGGACCAGGACAGCCCAGATCCATGTGCCAAGGCCAGTCGTGGGAGGTTCAACAGGGTGAAGAGCTGGGTCCTGTCCTTGGCTCCCTGCAGTGCTACAGGCTGGGGCAGAGGGACTGGAAAGCTCCCCAGCAGAAAGGACCTGGGCACAGCTGAACATGAGCCCAGGTGTGCCACAAGGCTGCTGGCCCCTGGGCTGTAGCAGCAGTGCTGTGGCAGCAGCAGGGCAGTGACCCGTGCTGGGACTGCTGAGGCCACACCTCACACCCTGCGGTCAGAGGTTGGCCCCTCACTACAAGGAAGACACAGAGTGCAGGGGAGCTTTAGGTTGGAAATTAGGGAAAAATATCTTCTCTGAAAGGGCTGTCCAGCCTGGCAGAGGCTGCCCAGGGCAGTGGTGGAGTCACCATGCCCGGGGGATTAAAAAGCCGCGTGGATGTGGATTTGGGGACACAGCTCCCTGGGGGAGCTGGCAGTGCTGGGTCAGTGGTTGGACACAAGGATCATAAGAGTCTTTTTCAACCTTAACAGTTCTCTATTCTGTAATGGGGGAGAACAGTTCACCAACTGCCCTTGCTCACAGCTTATCCCTAGGCTGAATAACTAATATCAAACCATGGCTAAGTGGCTCTCTGCTGAAGCAGGTCTGTACTTACACACTGGGTATCAGTTTCTTATCTGTCCAGCTGGTTTTGCACAGCTGTCATGGGAACCTTTCAAGGAAATTAGCGAGATACTGAGCATTTAGAGAGTTTGTTTCAGTCAGTAAACAAAATCTGTGATTCTAAATTCTATACTCAGAAAATATAAACTTTCACAGAAGCAGGTCAGTAACTAAAGCATTCTTGTCCAAGTAGCAAAACATTAATTCTCTCTTAATAATCAAGTGCACAAAAGAAAATTTACAAAGTTTAGTTCAGCACACAAAATAAAATTATTTTCTTGGGTGTATATTCCACACTTCAGCCTTGCCCCACTGAAGTGCTGTGACACACAGACTGTGTTCAGCCAGTGCCAGGGCACTGCAGGATGATGGCTCTGACACAGCTCAGTACTTGCAGTCCTATGACCACGTGGTAAAAGCATTTGCTAAATGCAGCTCAGGTACCTGCACAGCACTGCTGGGGATGCCTGAACAGAGCCAACCTGAACAGAAACACACATGAAACTATTACTGCTTGTGACAGTATTTAATTTGCATTAAATAAAGAAGGAATTTAACTTGTACAACTTTCCCTATCAACTACTGGTTTTGTTACCTTGCTTTAGGCCCTTATAAGACATTAATAGGCTAAAATTAGATGGCCATGCTCACTTCCATGACACCTCTGAACAGCCCCAGCATTCAAACTGCAGCAGCTCCACCTGAGGGTGGGGAGGAAGGGTGGATTTCTGTCAGGTCAGAGAGTGGAGGACATCAGCAGTGAGCACCATCATGAGAGGCTGTTGGGCCTCTGCCTCCCTCTGCTCCCCAGAAGCGCCAGGGGAGGTTTCAGCAGGTGAAGAGCAGCAGGTTCATGGCCTTAAGAGATCCTGTCCTGAAGTCCTTGGGCTCACACTGACTGCCCTTTCCCCGCTGCCCCCAGTTGCTGGCACAAACCTTCCCCACTGGATCCCACTGAAATACCAACATGCAATTTTACATGCAAACTACACAAAAGACTGTTTCTTCCCCAAATACAGGAATAATTTGAAAACTTGCCAGTGTTGCTCAGGAGCTGAAACAGAGGCTGCACAGGTCATGATGACCTAAGAGCTGAAGGGAGCTGAGGATTGTCTCCCCAAAGCAGGACATCCCCAGGAGCCAGTGCCAGCACCGCAGAGCTGGGAGCTCAGCAGCACAAGGGCAAACCCCAGAGCCTGAATTCCACAAATGGGCTGGGATCTCTGGCACTGGCAGTGCTGTATCCCAGGGCACGTCATCTACTGTCTGTCACACACACTCCTGATTTGCCATCCAACTTTCTTCCTGCACAGCCTGGCCAAAATTTACAGAGCATATTTCAGCTTTTACAAAACCCACTGTGCTTTCTGAAGATTGACCTTGTCTTCCAGGCAAGTGAAATAACACTTTCTGTCTATTGCTTCTGGGGGTTGTTTTTCCTCTTTATTAAAAAAAAAAAAAAAAAAATTAGATCTTGCAATGCCTATTTCTCAGCCAGACTGTCAGGGATGTTAATGAGATTTATCCACACAGCCTCTCTCACTCTCTGCCCCTTTTCCTTCTTTGACACACAAGTGCTTTTATGTTGCAGGAAATGAGGACAACAGAAAGCTGCAGATCCCATGAATGTAAAAATTGTCTTGAAGGCATGGAACAATCCAGCCCTAATTACAGCCAGCTGGAGCCTGCTCTCTTTGCACTGATACTTAGATAATTAACTGAATACTGACTGATGCAAGACTCAAGTATGTCACTACCACTCGGATATTCAAGGTTAATTTTTGTATCCATCACCAACATCAAGCTTAATGGGTATTATCATCTAAACTCTTGAAAATCAGTAACACAGAGTCATAGTCAGGCAAGGACTATTTTTCCTTCAGTGAGCCTGGTGCCCTCTTTCTTTAGCTGCAGAAGAAATGTCTTTTACATTAAGAAGGCAAATTCATAAATTTTGATCCATTTAATACCTGTAAATTCTCTCACTTAAAGCGTTAAACTTAAATACATTGAAACCACAACAGTGATGTAATAAAATATACCACAGATTCTTCCAGTGGGCATTACCTGTTCATTTCTCATAGTATGGCACCTTTAAATTGGTGGGTGTGTGCATTCTCCTCAGTAAGCTTTATATGAATGTTGAAAGCAAACAGTTCTATGCTGAAAACCAACTATCCTGATTTAACTGTGCATATATCTGAAACAATTACAGGAGGGGACAGCAGAGATAGTGCTCAAGAAGTCTGAAATGTCTGTAAGTCAGAACTGCTGATGCACTTCTCCTGCATGGAACAAGACATGTTTAGATTGTGAGACACCTGAACTGTGTTGTCAGCAAAAGAACTGAAAGAGGAAGTCAGTACCAACAAGAGAAAGTTGTCTGTCTCAGTTCCACTTTCAGCAGTGCTATTCCCTGGCAACAGGGATTTTCGGACGGATTCAATCCCTCTGACTGGTTTACAGCTGCAAACACAGGAGAAAACAAGGTGTCACTACTGGTTATCAAGTGGTACTTTTATACCCAGCTACTAATTCAAGAAATCACTGTGAAAAATTGGAAGTATTTTAACCTGGTAAAGATGTTCATAAGAACAGCAATGCAGCACAGGAAAGCCACAGAAAAAGAGGAACAGAACTAATCAGTAATTGTTAGAGCTTGGGTAGGGCTATGCAGCAGATAACCAGCATGCATCTCACCAGCCTGCAGTGCTCTCCAAACATCTGGGTGGGGAGGAAGGAATCTAAAGAATCCGGAATAGGGATTCTTTTCATTTTGTATTTTATTTGTCCTCGCACCTTCTTATCTAGTAATGGAAAAATAAACAATCCCAGTTATGTTTGCACATGGCCTACCATATTCCTTCAGTGGGAAAAGTCTGAATTTTGTGAAATATCTTTGGAATGCCACTGTAATGTAAATCACAAAGCACTGCCACCACAGTGCAAATTAAAGTGTAACCTGCAGTTTTTCCCAAGAGGATACACACAATTTATATCACCAGAAATGGAAAGCAACAGAACAAAAATAAAAGTTTAGCAAAAAAAGTAGGTTAACTGATACAGAGAATGATATATAAGACAAGGCTGAAAAAGAAAGCAAGGCAGGTATTTTTGGAAATATTTTGAAGTCTTTTTAAAGCCCTGCCTATTTGCCTGTGAAGTATTTCTGCTTAAAATACAGATATGCTAATGTTCACATTTAAGATAGTGATGATTGGGCTAAAAGAACTCTTCTTTGGAAGAGCAAAGGAAGAAGGACTGTGCACCATCAGCAGCTGGTTCTGACTGCATTTTCAGCCTTATCCTGGGGAGGGTTAAGCAGTCACAGATCATTAGGGGTGAAGGGGCCTCAGGAGGTCATCTAGTCCAACTCCAGGGAAATGGATGTTTGAGAGGAGAAGTTGCATTCTGGATAAATTAAAGACACCTCTGGAATCTGAGAAGCCTCTAAAACTCCAATTATTTTGTGTTAAAGGGGGCATAAGAAGTGTTGCTGCAGCAACTCTCTGGATGAGATGGGTGCTGTAGTAGCCAAGGGCATCCAGCACTGCCCAGAACCTTGGCACAGTGGCACTACCTGCATTTCATGGAAATGATTATTGCTTGCAGCAGGTTCAAATGTGTTAATTTTTTATGTTCAAATGTGTTAATTATCTTTTTCACCTAGAAGTTCATGGTTTTCTTAATTAGCAGGGTCTGAACTGTATGCAGGTTTCTTTTTTTGGTTTGGGAATTTATTTTTTTTTGTTTGGAAGAATGGGAACGTATTTCTTGCCAAGGCCACATCACATAATAACAGACTAGAGAAATGTGAAAGGACCCAGTATGAAAAATACAATGCAATTATCACCAACCGAGCAGCTGATAAAAGAAATGACAGAGTAAAATACACAAGTTTCACATGATGGAAATTCAGGGAAAACGAATTTGTTACAAATATTGAGCAAATGAAAAGAGGAGACCTCACCATAAGCAAGGCCTCTCACCTCCCAACCACTGAAAATTCCCTTGTCCTGCAATAAGCAATCTGCCATCCCATCACAAAAGGAGCTACAAGATGCCCAGCAGTAGAGCTGCTTGGATGGAACCTACAGGAGCATGGCCAAAATGAAGACCAGGAGCACCACACAATTACAAGGTGTTTTTTCCATTTTATACTGTTTATTTGAAATTTCCAGCCATCACACCAGCATGAATTCAGCAAACACAGCATCAGCTGCCCTCTATCAGCTAAACTGACAAGGACAGAATTTTTAACACACCTCTGATGGGCACATTTCAGAGATAAGTCTAAGTGAAAAGAGAGACTACTGCAAGCGTGAAAAATCTGAACTGCCCTCTGGAAAGAAGTGCATATATGGACAAGGAATAAATATTATTAAGTTATTGTTACTTAGCCTGTCAATGTTTCCATTTTGAATCAGCCTTCAGCCATTAAAACCTCAGCTGGAAAAGCATGGTTGAACCTGACAAATGAACAAGCCAGGTCTCGGGAAGAAAAAAAGTCACTTTTCCTTGACCCCCAACTCAAACACATCCTGACTTCTGTATCTCCAGCTTCTTTTGAGATCAATATCCTCAATTCTGCATCGTTCTTTTGTGCATGTGTAATTGCAGTTAAAATGTTCCCCTATCTGTTCCCTGTTTTACCCTGAGAGGGAAGCAGCTGGCCTGTTCTGCAGGGGAGCACACCCAGCACAGTCCTCTGTGCACAGAGCTTCTCCAAACTGCAAGCACACAGAAACTGATACAGCACTTGGAGTCTGGAAAACTGTTCAGGAATGCACACTGTTCAGGAATGCACACAGGAAATGCACTACAGAAATAGAAGATCATTAAAAGAATGATATTATGGTTATTACCTTAAAAATCCATCTAAGGCAGTAGTCCCTGCCTGTCCCTGCAGATACCTGGCTTTATCTGCAGCTCACATGGATCACAACAGGCTCCTCCTCTGTGCCAGCATTTTCTGCTCCTTCCTTGTTCTTTGTGCCAAGCCAAAGAGAAGCAACAAAGGCTGGTGTTGTTCATGGAATGGAATGGCTTCTGCAGGACTCAGTGGGCAGTCTCCTTTCATGCACACAGGCTCGAGCTCTGTATGGTGAGGGAACCTCTGCAAACACGTTCCTGGTGCAGCCTTCTCAATGGAAAGCATCCCACAGAATGTGTGTGGGTCCTGTGTGTGGGACAGGAGCCTGACAGGGGCCTCAGAAGAATCCTCTGTGTGGCTGCAGAGGCAGGCAGGCTGAGGTGTGTGAGCTGCCCACAGCCTCCCATTGTTCCTGGGAAGGTGGTGACTTCCTCTTCATTGAATCTTTCCCCTTACTTTGTCCTTCCTTCCTGATGATAAATGCAGTTTTTATTTTTCCAACCAATTCAACATTACTGTTAGAAATTTTATCACTCATTCAGATTTCAGTCAGTGAGTCAAGCGGAAAAAATGTGTTCTCAAGCTGAGAGAAAACCCTCCCATTTAAAATCCCTGAGCCAAGAGCACCTCCCAGGCAACATCCTCCAGCTGTTCTCAGAGACAGAAAGAATGTGTGCTCTCCATCAGTTCCCACCTAGGCCACTGCAGAGCATCTCCAGCAGGAAGGAGATCCATCTGCCCAGAGCAGCAACCCCTGGCTCTTCCCAGGCCTCATCCCACCCAGCTCTTCCCTCAACTGCAAAAACCTCTTCGTGTTCAGCTGATTAACATCTTTCTGTGCCAGCACAGGAATCCATCCCATAGCATTGTTCTCCCTGCTTCTGGGCCTCTGATTGTCACTTTTATCAGCTAAATAATAGTAATTAGAACGCAGAAACAATTATGGGAACTATTTGCTCAACTGAAATCCTTGTCCCCGGCAGATTTACAGTTAGTGCTGTTTTGTCAAAGGCTGAATGCATGAAGTACAGCCAGGCAGGGATGTACAAGGGAACAGACAAAACATCACCTTCCAGTGTCCTAGCAATGTTTCCTCTAATCATGGTGGTTAGAACCTGCTTGTATCCCCTCCTGACTGCCTGCATACAGACAAGCCAAGGTGGTGCATTTTCCTTAGTAAGAATGGGCAAGAGTTTGTGACTAGGAGCACTCTGTAATTTGTGCTGTTCATATTTCTGGCTCTAAAGTGCCCTACAGAAATCAAACATCCCACTGAAGTGCTCCTGCTCCAAAACTTTTGCAAAACAGACATGAGAGCTGGAACTGTCTTTTTCTTGTTCTCATTAGATACGTGAGTGAATCAGATCTGAGGGTCTGTGCACACCTTCAAAGAGAAAGGACTGCAGGGCTACAGGGAACAACAGGGAAAAGACACTAACAAGAGCACAGTAAATCTGAAAACTTGAAAGAAGAAAATAATTTTTCTTTTAAGTTCTTTTTGAGCTTCATTTGTCACCACTGCAGACAGATGGAATCTGCAAACCTTCCCTCCCTTCCTGCCAAAGCAGCAGAAGACACTGACACCGTATAGAAACAACTCTGGCAACAAACCAGACAACTCCTAAAGAGGGGAACTCAGTGAGGGAGGAACCTGGCAGCTTCCTGAGCACCTGATGCACTGGCTGAGCTCTATGCTCTTGGTTGGGAGGTTCCTAAATGCTGGTGTGACTGTGTTCTCACAGGAGACAAAGGAGCCTCAGTGTGGATTTCAGACAGAATTGATACATTAATGTTGACCCTTTTCTGAAATCGCACCCTTAACCTCACAGAATCCTTCTGGGGCACTGACTGTTCTCCCACTGAAGTTCTAACACAGACTATGATACAGGGGTGGAATGAATACCTCACCTGCACTGCTAAATAAGAACAGGTATATTTGTGAGGTTCAGAAATGCTGGTCTAATTTTTCTACCATCAGTCACATAGAACTACTGTCAGGTCTGTTCACTCTCCCTCTAAAAAAAGAGGGTCGAATAAGAGATAAGCACTTCAAACAAAACCATAGCACACAACAGATTTCCTTTGTTTTATTCATGACAAATGAAAGGAATGTAGTGAGATGTCATTTTTGATATGTGCAGTTACATCACAGTTTTCAAACTAAGGCAGATTCTACTGAGCTGGGATTTAGCGAGGCTTTGAAGAGAACACAAACACCTCCTTTCACTCTCTTGCCTCAAAAGACATGGAAACATCATCTTGGTGGGGTATTAAAGATGTGGTAATTCCCCTCTACCCTTTTAAAAGCTCCTGTTTTTAGTGGCCAGTTCAACATTGTTACAAAGGCACAGAGCCCAAAATGGGATAGTAAGACAGAGCTGGGTCTTTCTGCTCCCAATTTAACTTTAAAAAGTAGCACAGTTTTGTATTCCTGACTAGTAAACTGACCTCACAAAGACAGGCACGAATTCAGATGTTTAATACCTAGCTATGAATGACAGAGAAAAAGATGAGCAAATAAGAAGAGCAAAGAAAAGAAGAAAATGGAAAAAGATTTTTGAGGAAATATTGAATGTCAGTAGAAAAAGCAAATTTCCTAGTGCCATATAAGCACTTCTTTCCACAGGTTTCAGGAGACACACAAAGTACTTAAAATACAACAAAAAACAGGGACAGAGCTACTTCTACACCCTGTTCCAAACTGCATTTTGCTGGGCATTGAGTAGGAAGACAGTCAGTAATGGATAAAAATATTTTTGTTTTTCAAAGATGAAGACATGGGATGAACTCACAGGAGGAAACTTCAACTACTGAATCAAGCACCAGATACTAACATTCCAACTTTCTGCTAAGGAATGAAGCTCACAAAATCATGTTTGGCTCTTGTAAGATTCGCTACTTAAACTCTGGTAGTAGTAAAACAATATAATCTATAATAGAAATTCTCCTATGGTACTGTATTGGAAGTCAGAAGATGACAGAAAAATGAGTTACCGCTTAAGTCTGAGGCACTGAATCCATTCTCACGTCAATGGCTGGCTTGGCAAAACCTCCTGCAGCCAATGGTCATAAATCCTGCTGAAAATTTCAAACTTCCAACTTGTCCAGACAAACTCGCTTCACCCCCTTCTCTCCATGACTGCTGGTCAGGGCAGCAACATTTTCTGTGAAAGACAGACAAGAAGATTATTTCAAACAAATTTCAAATCTGATTTATTGTAAATTTTCCTTGAGTGACCTCCTGATCTCTTAAATGCCGTGAGAGCTGTGTAAAAAGATATTTGAATTCATTTCAGAATTCCAGCTGCATAGCTGGCACCCCAAACTTTTGTCCTTAACGTTCCCATTTCTTTCCCATTCCCCAGGAGCACACTGCTGCAGGCTTCCTTTATCTGCCCAAGAGCCATGCTGCAGCTCTGCAATGAAAACAGATTGGAGGCACAAGCTGAGGAACAGCCTGTAGAACCTACTGGAAGAATAAAGGACTTTTCCTGGGAAAAGGAACAGAGCACTTTGGAGTTATTCAAGGAAATAGCACTGTCCAGTTCTCCTGGGGTTTTGTTTGTGGGGTTGGTTTTTCCCCCTCCCCTGGTATTCTGCTTCTTGTGACTTCAAGTGTGAACACGTTAGTGGGTGACAAAGTTGGCAGAAAGAAAGCAAACACAAATAATTTGTGTAACTGAAGCCACAAATAACAAGGAGCAAAGCACTTCAACTTCTGTGCAAACAGCCTGGTGAGGGCACAGACTGAGCAGCACAACCAGAGCGCCTTGACAACGATTATCACCACAAAAGGACTTTTTAGGACATTTGAAAGGAAGATTCTGAAATAGCTCTGCAGATGAGCAGCAACAAGTGAGATGAATAAGAATCATCCTAAAAGAAAACACACATTATGTGTTTGAAAATTGACTTAATGAGAAGGGTGAACACCCTCGCATTGAAGGCAGGTAAGGGAATAGCCACTAAACCAGACTCCAACTTGTGGCTCATTGTCTAAATAGAGATATTAGAGATGAGTCAAAAGCTTACTCTGGATGGAGAAGATTGAATCTTCTCCTAATCGGAGTGTTACCAACCAATTTGCTTTTGCAGATGGGATCAGCCAGAAATAGGATGCAGGAAAAGAACAGGAATGAGAACTGAGCCCTGCAAAGCCTTCAGAAGGACTGTTAAGGGAACACCACAATCCTTCGTAGTTCTGAGAACCTCACACAGCAGCAAACTTTTTCTTTGCATATTACCAAGTTCTCTGAAACAGAGAGAAGAGCCCTGAAGAAACGAGAAATCAGCCAACACTTCATGGCATGGAATGGAAGCACTGTAAGATTATTTAACATCTCAGCATAAGGAGATGTTGTTGGTGTAAAATTTTAACCCCTTCTGAAATGTTTTTGTGCTGGAGAGGAGAACAAGGGACTGGGAACTTTGTGGATTCAGGCAGGATGCTGCAGTTCAAGCAGCTGGCCTGGAGAGGAGGGGGGATGGATTTCTCTTTTAGTGCCCACCAGCCTGCAGAACCTGTTTCCAAATTGCAGGCACCTCTGGGCACATCTCTACAGGGAGCACCAAACCAGGAAACACTGCCTGAGCTGTAGCTATATAATAAAATATCAACAGTTACCCACATTTTTAAATTTCAGCTGCATGCACTTGTTTGTACTTCTGCCCTAAAATTCTGCAAGTTTTGCCCAGCAGTACAAAGGGCTCTCCTTGCCATTTGCCTCCACTAGTGGAGCTGCACTCCAACAGCTCTGATACAGCTGGAGATGGCAGAGACTCACTGCCACAGCTGGATATAAATCTGGTGTTCCTGTGGCTTGTGAGGATCACTGAGGTGTTTATAGGTGCCACAGAAACATTTTATCTCCAACATCAGCATAGTGCACCTTAAATGGTAGCTAAGGCAACAGGTGGCACAGAGATCACAGATACAATTGTCATTGTACTCACAAACAGCACAGGGACTTCAAAAACACAACCTACCCCTCAAAAAGAAATGATTCAAGCCATTCCATGTTCACTTCTGTTCCAGTGCCCAGTACTACAGATTAATTTAAAGCATTTGAAATTAACTAATAAAGATGATGTGCAATCCTTTTTAGCTGCTGCTCCAAAGAGGCAATTCACACGGATGGAGTGAATGATGCTGCGGATGAGTCCCTCTCCATTTCCCTTGGCTTTCCCTGGAGGCTGGGGCAGGAGAAGCCCTGAGTGAAGAGCTGACGTGTGACTTGGTCCCCTCCGTTGTCCTCACAGCACAAAGGGCAGGAATGCTCAACAAATAAATCACAAGCCATCGCTGCAAACATCTTGGCTCTCAGCAGCTGCCAGGGCTGGAGCAGCTCCTGGCCTGTCAGGCTGAGTGACAGCCAGGGGTAAAGGGACACCTCCTCACAAGATTAGGAACAGGGAGGCTGTTTCAAAACTCTGCATGTGAATTATGATTGTTGACTGTGCAAAGAGGCAAAAATGGACGCAAATCCACAAGGAAACAAAGCTTCATTTGGGAAAGGTTTTTCCTATTCATGATGATTGCAAGTGAACTCTTCCCAAGCTGTGAACAACTGGTGATGCTTTAGTGTTCAGTACATGGCCTGATTTTATCACAAAACCTCATCCTGGCCTTCAGCTGGCTGTCAGATTTGCCAAGCTGGTAGGATTCTGGCACCACTTGTGCTGTTTAATGTCTCAGCATGTTGTATCTTGGACACAAACCCCTGCAAAAATACCTAACTATAAATATTTATGTTCATTATCCTTTTTGCATGATACAGTAAAGAGAGGGGAAGCAGATTCTTTCCAAATGGACTGAATCAGAGAAGCATGACAGCATCACAGGGTCAATATCCACCAGCAAAGCATCCCATTAAACCATAGGAGCCCCTCCAGTGGAATCCCACAAACCATGAGGGCAGCTTTGCCCAGGAGGCTGCAGGGATCAGCTGGCACAGCAAACTCTGCCCCCAGGAACTCCCAGGCCCCCAGGGGGACACTGCAGGGGGTTGGTGCTGAGCTCCTGAGGCCACTCAGGCGGTGGCATTTTGAGGTGGCATTACACAGCCACTGACCACGTAATGGAGAGATGTGGTCAGCTTTCAGAGCAATAACCTCTTCACTTCCAAACTGTCTCCTGGGGCAAAGAAATGCTGCACACAGAACATATCCACTCTTGGAGGAGATAGGGAAAGGGAATGCATCAGTACAGGGAATGTGCAGCCCTTGACAGATTTGTTTTTAATACAAATTCATAGAGGTACACAAGAGACTCCAGAAAAGTTTAAAAGTCAAAACTTCTGATTCTTTTAAAAAATATTAAATACATGATGACTGTTTAAAATAGAACTGATTCATGGGGAGAAAGGAAGTACTTAATGACTTGCTCATGCTTAAGGACTCTTAAATAAAACAAGTATCTGTTACTCATGCGTTTGAAGGATTTGCTGCTCCCCAACTACTGATTTGAAAAGCTTTTGACACAGCAAGATGAAGACACATCCCCAAGGGCTGCTGGGTGAGCTGAAAGCCTGTGTGCTCTCAAACACTCCTCCTTTCATTGAAGAAGGGAAAGATTAGCAAGAGGAAGAAAAAAAAAAACCCCACGTAATTGTTTTGGGGAAAGATTAGCAAGAGGAAGAAAAAAAAACTCCATGTAATTGTTTTGGCTTTGGAAATGAGGTGTCAGTAAGATTTTGTGGCCCAAAGAACCACCAAAGAACCCCAAATTATCATGTCAAGAAGTAGTGATTGAATTTGAGACCATCAGAAGCTATCCAGGCCCTCAGCTACATCTCTCCTACTGCAATTTTATTCATTAATTGTTGGCCTAATATTAGAGACCCAATACCATTGAATAAGAGAAGAAAATTAGCAGAAAAGACAGAAATGACAACTAGTCGCTCCATCCTTATGAATGAATCATGTAGTACAAACTTCAAACACAGGGTTTATCAAGGCTTGGCCAAAATGCAGTTTTGGCTCTGGGATAGCAGGCAGGAACAATGAAGCAATACAAGCCTCTGTTCCATTTTTACTGCTCTGTGCTCCAACAAGCACCATTTCGCCTCTCACCAGCTACTGAAAACCTAGACTGTTATTGGTATTTCACGTTTCTAAAAGCCCTGTGAATAGCTGAATGGGGCTTTCCAGAGGAGGGCTCTTGGCACAGCAC
Organism: Onychostruthus taczanowskii; assembly: GCF_017590055.1. NCBI lineage: Eukaryota > Metazoa > Chordata > Aves > Passeriformes > Passeridae > Onychostruthus > Onychostruthus taczanowskii. Next base: position 527,904 of record NW_024498329.1, on the reverse strand, counting down.
ACCAGCTCAGGTAGCAGCATGGACACAGGGAGAAGGAAAAGCTGGCAGCACCGTGGCAACAGGAAAAACTGAGAGCAACAATGAACTGCCCCCAATGCCAAAGCCTCAAATGACTGTTTATGCAACTTTCTTTCACAAACTAACCCCAAAACTTGCACTGGGATTGCAATTTGCATTTCAACCCACTCTCCCCCCGCCCCCGTTTGCTGTTTGCCCAGTTTTATTAGAACCATCTGCAAGATCCTCCCCTTCCAGTTTCTTGTGTTGGTTCATCTGGCAGCTGCACTTTCTCATCTATTCAAAAAATCTTTGTTTCAAAGTTGTTGAGACAGAAGGCCTTTGACAGGCTAAAAATCATCTTGAAAATCAACACAGAAACCACATCACATGCTGTTCTTTACAGATTGAAGGGGAAGAATGGAAGCTAGAATATATATATATATATTTTTGTTTAATAGGAAGATAAATGAGGGTTTTGGGGATCAAGAAAAATTTTACCAACTGTATTTATCTGACAAAAGCCTCAATTTACAGAAGTACTGCAAGTTGCCACTGCAGAAGGGGTTTCAGGCTCACCATTATTACTGACAGAAACAAGAGAAATGAAGAGAAGTATTTCCTTACAGCAGCTCTTGGCAAAAGATAAGTGAGGGGAGTGCAAAGGGAAGGAGGAATGTTGGTGAAGTAGTAGGGTTTGAATAATTTTCTTTAAACATGATACAAGTATTACAAGTTTTTGAATATAACATGCTTTGCAATCCCCTTCATCAGCTGGTGCATGGTGTTGCTCAAGCTTCCATCTTTCACTGTAACCCTCCTAAAGATCCTTGTTCCCTTCTGTGGACAGACATCCCTGCTGTCACCAAGCTGTCCATCCTGATGGGACAGCTCCAGCTGCAGCACAGGGCAGGGCACTGCTGAGAAATGGCACAAATCCTGGGCCTTTCATTGGTTTGGATATTTTTCTTCACCAAATTGTTTCTGCAAAGGCATGCACCTCATTGCAGAAGAATGGCACAACCTTCACTTTTGGGGATTAACAGGGAATTCTCTTCCAGATTTCTACAAATCTTTTTATAAAACATTCTTAATAAAGCAAATTCACTTCAAGTATGGACACAAAATACTCGAGGAACACCACTCCTACTTTCCCATTTAGATTAATACCAACATTTTCTTTTTTCTTATGTTGCTGCTGTTTAAATGGTAATAAGTAACTACAGACAATATTCACCTGCCACCAATAGTGTTTGTACATGTGGAAATTTGAGGAATCTGTGACATGAACTGAACTATTTCAAGCCTCCCAGAGTCCCAGCAATACTGGAAATAACTTTCTTCACATTTGCACAAGAGCTGCCTTTAACTCTCAATCACATCCCAGCCCTGCTGTCATCTCCTGTGACCTTTCTGATTCTGTTTTATACAACCTCCAGCCCACGTCTTCCCTAAGCAAATTCCTAATTCCTTGTTTAACCAAACAAGACCATTTAAAGTTTCTCAAGCACTCTGACAAGACTTCTACAGCTTCTACACTGGGATTTGCCATTTTCTTCCCACACTTTCCTTTCAATCCTAATAGAACATTTTTGGGTTTAAATAAAGTATTAAGCTGGATTTCTAAATTGCCATGAACAAATTGGCTTATCTTCTCCCTTGAAATTTATCATAAAACACAAACAATTTAAGTGCTTTTAATTGCACAGGCTCTAGAAAAAAAGATGCAAATGTAATAATTTGAGTTGACAGATCATGCAAGGCAGACTTTGAAAGTATTTTCAGAAACACTGGAAACAGTGTTATCATAATTAACTATATAAATTTTACATGCAAATAAAAATTAAAAACATAGACCTGAAAATACTTAAAGAAATCTGTGTATTTCAATGAATAGTATAAAAAAATTAGATCTACTCTTGATAAAGTATCCTGGAATCTCTCAGGGGAATTAATGGAATAATCACAGAGTCTGTGCTTCTGTGATCAGCTAGCAGGAGAGATTTTTATTGAAACACTTAACGTTACTTTTGTTAGAATATACTTCACTCCAGTGGCTCATTGGAAATTTTGGTTAAAATTAGACATCTTGTGAAGGGAAGAAAGCTGAACAAAACCAAAGTTTGAGACACCAAGCTTGAAATTTCTCTTTCCCCCCCTCCAACGTATTGCAAAAAAATACCACTCTGATGAATAATCTCTTCCAAATCCTCTTTTCCAGTCACTTTTGAATTTTAGAGAATATATACATTTATATAAGCCAGAAACAACCACAAAAGCAATTTTGAACCCCCATCTCAATGCATACCCCTGTTTCAAGGTATCATGAATATATTAAGCTAAAATTGCAAACAAAGGAAGGTTTGGGACTATAAAAAAAAATTACACACTCTGCTGTTATTGCCATTTTTCTTGCTCTTGAATACGTGATGTCGATTCCCTGGTTTCCATTCAACAAATAAAGCTGTGAAATGGCAGTGGATTTTCTGCCTTAAGTCCAGGTCCACATCCAAACAATTCTAACATTAAAACTGTGGCTGCCAGCCTCAAATATTCCCTCCCACAGGAAAAAAAAACCCCTCCCAGATATACCACAGAGGTTATCAGAAAATCTTACTGAATTTGGGTTAGAGGAGAAAGTGGCAGATTGAATGTGTGCATGGCATTCTCCTCATGGAATCAGTTCCTAGAGAATGAAGCTGCTGAGAGCAGAGGCTGCTGTGAGCTTGCTGAACAGCTTCATGCCATGGACAAGGGAAAATGCAGGCAAATCCTGCTGAACAGCTTCATGCCATGGACAAGGGAAAATGCAGGCAAATCCTGCTGAACAGCTTCATGCCATGGACAAGGGAAAATGCAGAGTCCCCAGCATCAGAGGGACTGCAGAGCTCTGCACAGCTGCCACAGGAGTCCCAGGACAAACTCAACACGAATGGCACCCCACCTCCTGGCACAGCCCCTGCCAAGGGGCAGGGCGTTGGTTAGTGCAGCCTCTGCAACTTGGGGACCCACTGCCATGACGCTGCACCTCTGTGCTGGGAATGCACACACAGCTCCTCCTTTCCTGGGCTCAGGCAGAGGATCCATCTCTTGATCCCCAGTTCTGTACTCTGTTAGGAGCACTGCCCTCCATGGCTCTGTCAGAACAATCCTGCCATGTCCCTGGCTCGTCCAACACCCTCCCAAAACACAAGCACTCAGGCCAGGAAGGCAGCTCAGCTTGAACACAAACCCTCGCAGAGCCCAGAGGGCTTGTGGCCGCGGGCAGAGCAGGAACAGCATCCCAGACAAAGCTGGAACATTCCAGAGATGTGTGGCACCGAGCTCTTCCCACAGCTACAGCCAGACAAAGAACACTCACTGCAGCAGGAAGCTGGAGAGAAATGCTTTAGCTGAATTCTTCTCATCGCTCAAGTCAGAAATGCAATCTTTACTTAAATGTTAAGCCATATACATGGGCCATTAGTCAAAGTTCCTGTTCTTTTTTTAATAGCTTTACCAGGTTTGACATTTTGTAACGCTATTATTTTAAGTCTGGTCTGGACTAGAATTCAAATATTAGCAAAATGATTTTCAAAAGACTGTGCTAAAATATCTTCCACATATTGCTATCATTTGTCAAAGTTTTGCTTAAAAGGAGGTATTAAGATAAATGAAATGGATCAAAAATGGAATACTTCCAGGAACATAAATGATGGTTAAATTAAGCTTGTGACAAGAGCCAATCCACACATTTTGACTTCTCAGTGAAGTATCATTTGACCTTGCAATGAGAAAGGCACTCATATACTATGCAAATCTAAAGGAAGAAAGTACATCAAAAAGTGAACTCAATTGGTTGAAAAAGCCAGAAGGCAAAAAAAGGCAACAAGTGGTGAAGGTGAGAGAGAACATCAGAAATCCAACAGCTGCTCAGGGAAAGGCCAGAACCGTAGGGTCAGTCAGGAGAATAAGCAGAGTTTAAAGACAGGTCAGAACTTACAGTGCACTGAATGTAAAACCTGAGTGAACACTGACAAATTGAACAGAACCAGCTCTACTTGCTGCAAAGCCTCCTTAAGGCAAACAGCACTGGGGTGACAGCAGTGCACCCTGCAGAGGCCTGAGGGCATGGCAAAGAGGCTCTCGGATTCCTTCCTGGGCTATTTCTCTCCCTCAAGTACCTAAGGCGTTTTCCCTTGTTCTGACTGCAGTTTAAAAATACTGATGGAAAACAACTACAGTTGTAATAGGGAACTTCAAGTAGCACTTAATATTTCTGAAGTATTAAGATACAGAGTATGCATTTAAATAGCACAAAATGCAGCAAGCGTTCAGTGGCTCCAGATTTTTTCCGCAGTTCTCTGAAATGCTCTTGCCTGAGCTGCATACACAGCTGCACACACACTGCCCTGCTCACCACCAACCATTCACCCACTGCACCACGGTGTAAGCCTGAATGCACCAGGCAAACCACATCACAACCCAAAGCACTGCCATCTTTCAAACACTGAAGAAAAGCAAGATTATTTCTTTAAACCCTCTCTTGCTAGAGACAGGTTTGGCATTAGTGGTTTTGGCAGCTGTATAAAACAGCTGCAGCTGGAAACAATTGGTGCTGAGCAATCGGAAACAGGCAAGGACAGAGGACAATACACTGCAAGTATTGCTCCCGTTCTGGCTTGTCATTAGACACATGAGAGCTTGCTGCAGCCTCACTTCTCCAAGGGCAGAGAGTTTGCTTAAAAAAACCCCGAAACCGAAATTTAGGATCAAGATCAATGTAAGAGTTGTGGCACTTGCATTGGTAAGTATTGTTATGGAAAGGGAGACTCTGAGAAGCTTCAATTCTAAACTCACTTGCCAGAGAAAAGTGGTTGTTTGAATCCTGCAGTTAAAGAAAAATGAGGCAAAGATCAAAAGAGGGTAGTAAAGGACTATCAGAAGAGTAATGCAAATGGTGACACTTGAGAACATCCACAGCTGACAAACACTTCACTGGGAATACACAGAAAGGAGCAACAGGTATCAGCAGTAAGGGGGGAATCTTGTACCACAAAGAAGAACTGCTGGTGAACAGGAACCATTTGCCAGGTTGATGCAGACCACAGGGCCAAAGGAACATGGTTCAGTGTGCTAAAGCAACTGCCCAGGGTGAGGTGACCTCAGTGAGTGTTACACTTCAATAACACAGTTACCAAAGCTACAGAGGAATCTCTTAAATGCTCCTCTGGAAAATGATTTTATATGTTAGTTCAGCATAAAATTCCAAATTGGAAAGACTGAAACAGCAAGTTACTTTTTCAAACATTTTACTCCTAAACAGAAATTTAGGGACAGAGGAATCGACTGCCATGGAAAAGCAAGAGTGCTCCATCTGTGCAGGATAAATTATGGACTAGAAGGGAGAACGCAGTTCAGCTGCTGACATTTGAAACAACAGAGGTAACAAACTGCAGATTTAGCAAAGCTGCCAAATATCAAAGATGTTGAGAAGAAGATCAGAAGGATCATAAATACCCCAAGGAGAGCCCCAGAGAGGACAAAAGTGGTTACAGGATGCCAGCAGCTGAATCCAGCGTGTCCATTAGGCTGCTCCTGGCACCAGCCCAGAGCACCGAGGCACCAACAGCACCACCTTCCCCAAACTCACTCCCACCTCCATCAGCAGCTCAGAGACTTCTGTGAAAGAACTGGGGTCTCTGTACTTCATATTCTTGCATGGAAATTTCCTTCATAAATTCATCCAATTACCTTTTGAACCCATTTACAATCCCATATCCACAACATCCTGTGGAAGGACATTCCACAGCTTCTCAGCTTTGTGCGTTTGTTTTGAGCTGCCAGGTTCTTGTCAGAAAACAAAAAAGAAAACAGATAAGAAACTCAGTTCCTTTATCACCTCTATTTATTTTTCCTATGCCATAATGATTTGTGATTTCTTTTACAGGCCCCCTCAGCCTGCCTTGCAGTGGAAGTGTCCTGTTGTGTGTATTCGTGCTGAGTGGATGCTGCTCCATACCTCCAGCTCCCCACCCTGCATTCCTCTTCTGCATTCTTTTCAAGTGAGGCTGTGTGTCATATTCAGAAGCTTTTGAGAGAGGATGAAAGAATTCTAGAGCAGTGGGAACAAAGAGGCGTGTTTGAAGGGAGAGAAAATTTATTTAGGGAAAAAACATAGGAAATAAAGAGAAGTTTCACTGTGATTCTACATGTTTGCAAGCAGAACTGTTCAAGCATTATTAAAAGATATGAAATAGGGAACAAACTGTAAGATTTGTAGTAGAAATCAGCTTATTTTTCTGTGCCTTCATGCTTTACAGAGATGAAAAAATTTCAGTGTGCTCTGTTTCTCCTTCAAATGAGCATTTCACCACAGTTTGTAACTTCCCAGCTCATCTAGAAAGGGACACCAGTGCTAGAGGCACTAATGAGCCTCTGTATTCTAATTGTATGAATACACTGAAAGAACAGAAATAAAGGCAGTGAAACAGATTGCAGAGAACTGGACAGTGGGTGCTGGTAAAGGAGGCTGAAAAAGAATTACTGGTCATTGTACACTTTTAACGTTGTAGGAGTAATACCTGGAACTCAACTTTTCCAGTATTAAAAGCCAGCTGGGATCTTTACCACTCACTTCCAAAAGTACAAAATATTCCTGAAACAGTGGAGCAGCACTGTGATCCAGCACCCAGGTCAGGCTCCCCTCAGGTCCCACTGAAGCACTTTGGAGCTGCTCTTAGAGGTAAAGCTGCTTTTCTCACCTTATCACCACTACCTGGCTGTAGGTGGACACTGGGCACAGGGGGCACAGCAGGGAACAGCTCCTGGCAGCGTTTCTTTACTAAAGGAGGCCTCAGTGAAGGACTCCTTCACTCAGTGAAGCCCAGCTGAGGTCAGGTAAGGTCACTGCAACTAAGTCCTCCTTGGGGAAAACATCTTTGAGTAAAAGCTGCTGCAAACCACACCCATGGCAGACTCTGCTCCTCTCCGGACCTGCTCTGAAGGTTTGGTCAGTCCAGACATGGACATTGTTTATTTGCTGCCACAAAGTGTCCTATCAACATTTTTGAGGAACACTCCACTTTTAATCTCTGGTAAGCATCTCAAATACTCAAAACTAGATTAAAAAAAAAAAAAAAAAGCAAAAGGAAAAATCCCACAGGAGGCACACATGAAACATTCCATGCTATTGCATCCCTGGGCTGCAGAACCTCACACAGGAATTTTACAGTATATTTTTTCAGACCACAAATGTGCTCATAAATGCTGTGAATTGCATTAAAAATGTTGCCTTCCATTATTTAGCAAAAAATCCCAGCAAGTCATCCATGAGAATATTTAAATTTTTGTAGTCTGCCACAGCAATCTCAATTTTTTTGTTGTTAAGTTACACCAAGTGTATTTTAGATCTTCCCAAGAGTAAAAAGATATTGCAGTGCTACTCTGTATACGTACTTAAGAGCTTCCCCACTTAGAAATTCACTTTAGAACTGAATTTTGGCAGGTGTAAAATTTTTGCCTTCTTCATAAAATCCTCTAATTTGGCAGAGTTATGACAATTTGAAGAAAAAACCCCAACTATATTTATATTTTCAGCACATTATCTGAAGTGTTGATAAAATTCAGTAGTTACTAAATACATTTCAGGACATTGGGAACTAGGGAAGGAGTATTTGCCCTTGACCATAGCAGGTCAAGATTGGAAGAAATATGAGGTTGTCCACATATGACTGTTCTTGAAAACAGGCATATAAACATGAGAAAACTCACTGATATTTGCATATCACGTAACACTTCTGATATTTTAAAACTTTTCAGCATATATGACTTCATAAACTTGATGCTCCTATGAAGAGCTACAGGCAATGGAAATAAAATGAGTGCTGTGCTGGTTTGCAATGGGAATTCTTCCCAGCTCCCCACTGCCCACTCTGCATAAACCCATCAAAGTCTGATGCTCTGCCATGATTTCCCCACTGTAATCTGCTGCCTATTATTCTCTCAAACCCCATCTGCAGGTCATTTTTTCTATCAAATGAGCTGGTTAAAATTCCTTCTCCCTTTTTATTTAAACCTAGGGGAATTTCAGATAGTCCAGCACTAACCGACAGGAATTTATTTTAACCATTATTTAAAACACCAGCAGCTTTGCACTGCTACAGTTTAACAGCTCTGATGGGTTTCATGCAGTCTCCCTTCACTTCATCTCCTCTGACACAGGCATTAGCATCCTGGGAGCCCAAGTACAGCTCAGAGAGTCATTGCCATTGCCTTGATTTCCTTCTAGGCTCAGACCTCGTTCCACACAGAATTTGGAGCATTACACAAATTTTCTATGCACAGAAAAGCATGCACTAATGTGAAAATAGCTATATAACAAGTAAAAATATTTAGAAATGTACACTAAGGTAAACCCTCTTTTCCTTTATAATTTAAGAAATTTTGAGCTGATTTTCCTTATAGAAGGGAAGCAAACTGATTATTCCCCGATCTTGGAGGAAGGAGATACTTAAGAGTTACAATTCTGCGTATGCATTTTGAACTGAAGCTTTTTCCTCTACCAGATACCACTGTGAATGAAAGCATCACACTTGTCAGCACTTACCTCCATGCCAGAGGGCTGAGAGGGAGCATGACCTGGATGGGATTGCTTCCTAAGGGCAGTATTTGAAGTGATCTAACAGGGTCCTGTGCAGACTGGCTGCTTCTCGCAGGCTGCCACACACACTCAAACTCTGCAGCCAGAAAGAAGCTGCTCACTGAGAAGCTGTAGAGAAATGTATTTTTGCAGACTGCAGCTTGAGAACCTCTTGTAGGAAACCAACAGAATGGAAGACAATGGAAAACTGTTGGCTGTGATGGGGCTTGAAAATAATGAAGTTTAACATAGCTTATTTTTTCTTGTACATGTGATGGAAGCGAGGCAGATGAGAGCAGCATGATGGCCAATGTTATCACAACACGCTTTCCTAAAAAAACACATTTGGAGCACTGTGACAAAGTCACCTAACCAAAGTATCAGGTGTCTGTACTTCAGTGCTCATTGCAAATGCTTATTTGTGAGTTTCAGAAGTTACACTTAAACTACAGGTTCGCAATTTACCACAAAAACCAATCACCAAAACCACCCAGTACACGCATCAGGGTTTTCCTCCTTTTAGCAAAACGCCCTTAGCTGTGGGTTTGCAGGCTAAAGGGGAAGTAATTTTTCCTTTTTGAATTCTGAACTATGCACAAGCTCACGGCAGTGCTGCAGCTTGGCTTGGGTTTGGTTTCACTGAGGGGAGAGCTGAGAGTTGACACACACAGAGCAGTGAAGGTGTGACGGGCACAGCGCCGGCGCCACAGGCAAGGCTCCTCACCTGCACCACCTGTGGCACTGAGTGAAGTCACACAGGCTGTGCTGACAAATGAACGACAGGATTCAGCCCTTTCCCTGCCTCTGCTGTCAGCCACGCCGCTTTGCTTGTTCCGTGCCCACCCACTCCTCACACGGCAGGCAGCTCTGTGCCCTTGCCAGGCTCTGTTCCTGAGCTCCTCCACGACATCAGCTGCAGAGATCGGAGGTGGCAGCACCAGCGTGGCTGGGGAGGAGGGGCAAGGGCAGCGCGCTCAGGAACTGCCCCAGCAGCAGCAAGAGCTGCACTGGATCGTGTCCCTACAGACACTCTGAGGATGCTCTCCCCACTGCTCTGCTCTAACTCATCGCTGTACAAGCCACACAGTGCTACAAACACACCAGCACTGCAGAGCTGCCAGCTTGGCTCTACCTAGAGAAAAACAAAGGCAAAACCAAGTGGAACACCTGATCCACGAGGAATTCTTGTCTTCCTTATTCACCCTGACAGACCCAAAGCTGAGTCAGTGGAGCAGTGTGCACATGGAGATGGAAGGTGCTGGTGTGGGTTGGGGGCTGGTCCTGGTCCACAGGGGCTGCACAAAGGGCACCAGCGACCAACACCGCAGCGCAAACACCACCTTCTACAGTGCTCCTCAAAGAGGCTGCAACCTGCAAACCTGGCCCACAAAAGCTGCACCAGAAAAGCCTCACTGCATGGAACTTCAGTAATCAAGTACTTTGCCTGAGCCTCATCAGCATCAGTTATATGAGAATGCTTCGATTTATTTTATCTTAGTAAGGACCTGACCTGGGTTAAATCAGCAGAGAGATCTGAAAAAAGAGACCCTGATGCTGGTTGTTGTCTCTTTTGTTGTGTGTGTCCAATTTACCTATCACTTATTTTTAGGCATAACCTGAATTTTTAGGCTGTTTGCTCCATTATAACTTTATAAGCAGGAGGACAAACTTACACAACTCCTACCTTTTCTCCCCCAGCTGTTTGCTCCCATGCCAGCCCAACCACCCAAGACCACATGGGTTTATGCTGGCAGTTGGTCTTTTTGGCAGGATTCTCCTTCCCCAAATGAATCACTTCCCTGGCTGGGTTCACAAACATGTGCTGGCACAGCAAAGGAGACAGCGCAGAGAGGAAAGGAATGACCAGGAAAAAACAGAAGTCAAGCTTTACTGGGCTGCAGTGCCACCACAGACACAATCCCAGCTTTAATTAGCTTTCTGTTCAACACCTGAAGTGAGCTACAGGAACATTAAGAGTGGACAAGAGTGATGTTAAACTAAAGATGAAGGAGGGATTTGACAATGTAGGTAGCAGATTCACAGTAGCAGCATTTAAATGGTTAAATCTTGAGAGGACATCTTTTAATCATCCCACAAGTCACACAAATTCTAAGTTCCATAGAAAATTTAAACACACTTCACTTTGCCAATGCAAATATACTATTTGATATCAGTCTTCAGAACAGGGCCATACAAAGTTTCCCAAACTAATGATTTACTACTCAATGCCCAAAAACATTTCTAGGCTTTGTAATTCCACATTTGGCCACATAATCCTCCCAAATGTACAGAAAGAAATATCTCTTTTGTCAATAATGCCATTACTGAATGGTATAATTCCAAAAATCCATGCAAAGAAATATCCACTTGGTTAAACACCAGAATTCAAGAAAATGCCTTAATTTACAATAAAAAGTGGCTTGGGAAGAAGACAGGGATGGGTGTGGAATTAAGTATTTTGTATTTTTGGAGACAATATGCTTTGGTGTTTGCAAGAACGCTCTTAGGGATGCCAAAGTGCTGGCTGAGAGCCAGGAGAGCTGAGCACCATTCTGGCAGTTGCCCCTGGAGCAGGGAATGCTCATCAAGGCTGTTACACATCAGCAGCCTGCAAAGGGAAGGCTTTCCCAATTTCCAGGGACTGCTGCAGTCCCCCAGGAAGGGGGATGGGGACAGCCAGCTGCCTGGAAGCCAGGCTGTAAGGAAGTCCTTCTGAGTCCTCAAATGCCCATTAGCTCAGCAGATGAAAATTTCCGTAACTCCTTGCTTCTCAAAAAGGCTGTGGCCCACAGGTAGGAGTTACTTGCTTAGGAAATGATCTAGCAATAATTCTAGGCAGAAATCCTTCACGGTCTCATCTACAGTCCAGCATTAAAGGACTCCAGTGAGACATCTGGACATCATGGCAATCTGGCAGCTTTGTAGAATACATTTGACTGCTGAGCTGCACAATGATAAATACAGAGACAGACCAACCCAAATGCCCCACATCCATTAGGCACTTCCAGCCACTTTGCCAACACATCAAATCAATAAACACTGAATAAATATCAGCATGTAGCACACCATCCTAGCTGTGTTGTCCAAAAAAGTGGTCATGAACTACCGAGTTTTATGCTCAGCCTAAATTCTGATGACTAATCTGGTTCTTTTATTCCAGCAAACTGAAAGTACAATGGACATGGTGACTGATTGGATGCTGGAAACTACAGCTCTTCTGTGAGCTAATCCTCGGGATCTCAGCAGTTCTGAGCAGACAGTGGGGGAAGGTCCCATGCTTATGACTCATGCCACCATTTTTCTCTCTCCTATTGTTTTGCAAATTCTCAGCTTAATCTAAAATTCATTTCAACTAGAAACTTCCAGACTTAGTGGAAACTTGAAGATAATATATTCCAAACAAGCGATGCTTCAAAAGGGTGTGGATCTACAACCCTTGAAATCAATCTAAATCTGGGCTGGCACTGCCCTGCCCTTGTCACTGGCCTCTGCTCCTTCCCATGCTTGCATGATCCCACAGAGAGCAGACCCAGACGTGACCCAGGTGGAAACCAGGGCAGTGGCACCACGAGGAGCCACATGGAGTGGGAGTGATGGAGGACATGTCACAAGATAAAGTTGTGGCAATCCAGATTTAGACAAGCCTAAGTGGAGGTCTACCACTAAGAGTTATTAATCACCCTGAACGAGCCATGTCTTAAAGGAAATGGGCATCCTGAGCTTTGGGTTTCATTTTAAGGTATTGATTTATGTCCCTAAAACATTTTAAACCTGTACATTAGCAGAAAAGTTATCCTACATATACTGTAATATATTCTCTTAATGAGATACATAGCAATAAAATTTTGTCTCACTAGATCTTTAAGAGCAGATTCAAACTTCAAGGATTATGAGTTCAGGCAGGATAATGCCCATTTCCCTGCCTGATGGCTGACAGTAACACTTGGAAGCTGGCTTTGATAATAGGTAGGATACCACAGTAGCCACACTCAACTCTAGGAATCTTTTCTGCTTCATTGCTTTAGCTTTAACAGCCCATTTTTGAGTGGTAAAACAGTAGTAGAAATGGCAATATGTTTATGAAGACATGCTAAATAAAGTTGTATTGCTTTTACAAGGAAAAGCAATAGATTATACCAAAGTTATAACAAAACCCCCGTCTGTTTGCAGCGAGAGAACTGCAAGACAGGATTCCATCTGCCTCCCAGGACAACTTTACATGCTGGTTACCTGTGGCATGAGGCCAAATACACCTTCAGAAATAACTGTCAAATATTTTAACATCACCTTTCTATGCAAAGCATTTCTATCAGCGTACCACCCTTCTCCAGACAGGGAAATTCCCACTAAATTATCAATAATACATCCAGGCAGCCATCAGTCTGCCTGCTAATGAGCAGTTCTAGCACACAGCACCTATCCAGAGAAATCAGACCTGGAAGATGAGAGCATAGCCCTTAATAATTTACAAGACTCATTAACCTCGTCCCAAAAGGCAAACAAAAAGAATGTGATATCTACTCAGATTTCCAGACCAAACCAAGATACAGTGTTTCAGAGGCCATTAGGATGTATCAGTCAATAAATACTCTGCAAATGTTCTTCTGTGGAATAACCTGGCAGCCAAAGAACCATCCACATCTAAAAGCCTGTATTATTAGAGACACAACATCAGGAACCTTAAGAAACTCGCCCTGATGAAAATGAGATCGAAAAGGTTTGAAAATTATTCAATATGGCAAATGATAAAAAATCTTTCGGATTTGCTATTTTAAGTAGACAAAACCAGTCTAGTCTGGTTCTGCATAGAATAAATACCAGTCCTCTACAAATGTCAAGCGTGCCCAGGGACAGATCTCGCATCCAACATCAAATACTCACTTTGGCAGCACAACACAGAACCAGGAGTAGGGGGAAAAGACAGCCCAGGGTCTTGTCCTGGGACTAACGCTCAGTTCTGTACCTGGCCAAGCAGGGCATCCCTATTCCCACCAGACACTGCTTACACAGGGGTTGGATGAGTACCTGGGAAGGAATTATGATGATGCAGTTTGGTCTGCAGTTTATGACTGAAAACCAACAAAAACAACCCTAACACCAATTGCTTGGTTTTCGTGGTGTCTCCAGCTACAAATATATACCTTACTGCTATAAAACTGCTCTTCTCTCTGCACAAACACCCAGCAGCCATGAGGGTTTGCCTCCAGAGGGAAGCTCTCCACTTACATCTCCCTCTTGTATCAGATCCCACACTCAGTTACCATATTCCTGGGCCTGCTTTGAAGTCTTTCTAAAGGAGATAATCTAAATGCTGGAGGAGCAGGCTGGAACACCCAGTTGTGCTCTGTGGGAAAGGAAGAGACCCTGCGTTCTTCCCTGGCTCTGCTAAGCAGGTGTAGGAACAGAAGCTGGGAAGCTTGTTTCTCACTCCATTTACATGGAACATGTAGGTTTTTTCCAGGGATTTTTTTCCAGACATTGTGTATGAGCTGCTGTACCTAACCTTCCCTCTTCACATGCCCAGTGAACTCTCCCTTCCAGCTACAAAATCAACATGCAGAACTGCTACATAATATAGGCTAACACCACTTAAAACCCAGATGTGCTTCTCACAGCCCATGCTATCCCATTCCTTCAAAAGCCAGGACACACACTCCCATTTTACCGTCGATCATTCTGAAATGGCAGCAATTAAGGAACACGCTATTTCCCTGATTACAATTTCCTTTTTACCAAAGCCCCTTTACTCACGGCAGCTTCTCCTGCAAGCAGAGCAGCACAGCCCAGTGCTGCCTTGTCAAAGCCAACAGTGTCTGACTCTTGTTCTTTCCTAAAGCTCTGCCTTCCCACAGCAACACCCACCCCTGAAGGCTTTTCCAGTGGGCCATGGCACGGGGACTGTTCAACTGCTTGATGACATTTTGGGACTAAAAGGAGAAAAAACAGCACTTAAAATAGAACAGAAGAACCATGAATTAATAGAAACAAGGAATGGGTAACTATTCCATAAATAGTGCTGACAGAAATTATCAAAAGAATATTGGTTATCTTCCTGTAAAGAGAGTTTTTACTGAGGTTTCATATTGCATATTCCTTTGAAAGAGGACACAAAGTTGAAGGAAAAGGTGGTATCTTTTCAAATTTTCTTTCACAACTAGAGTGTGTCCTTAATGCTTAAACCTAATTAAAACTCAGAACAACTAATTCCTGCTTAGTAAAAAAAACCCCATCTTCGACAAAAGGTGATCGATAGGGCAAAATTATTATTTCAGTGCATGATCTGCAACATGCTGAAGATGAAATATTAGTTATAAATAAATATTAAATATTAGTATGTTCACGGAAGAAAAATAAAAACATGGCATGTTAACAAATACAGTTTTTCCTTCTAGCTTTCATAAGGTTACATCAAGTTCATTATATATAAAAACTTAAAATAAAAATTTGTATGTATCAACTTGTCAGAGGAACAAAACAATGTCTCAGCCTATAAATAGTACGCCCTGACCCACACAGTTGTGGCTAAATAAACATAATCCCTGTTTCCAAAGGAAAAACTCCAGCTCTGGATGACCTGCAGGGTGACTGGGGCCAGTCTCCTGACAGAATTCCTCACTGCCCACTGGCAGCACTCACCCTGCCACACCCCATGAGATGAGCACAGAGTGAGGGTGAACAGTGGATGAAGTATAAATACTGCAAGAAAAGCAGGTACTGCCAGAATAACACTGCTGTCGTGAACAGGAAGACATCTCTAAGGTTACTTTTAATCAAAATTAAAACCAGTAACTGGTGTAATTTGTCTGGACACATGTTCAGTGGTGCCATATTTCAGTCCTAACATACCTTTCTTCCACAGAAAAGTGCTTTTCTAATATCCAGGAGTAAAAGAATTTTTGAAAGACCATTCTGTCTCCAAAGACCATTAGGATCAGTTTTCCATTCTAAACAGAAATTCCTATCTTCTCACACAGCTCCAGCTCCTCCAAAATAACCAAACCATCCTGAGCTTTCTCGCGCCCTCACCTGCCAAAAGCAACAAACACTCCTAAAGGAGGAACAGCAGAAAACCGAGAACTATTCTTTAATGGCAGTGAAGTTTGAACAAGTGAAATTTATTGTTGCTTTCCCTGGAATGACAATTACCAAAGGTTTAGCCCAGAAATGCCTTTAAAAAAAAAATTAGGCTACTAAGATTTGCTGCCTTTCTCCATTTGTTTTTTGTCACAGATCTTTAAAGATCTGCTACCTGCAAGTGAGAGATTATCTCTGTTAACACTTTAAAGATTCATATTTGTGCAGGTAAATGTTAGCTAGAATTTTCTAAATCAGTATCTCCCAAAGTTTTGAAGTTTCTGCCTCAAAGTCACAGTCCTCAGTAAACGTTATTTGCACACCCCATTATAAAGTTTTTAAGTTAAAATCGTAAGGCAACACAGTCGTGTGAGGCATTTCCTAACACAGTGGTGGGCCATAAACACCAGGTATTTTGTGGTATATTCAGTGAAGAAGTGAACATACCATGTACACTTACTGAGAACGGGTGTAATTATGCACCAGAGCATCTCACCTTGCCTCTGCCCAGCTTGCACACTGCTCAGCAGGGATTTCTGCAGTTGGGAACCTTATTTTTCACACACTCCTCAGGCACTAAAAGTTTTAGAACAACTTTCTCATTCATAACAGGTCAGAACATTTTGCCTGCAGACCACACACAAATGCTCAGTTTGACAGCTCGGGTGTTTGGAGGCTGCTGAGATGCTGCTGGATAAATTACAAAGGCCATGGTACTTCCAAGGCCCCCCAGGAGCCACCCAGCAGAGGATGCCAGAATCCCCTCTCTCAGGCCAGCTGCAGTGGGAAATAAGGCTCCCAATACACAGTGATTGTCCTGAAAGTTACAGCACATTACCTCACAAGGTGCACACGGAATACAGGACATAAGTTATGCCTGAAGAGCCCCAGGTCTTCCTATAGACAGGAGAGAAAGATTACATGGACAAATTACTCTTTCAACTGCCCTTCAGGTCAGTAGCTTTCAATACTAACTTTTTATTAGATACTTCATTAAGTTATTGACAATCTTTATTTCCCTTTCTGAAACTGCAGAGATTTAATTTATTTTTTTTAACAGGACAAGGTATGCATTCCCTGAGGAGCTTAAGTTACTTCATTGCTATAGATTAATTTTCTCTAATCTTACTCCTTTATAACTCATACCTCTGTTCAAAGAGATCTTCTCTCCCCATGAAAAACTAACAATAACATCAAAGCTGCAATGCTGTGCTTTTCTCAGTAGTAAGAGAAAGCGATGTGAGATACCAAATTTTTTATACTGGAATTTTGAACAGTATCTTGTGACAGAATTTATGGCATGAAACCTTACAGAACTTTGAAATTTTCTATTTTTTAAGACTTGCAGTTACGGCAAGAAAATGAAATGTATAAAATATACACCAACTGGATAAAAAAATCTGACATTAAATACTCCATTTTAAATGTAACACAATGTAAACTCCTCTGCAAATGCCAGTCTGTTGATCTGTAGACACACAAGCTCATCTCTGTACTGCTGCCTCTCTCCTCTGTTGAAGTAAGCACTGAATTCAAACAGGAAACATTCTGAAGCACAATTGTTGAGCTGTTCCCAAGGGACAGTTACAGTTTCATGGCTTAATCACTTCAACTTTCCATTTTGTTAATAACATAGTTGAATAAAAATGATCTGATGCTATTTGTGCATTCATTTTAATGAGTCCCTGGAAAAAAATGCCTACAGTGAAGCATGCCAAGATGTCCTGAATCAGTGGGAGAAGTTATGCACAAAGATTAGAAATATCTTCAGCTTCTATGCATCAGTAACATCTTTTTGATCCTGAATCCCAATTCAGCTCTGAAGAAAAATAAGTTTAGGAGAAAGTTTCATAGTTAAATATGAAAATCAGTGCCTGAGCTAACATAATCCTTCAACCCCAGCTTCCCCTTCCAAATCTGAGCATATTAATCTCCTTTCCTTTTAGCTGCTCCAGTTCTTGCATAACAATGCCATTTGCTGAATTCACATCTCACAAATAAACCTTAAAGCTGAATAATACATTATTAAGCCCTATGAATATTCCCTTACGCAAGGCATCCTTAAACTGGGCTGCACTGTCACAACTCAGCATCATCTTCTTTGGACTTTCACGGTAAGAACAAGAACCACTGCAGCAGCCAACAACCTAAAAACCTTACTGAAACACAACGTTTCTACCCTCTGCAGAGGAGATTTTTAATAAGCTACTAATGCTTTGTTGAAATCCCCATCCCTCCACACAGCAGTCACTTATTTCTCTGTGGAAACGTAATTTGCACAGGCTCCCAGGGAAATTCTGGACTGGTATTTTTGGGAGAGGGAACAGCACACTGCATCCCCACCTTCCTGCACAGCCCTGAGCCTCTCCCAAGTGTTCAAACTATCAATGCTCAAACATTCACCTAAATGATCATTCCTGCAATATGAAAAATTTAAAAGTATTTTATCTAAGAAGGATGCTCAGTTACAATTTGCCTGCTCTCTCAGTTTTGATCTGTTCCTTTCCTAGTGCAAATGCTCACTAGAGGCTAAAAACGTGTGTAATTACTGTGTTCCAGCTCCAAGCTGAGCACAGGCTGGAGATTCTCTGCATTAGTTATCTCAAATGAGATCCCTCAAGTGTGACTTGCTGGATGAGGAGGATGGCAGCTGATGGCAATGCAGATTGTACATGGACATGGTGCACAGGACACTTTTCACCAAAAGTCTATCTCAAGCAAGAAAAAAATAAATCATCTTGAAGTGCAACTCCTACAGGGTAAAGTGTACTGGATGTCAGAGGGCAAAATTTATTTCTCAATTAGGTCCATAAAAGCAAACTATTCATTATCACTGCTTTATCATCCACTCAAGACCCATGACATACCTTTTCTCAAAGGGCTTGGAGAATACAAACAGTATTACTAAGGAAAGATCAATTACCTGTTGTAAGCTAAACATTTAAAAAATGTCTTTGCAGTAATCCCGAGTGAAAAACAGACTGACATCCAACAGGACAAGACAGTGTTTCACACATGGAAATGAGACAAGTTCATTACACAGGGAACAGGAAGTAAGGCACTGAGCAACAAAGGGACATAATCTCGCAATTTAAACATTTTTTTATCAGCCACTCAGCAATCAGCACACAGTCCTGCCCCTGCCTGATGGAGCAAATACTCAGTACCTTTATCAGCTCAGTTATTCAGCGCAGCAAATGAATGCTGAGCTGGAGCATGCCTTGGCACGATGAAATGCCAAGCAGTGAAAAGAGCTGAGCCAAAAGAACTCTATGCCAGTCCAGCCTAAGCAGTGCTTCCCTAAGGAAAGAGGAACAGAGACCAATGCACTTTATGAAAACTGATCCTGTACATTTACACACCAGGAAAGAGACTCACAGCTCTTGGAGCTGTGCCACTATCACCAGCATCTTGCCACCTCCCTCCCCATGCCTGGGAAGATACAGCCTCCAAAATGAAGCTGAAAAATCAACTGAAATGCAAGTGAAGAATCTGGAATGACAGAGTAGATCTTAAGGTATAATTATTTTAGGTTAAAAAAAAAAGGAAGCTTGAAAACAAAATCACAATTGAATCCAGCACATTTCAGCTCACTGTGCGACACCGACACCTCTAATTCCAGTATCTTGCAAGTCTAGACATCTGTCTGGAACTTTTAATCTGAAGCTAAAAACTGGGTAAAACTGATGCAGTAGGAATACAGCAGTGTAGGAGACTTGATGAAGAAGAACCCTTTTACTTTGGTAAGGTACAAGATGTGTTTACAGGGCATTCTGCTCCAAAACATCCAAATTTAATCAGTAGTAAGTTTACTCACAAAATGATCGATTACTCCCATTACTCCCTACACAACTCCATTTAAAGCAAAGCTTCTGGAGCTTTGTTTTTCTCTTTAAAGTGCAAGGAAGCAGCTGAGCCATCCTGAGCCCATCTGCATGTTAACAAAACATTTCTTAAGGTAGGGATTTACAATCTGTGTAAGAAGATAAAAATCTGCACTTTTGGTCGAAGGGACTATCCCTGCACTTCTGTGGCAGCTGGAGCTGATGAAAGTGCTTGTGGGTTGTGTAATCAGCCTGATAGATGTGCTCCCTAATCTGGCTGGAAACTAATCCCACACACAAGAAAACTTCAGCTTCGTGCTTTTCATATTACTTCAGGTCAAGATTATATACAAGAGGCAACTCTAATTTCCTACCATGTCATTGCAATTTTTGTTGGGTAAGTTATTTCTGATCATGGAAACACATTTAGAGAAACGCTCTTCCAGAACTGTTGTAGTTCTTAGGTAAAAACTTGAGTTGGGCATGATATAACATTCTCAATAAACTTTAACACTTATTCCACTGGACTAATTTTCTATAAATTGCATGTCCATATTGGTATTCTAAGAAAATGAAGTTTATTGCTACATGCCCTCCCTTAACTGCCAGCCAAATAACAAAAGGAGTGTTAGAACTACTGTGTCTTAAAGTCTGCAAATTCTGGGGGGGAAAAGTACCATCCAGTAAACAAAGTCTGCTGAGAAAGGCTTGACAGCTCAAATTCTGTCCTTGGCAGAGCTGACAAAAAGGCCACTGAGGGATGCACTGGGTGGTGGTGATGGAACAGACCAGGACAGCAAAATGAGGAACCACAGGGAAAGTGGATTGGAACCCCCGTTCTCTCCTGTACTTAGGGATGGTTAAAAAACCTCTGTAAATCCCAGTTTTCCAAGAACTTGTTTTCTGCCCCAAACGGAGAGGAGTAAAAACATTTTTTCAAGGAAATTAGGTATTCCACAGCTTTTTTTTTTTTTCAGTGTTCTGCTTACACAAAGTGATCCCACCACACAAAACAATCCAAAGTTCAACAAAATGCTATTTCAACTCCTTTGGAGAAAAAAAGAAAAAACAGTCTAAAGTAAGTAGCTCAGGACAATTAATGCACTTCTGTGAATTGTTTTGATCATAAAACTGACACTTCTCACTTAAAAACTGTTCATCCACCTTTTCCAAACAAGAACAGACTTGTATTTCCACCATAAATCTGATCTTTCCACCCTGACACTGAAAATTTTCCACTGACCTCAAGGGCTTCCATGTTCCTCTAAATCCCAAAAGGACAATCAGCAGCATAAAAGCTCCAGCTGAGCAGAGACCAGATCCATTACTCTAGAATGGATTGGATAACTGATCCATAACTATAAAATATTTATCTACATTTGGCATGTGGCTATCAAGCACCATCTACTTCATTGGGCAGTTTGGTACAAGGACACATTTCTTGCAAGAATTATTCCAAGGTTTCACAAGAAGTTGAGGTATGTTTTCAATCACCAAAGCTAATTAAGAATATAATCGATCTCTAGAAAAACAATTGGTTAATCGGCAGATCACCTAATCAAAAAATTCAGACAGAATTACCTCATTAATTCCTCCCTCCTACCCACACAGAGTAAAAGTCACAGGAAAAAAATGCTCTCACACTGTTTTCAAGTGGTCACTTCAGCTTTGTTTTCTTTTTCACTCTGAATAGAAAAATGGAAGTAATTTTCTTAGATTGGCAACAGCTTGTCTCTTGAATCCACATTAATAGCTGGCTTTCAGTGTTGAAGATCCAATTTGATTAGTTCTCTGAACAAAATCCAAAAATGAGCAGCTGCTCCCTAAAGAAACTTTCTTCTTTTGGGAAGAGATCGTGTCCCCTTTTCCCTGAGCCTCTGACAAAAAGGATGCAGTCACTACCAGACTCAGGATCCCAGACTGGTATTTTTTATGTGGCTCTGAGTTTGGACTGAGTTATTAGAGTAAGAAACTCATTAAGTCCACCTCTCAGATTAGCTAAGCTGAATTTGCTGGAAAAGGACAATTTAGCACCTGGAGGCAGGTGCAAACTGAATTTCTCAATATATGGATAAAGGACAACCCGTTTCTATTTATGTCTAAAAACCAAGGAAGTAAAGCACAAGAATAGCAAGTTACCAAAATACAACTGCTGCAATACATTATACAAACAATTATTTGCAATCCTAGCCAAATTTATTTGTTAATATGTGAATGTATTCGACACATCAGAATGAAATCACCAATTAGCCCTGCCAAAATGTTCTGGAGACAAAACTCCTTCTATGAGAACCTGGTGGAAAAGCAGACAGGCTTTTTATTCTGCTCTTCATTAATATGCAAGCGCAATAAGACCAACCAGATACTGCAACAAGTTACAGCCTCACTTGTTACAATCAACCATTACCAAGACTCCAAAGATAATCAAAATCATCTGATGGACAGTGCAACCTGGGAGAAAGGGTGGTTTTCAAGACATGGATTACAGCTTGACCCATTTCACTTTTTTTTTTGTGGACAGCAGAGGAGAACAAGCCAAAAGTACTCCAAGAAGCAGCTTTCTAAGTTTCTAAAAATAAACACATCTTTTCTGTTGTACTCCTAATTCCATGAAGCTTCTAAAATTTTGAATTATTTTAAACTCCCAAAACCTGAACAAAAATGATTTTTCCAGAACTGCAGCACCACTTGCAATATACTCAGAAGACAAATTCTGCTCATTTTCCAGCATTAAAAAGCAGATGTTCTTCCGTGCATTAACAACACTTGATTATAAAATAAATTTATCCTCTGTGCAAAGAGGAGTGAACATAATGGCTCCCTGAAGGCACAGCTTCGAGGTATGAGGGCTATTAGTTCAATTTCTTTTTCAAATGCTGCAGAGAAGGATGACAGAAAGAAAGCTTCCAGTTGTGATTCTCTAATCTGTCTGGTCCATGGATGCCCTGCCTCCAGACTTCCCTAATAAACTCCATTACAGCACAACCCTGCCCTGTCCTCACAGCACACAAACTGCAATCTGTGTGGTCTAGTTAGAGAATAGCCCAGGGAAAGCATTTTGGGTTTCCAACGATTATTTTTTTAAAACCTGGGACAGCAAGAGAAGGTCATTTCATTTAAAGAACCCACAGGAATCGCATAATATTCCAAATATTTTTATTTGTGTGTGAAGATAGACATTTGTGTGGGATGTGGAGGGGAAACTTTGGGTTTATATATTAGTTTACTTGGGCAGAGGACGATTGCTGGTTTCCTACCAGTGTTTTTGCTAAACTGCTTTGCTAAACTCTCTGTAGTACTGGTTATCTGTTAAAATATTTAACTTGTGCAATTAATGAAGCAGAAATAACACAGACAGGTAATTAACAGCAAAAATTATCAAAAAGGAAAGCAAATCTATGTTGCTTGGGAGTGGAAGAACAACAAATACCACGGGTACATTTAAATAGCAGAAATACACTGAGGGAAACAATGCCATCAAGCACGTAAGAGGGAGGAAGAAAACCAGGCAGAAGCATAAAGGGCAGAGGAATGAAGAGAATGAAGGGTGGTTGAGTAACAACCCATGAAAGGAGGATCATCTTGGAGAGATCTGATCTAGCTGCTACAGATTCTTCTGCAGAGCACAGATAGCCTTTACAACAGTCCACAGGACCTAAAATTCAAGGTATGCTGTGTCACAAAGCCCAAGTCCTACAAATAACTTTATTTTAACCACATCCTATAGGCTATGTTTAGCCTACAAATGTTTCACTGCATTTTTCAGCAACGAGTTACTGGCTATACCTCCAACTTTTTCAAATAAAAGGATCAGAAATGTACATAACGTGAGAGTATGGGTAATGAATTTTGTGACAAACATGACTCTGAAAGTTGTCACCTCCCCACCCAGCTCTCCCAAATCTTGCTACTGCTGTTCTGCTGCTCCACAGGCACCTCCCCTCTCCAGGTGCTAAGCCCACAAGGTTTCCACGGCCTGCTTTCCAGCACAGCCCTATGAACCTTTTTCTGCACAAATGAGAGAGCAACAGATCTTGATAAGCAGATGGAATGCAATATGGCCAAGGGGCTGTAAAAAAAATCTGACATAACTCATTGCTGGTGATGCTGACATCCTTCTGCATGGCCACAGGTTGAACTCATCTGGGTAAACAGCAACTCAGCTAAACAGGCACTTGACTCATGCCCACTTTTTCTGGGATCCATTTCTGGACACAGGTACATGAGTACACATGCTAACCAAGGGACAGGACAGGAGGTGCAAGCAGCTCTTCAAAATGGCCTGTGCAAGACAGCTGCCAAAACACTGCTCTGATCTGAGGGCTTGGGTAACCACTAGGGCTCCCAGAGTCATTCCCTTTTTTCTGGCCGCACAGCATGCTCTGTTTCCTTCTCACATGCCTCAGGATAAGCTCTTTCAGGGACAAAAAGCAACATAAATCTTTAACAAAAGCCAGAATGAAGAATTTCATTAATTTCATCATGTTAAATACAGAGGTTGCACAGGTTCCTCTTCCTCATCACGCTCCAGGTGCCAGTGTGGCTCCCTCCTGTGTGCTGCTCCTGATGTTTCTGAGCCTCATCACTGAGCCAATCTGAATTGCAAACCTAGTGCTAAAACTCTCTTTTCTCCACTGGAGTCACTCCCTGTTGTCAACACTCCCTGTTGTTATCAAGTTGACTCAAGTTCAGTGGAGGGCCCACAGGTGCTGGTGGCAGGGGAAGAAGCAGAGGCAGCTGGGGAGAGGAGGAAAGCTAGGAGGAAGAACCAAGCCATTATTTTTGGATTAATTTAGGTGCTGTTTCATGCTACCGTTGAGAGAGGGAAAGGAAGTAAGACCTATATGGAGCAAAGTACTGCTGCTGGGTAATTAAGACCTAGGAGTAAACACGCCAAATGGTATTTGCCACACAACAAACAAATGTGAATCAGAATGTGAATCAGTACTGGAGCAGAGGAGGGAATGTTTTCTCTGCTACTCAGGAAGCACTTCAATTGTTTGGGAAAGGTATGAGTCATTAACTCTCGCATGTACAAGTGAGACATTCAAAACTATAAATACCTGACATACTTCAAGGGCTCTTTGGAATGGAAGAATGGAAATCTATACATACTTTTTCAAAGTTACAGCAGTGTGAAGCCATGCATCACTTCATGGATTTTGATTTGTTGTGTTTAGGCTCTTCTGAATTGCATTACCCAAGCATGACAAACTCTAACCTTGAAAGGCCCTGCTTTCTTGCTTCTGAGCTCTGGGTAGCTGAACAGCTCTTTGGGGTAGAAGATGAGAGGTGCACAGGAACTGATGGAATGCTATTTTAATGCAGCACTTTGCTATGTCTCAATTGGTTGCTGATCACAGCCATTTAGCAAAATTACCTTTCTGATGGCAACCAAGAATCTCATGGCAACAGTCACATGCCATAAACACAATCCTCCCCCTCTTGGAGTTCGCATCTGCTTGCAGGGAGCTCAGCAGGAAGGCAGTAAGGAAGTTTTACTGCCATCCTGCAAATTGACTTTTATGGATTCTTCAGACTGTAATGCACTGAAGCTCTTCTTAATCTAACTCCTAACATAATTTATTACTTCTAGACACAGGTAAAAAGGCTGGTTGGACTTCAGCAGTGTTTTCATTCCCAGGTGAAACCCACCACAGGCGGATTATCAAGCCATGGTGAAGGGCTTGGCTCCTGAGCTAGATTTAGCCAGTCTGGCAGCCTAATGACAAATATTAGTGTAATAATCCAAGTATAGATCCCATTCCTTCAGATATGCAGCTTTAACATTTTTCCCTATGAACATCATTAAGCTGAGATGGTATTAAACGCCTACACAATCCTTCTAGAGAAAAATGGTTTTTTCCTCATGATGTGTTCTTCAGAATGATTCTTGCATTGCCTCTTACCTTGGATATCAGAGATTCCAAGGAATACTGATGGGCACCTTCCAGAAGGGAGGCATGAAAAACCCGAGAGTCCTGGCTAGCCCAAGTTCAGGGAGTAAATGCATTACTCCACTGTGACTGACAAACTCCTGGGAAAACAGATTGCACAAGAGGAAGAGGGTAAAGTAGAGCTTAAGAGCTTGGACACACATGAGAGTCATTAATTTACCCGACCCCAAATCTCAGAACAGAAACACGAGGAACACAAAAAGAATGCTTGGCTTTATGCAGGCACATGGAAAGTCTGATTTTGCAGTATCATAAATGTTTAATTACACTTTTATGCAACTAGTGATATCCTTAATTCAAATTCCTTTAAAAATTCCCATTTAAAAAAAACCCCAAAACTCTTTAGAACTATACTTCTATTTCCCTTAATTTAATAAAAGGTTATGAAAAAATATTTTTATGAAGAACTTACTTTCTCCCAAAGACATCAAAGTTATGTTGTCCTCAAGAGAGATTGATCATTCTTACAAGCCAAATGATCTGTAAAACCTTTGATGAAGAGCATTCAGAATGTAGAAGTCAGACTAGAGTGTAGAAGCCCAGCCTGTGGCTGCATTTGAAGTGCTGCAGTCTGCATTTAACTGGTGCAACATCACACCCAACTTCCTTAAGACTGGGAAACCAGTGCAGTATGAGGTGAGATCCCTTCCTTTGCTAGCAAGTTCCAAGTTTTATTAAATTCTCTCACTCAGTGAAGGCTTTCAGTTCTTCAACACTTAGTATTACAGTCTTTTCACAAAGTGAGCAACTTCCTATACATTCAATAAAAACCTCCAAATCTGAAACAAATATTCCCACTTACTGCTTCAGAGCAAGTAAATCAAGAAACAGGAGCTCATCACGAAAGGCTCTGCATGCCAGAGCTGCCCAGACTGCAGTGTGATAACACAGACCCTCACAAGTACAGCTGCGTTACTCTGTTGATGTATTTGTGCAGTCACCACAGTAATGCTGACAATTTATGTAATAAAAGACATCTAAAGAAAAATTAATTACCTTGTACTGTGGCATTGGTGCATCTTCTCTCCTCTGTCATGCCAGGAAGCAGAAGCACTGCTCCTGCACTGAGACCTGCCACAGCTACCTGCATCTGAAGGACACTGAGGCTCAAAGAGCTGCTGCTCTGAAGCCATGAGCTACATTTGCAGCACACCTCATACACTGCCTCTCCAACATGGCAGCAGGAAGAAAAACATGAGTTTGTCTCACTTTCCAGAAGTCTAAAGTAGCAGTAGGGCTTTTCAGCCTGGAATCACAAATCACTTAGCACTGTGCAATTTCAGAAGGATCTAGGGGATGCAGGCTTTCCACAGCACGGCCCCGTCAGGCTGTGGAGCCAGGCAGCAATCCACCCTGATCTCCCTGAACACACATCCCTGGACTAAAATGCAGAGTGGAAAAAGCTGAACAGGCAAAGAAAGAGACACATGTATAAACACATCTATGTTTTTCAGAGAACTCTCTCCTAAAAGCGTCATTCAAATGAAGGTATCACATTAAAGTGATTCTTCCCAAAGGACTGCAGGAACGCAGCCCAGAGCTCCCTTCTGGGGTCACTCAGCAGAGGTTCTGTCCCCCAGGGGGGCACAGACAGCTGCTGCTCCCTCAGCCTAACAACTTCCCTTAAGTTCCCTAAGCCTCCCTTAAGGAGGGGGGTTGACAGATTTTACCACTGCATACACATATTCTTTTCTCACATAACCAGACATCTGAAGAATGGAAAAAAACCCACCTCATTTGTGAGTGGGCTGAGGGTACCAGTCAAGAAGTAAAAACTTGCTCTTGTCAGATGGAGTGATTTATCAAGCTGCTGTCTCTCAGCAAGGATGGGAAGAATGCCTGTGCAAGCTCACTGCAGTGCAAAGGAAAACAACTTAGATTTAAGATGTTTAAATCCCTAAGTAAACAAATTCACCTCACTTTGTACTGAAATCAAGCAAGAGGTGTTGCAGCTCTGTCCTGCACCGTGGAGCACGAGCAGTAACCTGTAGCTGAGGATGGCTGACAGGTGAGGGACAAAGTCCCCTTCATGGATTCCAACTTGACCTAGAAAGAATTTATCAGTCTGCATCAACAGAGCACTGAACAGAACTGCAGGAACATGGCTGGCAGGTCTATGGACTTAATAAGTTTCTGAATCAAAAATAAAATTATCAATGCACAAAATACTCTGAAAAAATCTTGGTTAAACAAGCTGTATTTTTTTGGTAAGTACATATCCTCATTTTCAGAAAGTTGTGGCAATGAGACACACACAGTGGTCAGCAGAACTCCACAAGAAATATTTTGGTAACACATCAGTGTTCCAGGCTCACAGCTCTGCCCCGTTCCATTTTCTCTTTGATGTCAGTAAGTTATTCATCTTATTAGTTCAAGCTTTATCTTTTGATCAAACTTTTGTAACACATAATTTGGAAATTAGTTTCTTAGAGGGACAAGAGCTGTCAAATCAGATCGACCCCAACAAAGTGGTAACAGCTTAGGACAGGTCAGAGCCAAAGCTGGAATTCCAGAGCATACATGCAAGTTATTATTTTGTAAAAACCACAGTGTTGACATTACAAGAGAAGAAAAGAGAGGAAAGATCCTATCTCCTGAGCTCTTGATCAAATTACTTCATAATTCACCCACTAACCCTATCCCCTGGTTCCCATAACAGACAACAATCTGAGAGAGAACAAGCCTGTGGATTTTGGAGCATTAAGGGAGAAAAGGGAACAAAACTACAGTGCTGCAGCTAAATCTCCTGAGGATGTAGAAGCACTCAGAGGTATTTTACATGGCAGAATAATTTTACAGAACCTTGCAGATATAAAATATGGGAACAACTTGAAATTAGCCACAGTCCATGTGCATGATATAAAAACTAGGAGCCTGGAACTATACAGTGTCTGCAGTTTCCTATGGTTTCTTTCAGAAAACTTTTTTCAAAGTAACTGTCAAAAATATTAGATTCCAGTATTTTGAAGATGGTATCTACTAGCTCTTAATTTATCCTAGCCTCTTATCTTTGAAGCAATTCAGTTTCTGTCTCAGTGCCTAATTTCCATTTTACACATCCTATAATTGTGTTTGTCCTTTTGTCCTTTAAAGTTGACTTCTAAAGATTCCCATCATTAACACATCTACCAGGAACAAACAACTTGCTCTCTGTGTTCTTTGGTTGAGATCTAATTATTAAAGTTATAATTATTTCTCCTTACAGATTTTAATAAGTTGGAACTGGCTTTAAATTGTTCTTTTACTTAAAGCTGTGGGCTTGGACATTTCTTTAGGAAGGAAAGTGTGCTTTGCAGAGGTTTCAGATCCTTAACCTGTAAATTAACTTGTTGCCTGAGTTACTGTTCACTTTGCTTTCTATCAAGTCCTGGCTATTTTCAATCATATTTAGTTTCCCTTTACATATTTAGGAACTACTCAGCCTAGAAATTTTATGCAGTGTTTCTAGAATTCCTTACTAAGATTTTTAAACATTTTACCTTCTCTCTCTTGTCTTCACTATCTATTTTCTTAATGGGTAAAGCATGAACTTTATCTTCTTAGGCTATGGACATGCTAACACTTTTAAAACATGCAAACCCAAGAGCTGGCAAACCCTCTCCCAGATTAAAAAAAAAACCATGAAAAATAACTCACAACATTGAGCTATGCTTATTTCATGACACAGACTCTTTTCTATACAGGAAAGTATAAATAGTGTCCACAGCTGTGCAATTTATCCTCAGCCATTAAATGTCTCCACAGTCTTACAATTCCTAAAAGTGTCTGCACTGCCTACAAATGAGCTGCATTAATATAAACAGCATGTGAATGTCTAGAGAGCCTATACAACAAAAGCCCTAGGAAAAGACCTTAACTAAAAAGTGCCATTCTCAGATTTAAAAAATAAGAGCTTGTAACTATTTCACAGTTGATCAATTTGCCAAAGAACCCTTCCCAATGTTTTGATCCCACAATTTTGAATCCCTGGTTTAGATACCTGGAGGGAAAACAAGAGCTTGTTTGAGAAGTCTGGAGCCAAGCTGCACTGTGCCCAGGTGCTGGGGGAGCAGGCATCCTGTTCACAGTCCCAGAACTGCCTGGTTTCACCAAAACCCAGCTCTCTCCAAACAGAGAGGATGAAATAATCTGTAAAGACTGACAGATTGAAACAAGGGACCACTAACAGGTACGCACAGGAAACAGCACTAAACCTGGGTTCACTGGCTCAGGTCCTAAATAAACATGCTCATCGTATAGATATATACTGTTACAAATCCAGCACTGTTCACTTACAGCACTTTGCAGAGGAATAAGTGAGACCAAAATAAGCTGTACACTGTATCTTATCTCCATTTTAAGAATGAGCAAGTTTCTTAACCTCTTTGTCTCTGTTTCCAAGGCTACAAGTGAGGCATGACAAAGGCAGGAAGAAAACCCAGATATTTTTTGGCTCTTTGCTTTTTCTTTTTTTCTTTTTTTTGCTGCTCAGTCATCTTCTCTTCCTAAACTCTGGGATTTAGTTATTTTAGCATAGATATTATTCTATGTTCAGCCTGTTTTCTTGGTGATTCTAATCAGTTTTTCTCTCTGCAAATCTGGCCAATTGTTTGGTGACTAAATCTGATCACTTCTTGTTTCATGCACATAGAAATAATCAAGGAAACAATACCCCAACCAGCACTAGCACAGGAAGACACATTCCTACAAAATAAAGTTAAACCAAGCTATTTTTTAAAGGTATGCAAATGACGTTAGAGAAGACAGGAAACCACATTTAAAGGCTAAATCAAATCCATTCTTTTGTAAAATTTCTGGAAAAGCTACGAAAAATGGCTTTCTCTACTTTTCTCTCGCAGAATTTCTTTGCTCCTTACAAAAGGAAAAACAAAGCAACAAGAAAATGAAGTGATGTTCCTCCTCTGGCAGAGAAGCAATGGAGTCTCCTCCCCCTCCAAAGGGGAGCACAGTTTGC
The DNA here is from genome assembly GCF_017590055.1 of Onychostruthus taczanowskii. NCBI lineage: Eukaryota > Metazoa > Chordata > Aves > Passeriformes > Passeridae > Onychostruthus > Onychostruthus taczanowskii. The sequence goes on along the minus strand of NW_024498329.1, from coordinate 497,478 downwards.
CAGCTTTGGCAACCACTGTAGTATTTAAAATAGAAATGAATTCCAAAATGCGATTTGGCAAAGACCCGCTGCAATATTCAGTAAGTCTGTTTTCCCTCTTTTCCACTTCCTTTCTCCCACTGTAATAATACGGAGAGATGCTTGCAGGCAGCTCGGGGATGAGAGGCACCCGTGGCTGACCCCCAGAGCAGAGCCCCATGAACTTTAACACACATGGAACACACGGATCAGACAGAGCAGCTCCTTGTATGGCCACGGCCCCGAGCCTGGGACACGGCCAACAGCTGCTCTTGCTCTTCCACACAGCTTCAGCTCCATGGGAGGCAGCCCCGAGCCTCCCAGACCTGAGAGCATCACTTCCTCTGGCACTGGAAAAAAGCCAACAACACCAAGTTTTGCAACAGGTTCCAGCAATTTTTCAGCACACACAGACAAGACTGTGATTTTTGTAACGCTTTTGTTTTCACCTACACTGAGGTGAATCCTACAAGCCAGAACACACAGTATTTTAGAGATATGCTGTGTTGAAAGAAAGAATAAAGAAAATCCTTGTGCAAAAGATGAGAGAGGAGTCAAAGATGTGAACCCTTCAGAGGGCTATCCAAATCCACTGCCAGAGTGAAGAATGCTAGCTGGAGTCAGTATGCAAGGATCTTCACTCAGAACAATTGCTTTACAAAGAAATTACTTAATATGAGACACCACTTGGCACTGGGTGGGACAATAACCCAGTTGTCACAGATGCTTGAAGCAACAACAGAAAGCATGTTTGATTAACAGAGGGACTGAGCTCGAGGTGCAGGAACCATGACAGCCCAGCTTTAAAGAACTGTCTTTAACAAGAGGAGCAGATTGTGTGGCATCTATAACCACTGCTTCATTGGGCTTTAAAACTACTGACTTCTCTCTGACTAGGATGTGTTGTATATAAATTAATCCATCTTACTCATTCACAGAATAAAAGCTATTAAGTATCTGAACCCACAAAATGTTAGCTTTAGCATGCAAGCAGCCAGCCAGCTGACTCATTCATACCATAGTTTCAATTTGAAAGGTGGGCAAAACATCTCCAATATATTTATGCAATAGCAACATTACCAAAGTAATTCTGTTCAGGATCTTGTGACACACCTCCAGAAAATGTCAGGTCCAAAACTCTCCCATTCCAATTGTAAAGAAACTTTCCAAGCATCAACATTTTGTCTTCTGTATGTTTTAAGCTTTAGATTTTTTATAAGCCCTTCCCAAAACCTGAGTAATTTCTACTTTGCCATCAATGAAAATGTTCAAAGGCAGCAGCAGGAAGACTCAAAGATTGATTTCACAGATCATTGGTCCAGGCAGTGTTTGTAAACTGCTGACCCCAACCATGGAGAATTGCTAGGGCCTTGCAGATTGAAGGGAGACTTCCAGTTTAAAACTGATTTGAAACCTGAGGTTAGCCAGTCAGTTTTTCCTTAAAAAACCAACAAACTTTTAAAGGAGTTCATTCTAAATGAGTCATATTAGCCCACACAAGTAAATCAGCACATTGTTCTGATTTCCCCTCCCTAAAATGCATCGTGTCCTCAGCACAATGCTACTGCACAAATAACTCAGGACCTGCCAAAAGCTTCCAACAAGCTTTAATTACAGGAGTCCTATTTTGTATATTGTTGAACCAAACAAGAACTAAATCAGCCTGCTAAAAACCAGCCAGTACTTCAAAATCTCCAGTGAAGATTAAGAAGTAAATCTCTGCAATAAAGCATTAGCCAGCCCAGAAAGAGCCTCATTTTCTTGCTTCAAGATAAGACTGTGGAACACACGTGAAAACTGCTGTGCAAAAGAAATGGCAGGAAGCACCAATTAATTGCAACAAATTATTTTAATGCAGATCATTGCGACTAAATGTTTCAGACAATTTAACTGTATTTCCACTTTGCCTTTTTGGCTGCTCTTTCCAATTGATTTAGCTCCACAAGTGAGAATGTTTGCATTGTCAAAGTTTTTGTCACTGTCAGCATTTTGTTGAGAACACTATGCCCCATTTCAGATTTCAATATATTTTACAGAGCAGTCAAAAAACTAGAGGGTGCATGTCATTCTGCCAGTCATTCTCATCTTATTATGCTTTTGTCATGGCCTGACAATACCAAAAGACTGGAATGCATTTTACTGTTTTGCAAGCAGACTGCTTTCTCTCTTGTAATAAATGATGGAAAATGTGATCCTGGGGTCAACAAGGGAAATTGCTTCCTTACTTACAAGTATTTATTCAGTCTCTGACTTGGAGTTTAAAGGCAGGATCTTCCATGCTCTAAAAATAGCAAAACACTGTTTTAATCCAAAATTTCAATTTTTAGATGAGAGAAGAGCACCTAGATTAAATAATCTGAAAACTGAGCAACAAACCAAGCTTCAACCCAGTTCCCAAGTTGTTTCTGTTGCTGAACAATACAGAAATTAATTCCCAAGATGAGTCCCAAATCACACATTAAGTATTTGGCTACAAGCAAAGCAAATACTCATCAGCAGGTTGGACTGCAAGCTTCTGACATGCAAGGCAGCTCTTGCAGCTCCCAGAGAGAAATACTTAACTGGCAAAATGTGTGCTTGCTCTGAACTGACTCTAACACATGACCTGGCATGTGCTTTGACAGCAAATTATTCAAGAAAGTTGACAATACAACAGAGTTACAAAAACAAAATACAGCAGTGCCAGGAGAAGCCTTTGGAAACACAATTTGTGATGTAGAGCCATAAATCTTTAACATTTGAACTAAAGACTTGAAGCTTTTAGAAGCAGCAGCCTCACAGCTAAGGTTAGATGACATTCCCCTACTCTATTATGGCAACTAAATAAATATTTACCATGGCTCTTTTCAAAAGGCTGGGTTAGCAAAGTGAGTAAGACCATGAGAGTGTTCTGGGTCCTCTTTTAAACACTAAAATAATTGAGTTCAGGCAAGCCAAGCTTTTAGTTCTCTTATTTGTAAAATCAGTAAATTATAGAGTTCTGGGTTTTGATAGGAGTTGACTTAAAAAGCCATTTCACTCTACTGCCTCTCTGCTTCCAACACACAGGCAGCTGGGATGCTCATTAGAAGTCTCCTCAAGAGCACTTTAAAGGAAAAAATACTTCAGCAAACCAAAGTCCCAGCAAATTTCTGGAAAGATGAGCACTTCAGTCACACTCTCCAGACAGTGAAATGTTTTTAAATCACCCCTACCTTCTACCGTACTACTCTGAAGATAAAAATGGACTCTTTCCAAAACATGAATATAGCAGAAGATTCAACATTACTTCCTAAGCCAGCGTTAACAATCACTTCAAACAAATACATATGCAAGATATACATATCCACATCCAGATAAATCTGAGCAAAGACACACACCAATCTCAGGACAAAAGCCAAATATGCCTTATTTTTGAATGAAAGTTTGTACAATATTTTTTTCCCCCCAATCACACTAAGAAGTTGATTTCGAGGCATAAATATTTTTGAGCAGTACATTTCAGAGCAGCCTAGTGTAGGATCATCACATTTATCCAAACCTTCATGGCCAAAGATATTTACAGAGAGGCCTCTTGAACTATTGACAGAATATTTATAGCTTAACTTACACAAATACTAAAATGGATCAGTCAATAACTGTCCTCTATGAAACTATAAACTTACTTATACAAATAAGATATGAAATCACAGAAGGTGGCACACAGAAATGCCAGGACTGACTGGGCTGCAGAGCCAAACAGCAAAATAAGCCACAGCACCTAAAATTGTTTCTTCAATTCAGGCACTTCTTTTTTCTCCACCCAAAAGACAGACTCTCTTTTCTACGTGATTGCCTTTTTGGTCAGATTCCAAAGCAGGCCCTTCAGCCTCGAGTTTGCTTTGTCTATCAGACTTAATTGTGAAGTGAAAGAAGAAATAAAGCAGAGAAAATGAGTAATTTGAATACAAGCTCAAAAACCTAACAGCTTCTACAGTTTGTGCCAATATTTCTTCAGAGAGTCATAATTTTATACAAAGCAAATACTCATGATTTTGAATTCTGTAAGTGTTAAATAAAATATTTTCTACTAAAAACACTGCAGAGTTAAAGGTGCCAAACAAACTGTGGCACATTAGAGGTGTCACAAAGCTAGAATAAAGGGAAATGCATCCATTTTTACACGGCTACAAGCAGTAAATACTTTATGAATGCAAAATAAAAACTTGAGGCCATGCTCAGAACTTAAAAAACTTCAATGTTACGTAATAAAAAGCAAAAAGCTCAAGAGAGTTGCTCATCTGAAAAATATGAAAAAAACCCTTTCAAAACAATGTATTTATTCCAGCACATCTTAGAGAGGCAGAAGAGACCACGTTCCCTCTTTCTGCACATTGTGTACAGCTCTTCCAAAAGGAAATGTTTATCCCAGGTCCCAGCACACGCTGTGAAGCAGTGCAGACACAGGAGGGTCACACCAACTAGCAAAGCAGCACTCAGAAAGACTTGTCTTCATCACGAGATGCCTCCACTTTCTTCTCTCACAGTAAAAAATAAAGAACACAGACTTGTATTTCAGTATTTTTTTCCTCATCTAAAGGCCAGAGTGCTGATTTTTCAGGTGCAGCACAACTAAGTTCAAGACTGCCACCCCTTTTGTTCTCTGTATATTCTGTTCTGAATGTTGCTGTTGCGTGCACCTGAAGAGCTCATGTGGTTTGCAGGGCTCCTGAGGAAGGCACCCCAGGAAGATAGGATTGGCCATTCTCCTATTTTTGAAGCTCTCAGAATACAACTTGACTCTAGTTCATGTCTCAAATTAATAAGAGTGCCTTTTGCGTGGTGTGACATCTCTCCTTTCTAAGCTCCATCACAAACCCACTGCCAAGAAAACAAGAAGAAAGTCCAAAAAATCTTACAAGTGCAGGCTGATGACTGCAAGTGCACCCTGAGACCACAAATCCCCTCCCACCGGTCCCAGGAACGATCCAGGAGCTGCCCAGGCTTTGAGCTGTCCTCTGGCTGTCATTTTTCATAACTTTGTAGCAGATTATGGAGCTGGGGCAGATATTTTACCGTGTATCATAAAATGAACATTTGTACGTCTGGTACACATTTACCTTGCTTGCAGAACAATTACTCCAAGAAATCATGGAAAAATAATGATGGAAAAGAAACCTTGACCCATGTGGCAAAGTCAAATTTAGGAGTTGAAATCTGTGGATTTTAAAATAGCCTAAGTTACAGACATTTGTAAACTGGCAGGTGAAAGCAAAAAAAAAAAAAAAAAAATTACAAGAAACACCCAGCTCTTGCCTCACATTCACAACAGGAAAGAAATAAATTTTTAAATTATAACTGTTTCCATTTCATTTTAAACACCAGCTTGAACCGACAATCATCTCACTCATTATCAGCAAGAGAAACCCAAGAAGCCACATCCATCTGCTGTAGAGAGAAGGAGGATGGGACTGTGCTCCTCTATAGTGGCTATACTAATGACAAGCTTTGGTTTTTGGAAAAGCAGAGCTTACCTTGGTTTAGAAACTGATACTGATTTTCAATTATTTCACTTGTTCAGTAACTTTTTACTCACAGTTCAGGTACTTGCCTCCAGCACAATCACTGCAGCTGTAAACTGAGTACTGGCTGCTTATTTTTCCAATATATTTTCAAACTTCTATTGTGATTATTTGATTGAAAACATACACCAACTATTTTAGTCAGCAGAACACACAAAAAATTCAATGTGTTATCTGTGCAATGCAATTTAGTGACTATTGACTGAACTTATAACCCCCCCAGTAAGCTGTACTTGCTGCTGAAAACAACAATATTCATTATATGGATTCGTATTTCCTCCTGTGTTCTACGGATCTCATTCCATTTGGGTGTTTAAATACTTTTTAATGAAAGCACCCCAAGTTAGCTCTCTATGTAGACAGACTAATGTTGAACTGCAGAAATTGAACTCTGGGGGAAAACCCAATTATGTAACATTTGATCTATTAAATCTAATTCCCACTTATTTAAATGCTGCTGCTTCGGTATATCACCTGTTTACTTTTATTTCTCCTAAGAATTAGTACTGTATGCATGAACCTTCCAGCTGCCCCAGCAGTTGTGCAGGAATATTTTATAAAATACCATTATTCCACAGCATTTCCATCATCCCCTCTGGGGGGACTGAGCAGAACTCCCTGATAACCTGTAGCTGGTTTATCTTTTCCACCATGTTTCTGTACAACACTGTTTCTCACTCAGCAAATTTGGCTTCAAAAGGTCTGTCTGTTGCTATCTCCATTGTTCAGGAATAGCACTGTTGATTTATACTGATAAACAAAGATAATGTACAACCATAAGCAATGAAGTCAATCTGCAAAGGACTCAGTGGGAAAAAGCCTCCAATGTTATCACTATCAAGTACTACAGAGAAAAATTACAGCCTTCTGGAAAAAAAAAAAAAAAGATGAAGGGTGAGGACTGGGCACCTTTTTTATGCACCACTTCTTGCTATTTACAACATTAGGCAATCCAGTATGACTTGCAGTTGTGTATGTAAAGAAGGTATTTACTGAATGCCCTTGTGATGCTGATGGCAATACCATCAGAAGGGAACCTGATTCAGCTTCTCTCTTTGAAAGCAACAATCAAACACTTCCCACACTCCAACAAGCAGAACAACAGAGAATTATGCAGAACACAGGAGAACTCACCATGACTAAAGCTCCAGTGAGGCTGAGGAATCTCCATCTAGATCACTCTGCAATCTCTCCTTAATGCTGTTGCAGAAGGTTTTTCATGGCAACTGTTACTAACAGCATCTCTCTACCAGCTGCTAAAATCAGGTACTTTATGTACCAGCGTGCAACACTCCTCCTGATGCACCAGTTACTGAACAGCTCACTAAAAGAACCACCTTTGGAAGAGATCTGCTGCTGCTCTGAGAAGACAAGCGGGTTAACTTGTAAGGAACCATGACCCAGCACCATGCCTGCCAACAGGTCCAAGGAGCAAGATGCCAGTTAGGATATGGCATGGAATTGCCAGAATCACAGGTAAATGAAATACAGAGGAAGCTCCGAGTTCTGCTTCCGCTGACATTTTCTCTCACAGGGATGCTGCCTTTGCTGCACAGGAAATACTTCCCAGGCAAAATTCAGAGGAGCAGGAGCCTCAGCGAGCTCTGCCCTAACATGCCTTCGTTTTCTGCGCTCCCCAAGCACTCTTCTCTAGCCAAAAATACTGTCCTTCAAACCCAAATATGCCTCACTTCAAGGCCTGCAATAACACACTTCCCAATTTTCACTGTCACAACTGAAAGGCACGTTATTGACAACTTCATTAACAGCAGAGCAGGTTTGAGACTCCTTGCTAACAATCTGACATTCCAAATTTAAAAATTAAAAAATCACAGCATGAAAATACAATTTTACATCTATAAAGTTCTACAATAGTCAGCATTTTGGCATTAGATGTGTGTTTAACACCAAGTTCAGTGAATTCTTCCACCGACTACAACATACCACAAGCTGTTGCACAATCACAGCATGTGTAAATGATCACACTGGCAGCTCTCATGTGCCCCCCACTCTCTACATCTTTACTAGGAGCTGTCTCCCTGCTTCTAAAACTTGGGGATGTCTACAGCTTATGGAACAAAAGTCATTAAATAAACCATCTCCTCCAAAGATCATTCCAAATGGCAAGAGTCACACTCCTTACCCATATAGTTACAGCTTGAGAAGTCTCAGACTGGGGAATATTGTGCAACCTGTTTTTAAGGAAAACTATCCAATCTAGATGAGGAAGGCCCAGGACAATTAGCAAGGTTTAAAGCAAATGGAAAAACAATTACACAACATGACTTACTCCCCCGTGGAAAACTCCTGGACTAATATTTATTCTCTCTGAGCTTGTATATATTTGCATTAAACTTCAAACTTTGTTAAAGCAACATTGATGTAATTCTGAGCCCTTACAGAGGGAATCAGTGATTTTAAAAGGATGGCAAACAGGCTAAAAGGACACTCTGCAGAAGGCTACTCAGGGCTAAAACAAGGCAGAGAGAAAGGCAGAACTGAGAGGAAGAAAAAGACTTAACAGCTACCCAAGGACAGCTTCAGCTCCAGAGGCACTGAAATTTGAAGTGTCTCTATTACCTTCACACTCATGCTTCTGAATGCCCTGGTCAATCTGGGGGGAAGATGACATATTTTTAAAACTGTTCTTCCTTCTGGCTGCACCACAGAAGCCCTCAGAGAGGACACCAACAAGTATAAAAGCAGAACAATGACACTCACTAAGAGGAAATTTGGCAGCTGAGACAACAATAAGAGCATCTGTGATACGTACAGAGACTTATGCTAAGAGGGAATATACATGAAGCCAGTGTGGAAGGATGTCTATATTTGTTCATGTTATATTTGTTCATGTAAGATTTAAATGTCTTTTAAATGTGTTTGAAGGCTTCTCTGACAGTAAGACCCTTGGAGCTGGAAGACTGGATATAAATATATACATGCAGAACTTACATCTCCTGCATTACAGACTGTCTTCCTCCTCTGGGGAGCTTTGTAGAAAGGCCTGTGTAAACACAGGCATGCATCCAAGAGGGAACATTTCAGGATTGAGATCAGTTTTACAAAAACATGGAAGGTCAAACTGTGAACACTAAACAGCTTCCTACAGAACCTGTAGCCAACAATACAATAACCCAAATCTGCTTGAACACCAATAACATTGCTTTGGCAAATTCTGTGCTAGTAGCAGTATTTTCTGAAATAGCACTAACTTTATCAAGTCAGTGATCTTACTTTTTAGCACCACACTGAACTGGCATCTCAGACAAGATGTTACTAAAACAAGTATTGCTAGAAGCCTACAATGTTTAGCCTGGCATGATTTTTATCCATTTGTTTACTGTGATTTCAAAAACTTTGCTAAAAATGTCTCCTGCAGTCAACAGTGACTGCATTAAGACAGTTGAGCATTTTTCAGCATTTATATTTAAGCACATATAAGGCTTTTTAACTGAAATATTACTCTTAAGGAAAATGTAGGATAAAGTCTACAAATGGAAAGATTTTTAAATGCCTTTCCCAGACAATATTTATATTTTTTTTACACTTAATGTAGATAAAATACTTTCCCCCGCCAACCTCAGAATCAAAGACTTAAAAAAGGAAATCCATTACAGATTGATTACAAAACACTTTCTCTAGGTGGTATGGCTCAAAACTGAGTTTGTCTTCATCCTGCACAGCAATATGTGATTACTAGGAGGAGAAAAATGATGACTGAGGATCCCAGGGGTTCTGAAATCCTGTTGTTCTTGTTGTCATCTGAACAGACAAACTCAAAAACATTTGTGATAATCCATTTTGTTACTTGGTGAGTTAACATGGTAAGTTTTATAACAGCTGAATGTGTCCCAAAAGAAATTCAATTCAAAGAAGGTGACCTCAGAGTTACACCCACTGTGTAGTTTTCCTCTATCCACATTTTGCACTATCAGGCAATCTCAAATCAACTCAGTCCACTTAAAGACATATGGGAAAAGAAATTGCTTGAGTCACTCAGCTACTTATCTATCTCAGGCAAAAGGAAAACTGAAAATTCTTACACAGTTGATAATTTCTGCTTTTGATTTGGAAAACACAGAGCCCACAGCGCTAAACCACAATTTATGGAAATTGCAGCTCAAATATTGGACAACTAGTTAGAATTACTACCAAGTAAAACCAAGCCATTTATCCTTGTCACTGATGTCGTGGAACTTCTAAAGCTGTCACATTCTCCTCAGTGTACACTGTCAACTTGCTCCTGTTCACCCTGCTTTAAAACAGTGAAAGTCAACTAGCAACTCTTACTGCAGTTTGCAGCCTGTATTTTTCCACTCTAGATTTAAAACTGTATGGTAATGGAAATTCTGCATTATTGTGCTGATCCATATGAAACAATGGAAGCATTTCAGCCTTAGGCAAACGTAAATCCCAGTGCACCTCCTGGTCCTCACACAGCGGCTGTGTGGGAGCACAGGGAGGTGGGAAGACTGGTAATGCCAAGTAAGGCTCTGCAGACAAGGTCCCTGTGCCAGCCTGTCACAAGTAATGCACTCGCAGAACGTGCTCCATCCATCCCTCCAGGTACCAGCACGGAGAACACAAAGCCTTTTCCCTGGCTCTGGGGCTACACATCTCCTTCTCCAAAATCCATGGGACTTTACATACACAGAGAGTGGAATTTCCCTCACTGGTGATTTTTGGCTGCCACTAACAGCCAGTAAATTCTACATATGGCTGCAAGCAACTTGACATATCCTCTCTCTCAACTTTGCTTCAATTACTAAACCAAAACACGTTCTACGGATTATTTTTGCAGTCAAAGTAGGTTAAAAACATCTGGAGGTGTTAATAGCAGAAAGATAAGAAAGTTACATTTTTAGTTCCCCCGTCAGTTGTTTTCTTCTCAATCTCCTTTCACACCACAGGTACTCCACAACCTCCTCAGTGCTTTCCACGAGCGCAGCACCCTGTCCCCGTCAGAGCCGAGGCATTTGCATTTCAGTGCCCTGCCCGTACCCAATGTCAGCTGTGACACACCGAGCGCACGGCAGGAGCAGCTCGGCAGGATTCCCCGGCAGGATTCCCCGGCAGGATTCCCCGGCAGCAGCCGCGCACAGCGAGTGGAGCAGCGCGGGGCTGGCAGCACACAGCCAGGCTCACCGCCGAGCCCCACCTGGCAATCCTGCGGGGCTCTGTGCCGGGGCTGGGCCACAGCGGCTCCAACAGCCTCACATCCAAAAAAAAACAAAGAGAAAGGATTATTAACACTGAGCCCAACCTCATCAGAGCAATGAGAACAAGAGAAACAGTGAGGAGGAGGAAAGCTGCAGATCCCTTCAGAGAAAAGAGCAAAGAAAACATGGGCCATTAGCAAGGATGGGACAGTGTGATCCTAAACCTGGATGAGGGGCAGCTGGAGGAAAAGGGAGCCTAAGAGCAAAGACTAAACAGGAAAAAGGAAAAGGAAACACACAGGGGTGTAAATTCAGAAAAAAAGGTAGAGAAAACATGTTACTTAGAGTAGTTAACTTGGAGTAAGTTTTTCACATACATATTTTTCCTAGCACAATACAGAAGGTTAACAGTAACTGTCAATGTCTATGACCCTTATCAATAGATTACAATAGTTATCATAATCTTTTACTATCCCTTTTAAGGATAGTTTAAGAAAAATAAATTAGTCAACATTTAAGAGTCATTTAGCCAAACAGCATCCTCCCCTTTATTTTTCTTTAAATGACTGATTCCAAACAATTCCTTTACTTGGAAAGTAAACAGGAAATAATACATATATTAGTAAACACGCCTGGAAATGGATTTTCTGAAGAGCTGACAAGTCAGAAACACAAATGACCCAAGAAGTTGAAATGGTATTTCGTCTCTTTGCTCTCTTTCACTGAAAGAGCCATAAGACTTGCAGATACATAGGAAATGCTGTTCCTTCAAACTAACTGTATGCTCTAAAGCAGAGGGAAATGCAAACATTGCATCCATTATGAACTGCAGCTGAGTGAAAGTGCCTACCTGCAGCCAGGCCATGCAGCAAAGTCTGCTGGCTCCTTGTTCTGCAGCTGGTACCTCCTGCCCAGGCTCAGGAATCACACCCCACCTGCCACAGGTGAGGAAGGTGTAGTTGAGCCAAAGAGATCTGTCCAAAAAGGTAATGTAGGAAATCTGTGACTGAAGTTATCTACACGGGATATCCCAGCAATACGGTAAAGCCATCAGGAAATGAATACATGAGATTAATCATGGAAAGTTACTCATGGAAAAACTGGTAATTCCTTCTTGCATAGTTCTGTATTTTAGAGAATAAAACAAAGTTTTCCTGAAAACACACTGAGCAGTAACTCTGCCAGGAAGATGCTTCATCTGGATAAAACAGCTACTTTACAGACACAACTTTTTAAGCCAGTATGAAACTAGATTAAGAGCTCTAACAAGTCCAAACAACCAATAAAATCTCCACAAGTATTTGCCACTCTTGCTACACCCCAAGATTCAGACTGTCTGGAGGAGGTTGTAAGTCAAACAAAAGTCACACAGAAGGAAGTACACCCAGTTTGTCACAAAGACAGTTCAGCTGGCAATTTTAAGAAAGTTAAAGTAAACTTTCTAACTATAGAACCTAATTATTGGAATTCCATAAAGTCTTGGTTCCTAAAACAACTGCGTGTTCTTTCCTTCATGCCCATATATCTCCCTATGTTATTTTTTCTGTAAATATCTGGGAATAAAGTGTTTTAGCAGACATTAGACAGCCTTTAAGCCACAGCGAGTAAGGGGAAAAACTTTGGAGGCACTTACGAAGCAGTTAAAGAAGAATGAGCTCAACAAAAGTAAATGGCAAAGACCTAAAGTAAACAGAAGTTGTGTTCTCTGAGAAGGAGCCCCTGTTAAATCCGAGGTCAGGGATCCACCAGACGACATTCCCCCTTGCCCCTGTGCTCACCTCGGAGCAGCCTGGCCATTCTGCATCAGGTATCAGCTGGTCCATAAGTAAGAGACAACTGCAAAGTATTCACTTCGTTTCACTTGCTGTCCCAGCATGAATCCCAGCTTTCCCAGCAACTCTGCCCTGAATAAAAACTGGCAAACAGACCGACCCACCTACAAATCCAAAATAACCTTCGAGAGAAAGGACCGAGAGGATGGAATGCAGCTACACACGTACACGCTAACACATAACGCCTTTCAAGCCAGTAATTTGTAATAATAACAGAGCAGGGACAGAGTCCCGGCAGGAACAGCATCCACCCGGCACCCACAGCAGCTTTACCCCGGGAAATTCCTCGAAGGTGTCAGCGCGGCGGCAGGCGCTCCCCAGCAGGGCGCGGGATCGCGCCGCACGCTCCCAGCCGCGCTGCGGGCTCGGCCAGCGCCCGGGGCTGCCGCCGAGCACCCGGAAATGGGGCGAGGGCGCCGCACGGCCCCGTGGGGGCCTCGGCGCGGCTGCCGGCGCCAGACGGGCTCTGCGGGCGCCGCTGCGACCGGGACCGCGGCGGGGCGAGGGGAGCCGGGGGACCCGAGGGGAGGGAGTGACGGGCAGGCGGCGGCTGCGCCCCGCTGGAGCCCTGCTCGCTGCCCCCGCCCGCGGCCCCGCTGAGCAAAGCTGACCGCCGCCGCCCCCCGGCCTCCCCTCGCGGCGTGAGGGGCCGTCACCCCCCTCCCGCCCCTCACCTGGCAGGGGCTCCCCGGCCCCGCGGCACCTCCCGCGGGGAGGCGGCGGCTGCGCCCCAGAGGCTCCGTGCGGGCTCGGGCTGCCGTTCCCGCCGGGCCCCGTCGAGGACGCGGCTCCCGGGACGGGGCTGCGACCGCCGCGCCCGCGCGCAACAACCAACTCCGGGTGCCACCCCCCGCGCGCGCACCGCGGCGGGAAGCCCCGCCCCTCAATCGCTCATTGGCTATAGGCGGCGAGTGGGCGTGGCGCCACAGCGGGGCGGTGCGAGGCCCTCGGGCGACCAGGGGAACGGCCGCCAGAAGACTACAACTCCCGACGTGCACAGCGCGCGGGCCTTTAAATGCGTTCCGTCAGTTCGCGCGCGCGCGTGTGTAGAAAGCATGTGCTTCCGCCTGCGGTGGTGAAGTAGTCCCGCTGCGTGGTTTGAATTCCAGCCCCGCGCTGGGCCGCCGAGGGGAGCGGGACGGCGGGCGCCGAGCAGGGAGTGCTCCTGGCTTGGCTGGGCTTTCCCCCGAGGGGCTCCTCTGGGAGAGGCGAGGGGGCCGCGCTGAGGCGGGAGCGGAGAGATCCGAGCAGGCGGGGCTGTAAGGTGGCCGTGCGCGTGCGGGAGGCGCGGCGGCTGCGCGGGCTGAGGGGACCCGGCTGAGGGGACGCGGCCACCCCCGGCGACCCCGGCCCTGCCCGAGAGCCGCCGCCGGCAGGTCAGTGGGGACGGCCGCGGGCCCGCCGCCCCTCCTCGGCCGCGGCGGGCAAGGAGTCGGCGGGCGGCTGCGGGTGCTGTGGCCCGCCGTGAGGGGGGCTGGGGGAGCCGCCGGAGCTCACGGGGGGTGAGGGGGAAGAACCGGATGAGGGTCTAAGTGCTTGGTTTTCGGTGTCCTCCATTGTATATCTTTCCACAGTTCCCCCAAAGCGATATTTCATGGCTCTTTAGTTCTATTTATTTGTCCTTTCTGTAGGTCCACTTAACGTTCCCTTGTCAAGCAGGTGATTTATTACGGTGCGGTTTTCTGATACTTCTGTCCAGGTTTCCACATTCAGTTTCCCGTTCCTGGGGAAGCAAGTCTCTTATTTCGAGGTGGTAGAAAGAAGCCCCGAGCCTGGGGTTGAAGACACCGGGGCCGCGTGCCTTGCGAGGCGCCATTCGTTCCAATCCTCTGGAAAACCAGCGCTAGGGCGAAGGGAGGAAGGGCAGGTAAATAGAAATAAAAGAGCTCCTGCTCTCTAGAGTAGCGGCCTCCAGGTTTTTTGACTGTCAATAAAGAACACTTTTAATCATGCATCTCTCATGTATGCAATTTTATTGGTTTATCAGTTATTTACACGTAGTACTGTGCCGATATATACATTATGAAACATACTCGGACATAGAAATTGAGAAAGGATAAGACAAAAGTGAAATAGACAGTATTTTAAGACATAATTTCATAAAGCTGCAAAAAATGTAGCTTTTTTATTTGCCTTGCGTGTGACCCCCTTGACCACTTTACAGCACATGTCTGTTGTTCTGAAGTGACCATTCTCAACTTCTGAAGAGTGTAAACAAACTGCTGACGAAAACATAGAATTTATTTTGCATGGGTTTTCTTCTTTAATCCTGGCCACAAGTGCAGGGGCACAACCTATTTGAAGATAGTGAAATGCTGTTTTACCTTCTCTTGGCTTTTTTCACATTTGTGTCATACACAGTAGAAGGGATGAGATATTCAGTATTTCTAGAACTGTATCACTTGGTGGCAGATACTGTAACTTCAGAGTTCAGGAAATTCAGGGAAACTGGTAATTTTTTTCCCTGTCCTTAGAAATCTGGCATGTCTTGAAATAGAAGTTGGAAAGTTTGGCTTAGAAATAGTGTCTAAAGTATTTGGGTTAGTCTTTGAAATCCTGAGTTAGCTCTTCTATAGGATCCCAGCAATTTTCAAACCAGAAAAATGATAGATTGTGTGA
The DNA here is from genome assembly GCF_017590055.1 of Onychostruthus taczanowskii. Lineage (NCBI taxonomy): Eukaryota > Metazoa > Chordata > Aves > Passeriformes > Passeridae > Onychostruthus > Onychostruthus taczanowskii. The sequence goes on along the minus strand of NW_024498329.1, from coordinate 482,310 downwards.
TCTGATCACACTGTCCTGGTTATAAATGGATTTTTGCTCCTTTGGTTGCCCATGGTGGGGCACACAGAGGGTATGTGCTGATAACCTTTCATGGCTCAGAAAATGGAGGAGAGAATCGTGTTCCTTTAATACCTGAGGCTTGGGTCCAGCTCCTGTGTGTACCTGACTGTTAGAAGGTGACTGTAACAATTTCTGGTGCTCTGCAATAAAGCAACCACAAGGAGAGAGATTCTCACTGTTTCCACCTTGTGCTCTTGCAGGGGATTTCCCTGGCCCAGCTCAGGCTTGCAGTGTAGGGCTGGCCAGCACTGCTCCCAGAGCAGGGGAGCTCACTGCTCTGACTGTGAGCTGTGGTTTTGCTTGTGTGGCATCACGATGTCAGTCAGGCCGCAGGAATGGAGAAAATTGTGCGCTGATGTGTTGGGGTTGACTTTGTAACCTTTGTTAGTGTCTGTTCCCATGAAGTTCAATGCAGGGTCACTCAGTGTCCAGGTGTTTCTCCTCACCTGCCACAGTGGCTCAGCCCTCCATGCTGGTTGCTTCTCCTTGACTAAACAGGCAGTGTTTTAGCACCAGTTATCCAGTGGGATTTTTCTCAAGCTTACTGGCTCATACAAGTTTCTGAATTCTTGCTGTACTTCCTGCCCTCTCCAGGCTGTGAAAAATTTAAGTATTCCTGCTCAGCATTGCTGCAGTGCACACAGAGCTGTGCTTGGTTTTTTTGAGTGTTGTGGCATGTGCTGTGAGGAATTGTTAGAGAAGAAAATAATGGAGACACTCTTGATAGTGATCTATGGGAGAGATGGGTGACTCAAGGGAAGAGGCCTTTACAATTTTGAGGACAGTAGGTGAATACAGAAAAGTTGTCTTTTTTTTCCCCCCAGTTGTTCATGTACCTTTAATAAAATGCTGTTTCAATCTATAATGTGAGTGGCTTGGGAGTCCCAAAATGAAGTAGCTTTCTGCATTCCTTCTAGCTTTTTTGGTTTTTTTGCTTCCATGATTTCCCTTAGAAAGAGAGGGGAAATGTTTCTTATGTTCATGGGAGCTGTTAAACTTCTGCTATTTTTAAGACAAGAAGAGTGATCAATAAACACATTTGAACACTAAGTTTTCACGAGGTATGAATTCCTAAGTGAAGTTTGTTTGCAGAAGCCATTGTTCTTTTCAGAGGATTGGTTTATGAAAGCAGGTAAGGCTAGTTGTTGGCTATTTGGAATACACAGTCAAGTGGTAGCTAAAGCTTTATTGATGTAGGTCAGGCTCCATGGCAGGATGTGCAGGGTTGGCCATATTGTGGTGCTGTCTGACCCCAGGAGTGGCTCCTTCCTGGCCAGTGGCATCAGCAGCGCTGCTGTTGGCTCTGATGGCAGCTGTTGGTGTTTACTGGAGCTGGACTCCATGGTCCCTGTGGGTCCCTTCCAAAGCATCATATTCTGTATTCTGTGGTGCACACCTGTGGTCTGATACTGGACCTGGAATTGTGAGGGCAAACCAGCCAGATCTGGGTTTGTGCCTGCAGTGCCAGTGGGACAGGTCTGGTGATAAGCATTTCATTACCAGACTAGTCTATTTTAATCTCTTGCATAATGGGATTGTTGGGATGTATATGGTAAAGCTATTTGTATGCACATTAATCCCACAGATGACTAATTCTTGTTAAAGGAATAACTTGCATTTTTCATAGCTGTGAGGGGCAAAGCTGAGGCTGACATTTGTTTTCTGAAGGTCTACTACGTACCACTTTGACGAGGATACTTTTGATGAATTGCAGCTATACCTGCTTTTTTGGGAATTCTGTGTCACAGGGAAACAAAACCACTTAAATGTGGAATACCTGAATTTCTTCCAAGTTCTAAATTTGTTAGGAAATCTTCCTTGTTCCTTGACCTTACTTTTGCAAGTTCTGATGTACTTGGAAAAAAACCCTGTCTTTCAGAAACATTAGGAACATTACTGGCTTGAGTGTTTTTATAGTAAAAATGTTAAAAAGAGCCTGTGCTGTGTTGCCTTCATTAGTGATTTTAATCCTAGAAACAAATAATCCTGCACTGTTTTGCAGGAGACTGTGGCAAGAGCTGACTTTGGCTGACTGATTTCAGTCTTTTGGACCATACATCTCTCCTGGCATACAGTGAATTGCAAAATAAATCTTATTTTTCACTGTTTCTGAAATTCTTGTGACTTGGATTGTTTATACAGTTTCTTAATGTAAAGGGGAATGGAAATCTAACACACTGGAATGTGCTTTTTGTGTATCATGGCTGGGATAAGTAGTGAGGTGAGCATGGGCATCCTGAGCCTGCATTTCAGGATACTGGGATAGCGTGAAAATGGCAGAGGATGGTTTAGTCACAAGATTGAGTGGCAGAAGGCTTTGTTGCTGATAACAAAAATGTGTGAAGTGCATAAGAGAATGAGGTAGTCAAAGTGTTGGTTATTAGTTGACTTCAAGAGGATTAAGACTGACAGGATTTATTTCTGGATCCTTTTTTCCATTTTTTTTCTTCCCCTAACAAGTGCAAAACACAGAGGATTTCTCAGCAATTTAGTAAATTAACAGGGGAAAAGTCTACTTTTGTTTTATTATTGTGTTCAAATACGAAAAGATGATAAATTCATGGCTTTAATTATACGGTGGTGTCTGAGGGATTGTTTGAAGCCAAAAAAATTCAAGTTTTCAACTGCCCTTCAAAATGTCATCTGTAGAACTTGCCAGGCTTTGTTTGGAGGGCTTCTCAGACAGTCTTAACCAAATGGTGGCTAAAGCAGGTCTGACTTGGCTGTGCCTGTTCTGTAGTTCCTTTTATTGCAGGTAAGTAGTATGGCATGAATTCGGGGATTTTTTTGTAAATTTTTGTGTTTGTTACTTAAGAAATAAACTATTTGTTCCTCTTGGAATTCCCTTGGCTGCTCTTTTAAAGCCTTGGATATAAGGTGGTGTGTTTCTTCTTAGCTTTGGAAGCTTTTTAGCTTATGGCATGAATTCGGGGATTTTTTGGTAAATTTTTGTGTTTGTTACTTAAGAAATAAACTATTTGTTCCTCTTGGAATTCCCTTGGCTGCTCTTTTAAAGCCTTGGATATAAGGTGATGTGTTTCTTCTTAACTTTGGGGTATTGTTTGCTGAAATCCACTAACTGGCAAAACATTTAGTAATGGAGATGAAAGAGATTTTGGGAGAGCTTATTGTTTGCTGAAATCCACTAACTGGCAAAACAGTAATCGAAATGAAAGAGATTTTGGGACAATGGACTTCGGGTAAGAATAGGCTAAGTAATCTCAGGCTGATGTCTGGGCCATAATTATATGTTCATCAGAGGCTGAGTTTCTGATATAACAGAATTAGTGTCCCATACCAGTATTGAGGATGTGCTGTGCCTAACAATATATGGAAAGTGTCAGTCTCCATAGTTGGGAAAGCAGTGGAGAGAGAGCTGTGGCAAAACCAGTTCTGGTAATAGTATGAGACTACACAGGAGAGAAAACAGATCAACATGGAGTGAAGTACTGGAAACAGTAAACTGTGAATCTTCTGTCACACTTTCAGATCTGGAGTTTGCTAACATTGCATTTCTGCCAGAAAAACTGGGGAGCCAGGAGGGTGTTCCCAGTGCAGGATAGTGGCACATGGAGGTAAGAGAAGAAAGCTTGGAGTGCAAGCTTTGTAGTTTGTCATTTTAGGAGTGTTGTTTCCTTACTTGTATTCTACCCTGGATATGGTGCTGCTCTTATGCCCCAGTTTTCCCCGTCTTACTTTATGAACAGTCTGCCTTGTTTGAATTTTCACTTATCCAGGACATTGACAAAGACACCCTCTGATACCTAAAGGGTAAGAAAGTAAGACTTACTGAAGTAGGATATTCCATTTAAAGCTACCATCTCTTCAGATATACAAATATACAAGCATCTTGTTGGAATATCTCAATAATTACAAATTCTGTACTATTTCTAGAGCAGAGGAGCAAATCTTCAGAGTCTCCAAAAGTCCTGAAATATAGGCATATTGGAGTGCATTTTTTCCAGCCCTGACATCTAGTCAGTGACCTCCTGAAATCATAGGTAACCTCCTGAAATCTTTTGGAGCAGAGTGCTGGCTCAGGGTGTATTTACTGCAGTATGTTGTAGCTGCTATAGCACATGACTCATGCTGCTGCTGAAATGAAATTGAGATAACCAATGTTTGACTAAATCTTTACTGTTTCAGTATGTGGGAAACATGACAGAATAGACTCCAACTACTCTTTGCTGAGCTTAAGAAATTGCTGCAATTCTTGTAAGATATGACAAGCCAGTATAATAAATAATAAGAAGAAATGAATCAGAATTGTAGAATTGAAGTTCTTTTTCCAGACTTATGGGGAAGAATCTCATCTTTCATCAGGAGAATAAATGTTTTGCTTTAGATTGGAAAGGGGGGGGAAAAGTCATGTCAGTTTATGATATAACCCTAGTTTTTTCTGGTAATCATATTTTGTCCCACTTAAGACTATTTCAGGGCCCTCTGTTACTGGAATAGCTTCAAATGTTCTTTGTTTCTGGCAGCAGTAGAATTTTAGGGAGGGTTGAATCGCAGCCTGTGGAGTTATAGCAATGTACATCACTAACTCCTGGCTGTGTTACTCACATCCCTTTTTCTTCTGCCAGCTGCTTGTTGGATCCTTAGCTGAGCCATTTCACCCTTTCATTTGGCATAAACTAATTTGGTAAATGAACTAAATGCTCTTCTGTTTCTTCAGCGTGCTGAACCATGTGATTTGTCCAGGGAACAGGTGCCAGGCTGAAAGATGATGCTCCAGGAGTAGATGGTAGCTCAACAGGCTTAGGCTGCAGTGAAACCATAGCCTTAGGCAGTGGACAGCTGGTGTCTGCACCTTCCAGCACCTGGCTTGTCTTCATGCAGGCAGAGGACCTTGCTGGATGCTTCTCTTGATGTCTTGTGAGAACTACAGCCCACTGCTGGCACAACGAATCCAAGAAGTTTTCTTGGGTGATTGGAGGTGGCTCTTAGGGCTTGATATGACTTCACCACGCATGGCAGTGAGAGTTCCCATACACATTCTTTTTCAATTAGCTCTGGTATTTCTTTGAGCCTTTCCTTTCAGTTGGGTCTAATTGAAGATACTGAGCCTCCTCGATTTCCTGAGATTCTCCCAGAGGGAAGAGTTAGGGAGTTAAGTAGTTCTGTAAAACGTCCAATAAGCTGTAACCAGCTGAGAAAGGGGGAGAGGGCAAGACCTTCCTCTTCACACCAGCAGGTTACTGCTTTGTGAGCTATCCTTGAATCTAGGTTGTATCAAAATATGCAAAGCTTGAGCATTAGAGAAATGCAATTTCCAGGCCTCTTCTGTCTTAGGCCACCTAAGATGGCACTTAAAAGTATTTTGCCAGTTTCCCATTCTGTGTCAGTTAATAGCTGTGTATAAATCATGTGACATCATCAGGATTCTGTAAATTGTTCACTAACACCAGACATGTACTTGTAACGTAGAAGCACAAATATTTTTTCTTAAAGCTCCAAATATAGGAAAAAGAAAGTGAGAGAAAAGCTTCTGAATCATATTAGTTTGATCCCTGCTTTTTAAATGTCAATTTCAAATAACAGATAGGGCATGATTCATACTGCTTGCTGATGGTTTTGAACAAAATGCCATCAATTTAAAACTTCTGAGTTATTTGTGGAGAGGTAATGTGACAAGTGCTTTTTCGGTGGTTGTGGTTGACTAACCTGATCGAGCTTTCTGTTTTTAAAGAGCGTTCTCAAGCAAACCAGATTTGATACTTGGTCCCGTTGAAACAAGCATAGCTCCGGACAGGTGTGGGCTGGGAAAGCCCGCTTGGAAGCATTGACATGAAGAGGTGTTGGAGGTGGGTGACAGGATAATCCAGCTTGGGAACATTGGCATTTAGTGAAGCTTGAGAGGCTAAGCCTTAGGTATAAATAAGAGTACAGAAGAATCTTAACAGGCGAGGTATAACGCGGGTCTCCTGCAGCTGGCACTGGCACTGCTGCAGCTGCTTTGGGATTCAGAAAGGGTTGCTAGCACACTGGAAAAAGATCAGTTTGAACATAAGTTTAAGGCCTATTTTAACTCCTAAAAATACAGGCAGGTGCAGCTTTGTTTAACTTCCTAAAATGATACATTTATCAAATAACAACTTAATCAGAGTTTATTGATACAGGCTCTTAGCTTATAGGGTCTAACCTCTGAAATCATAACAAAATCTATGTGACAGCTGCAGTTGTACAAATTTACTGTGTGCATAAGTGCCACATGGGACAGCTGCTGGAGTGATGCTTCTTACTTTAAAACCATGATGAAGGTTTGAATTCCTCTGTGTTTCTGTTTTTTAGCAGAGGGTAGTGCCTGGTGTTAAATAGGTCACAGTGATCACACTCATCCCCTCTGGCCTGTGGCTGTATTGCAGCTTTTTTAATAAGGAAATAAACTTTTTTTAATTCTAGCCAAGGAAATTTTTGGAAAGTACAAAAACTTTGCAGGTATTTGTATTAAACTAACCCAAGTGGTCTTTGTCTTGACATAAGATCTGATAGTTCTTCTGTTTACATTTGGATATAAAAGCCTATAGCATTATTAACTGCATGTTAAACTTAGACTGTGAGACTTTTTGTGAATTGTTTTGAATGTGTAATGATGTGAAATTTTCCAAATATCAAAGATACTTTTCTTACTTGAGAAATCTTTTCTGCTAATATTATTTTAACCTTAAAAAACTTAAAGTTCATTGCAAGTATGAAAAGCCATGAACTCTGTTACAGATGGCTTACTTCAATTTTCTCTATAGAAATACACTTTACATGTTTGGATTCTTTTAGGCAAGTTATTTATATAATTTTATTGTCACTTGTAAAAGCATACATTCTGTCCCAAAGTAATTTCAACAGAGTATTTCTCAAGGGAATTACAGAACAGACATTTATCAGGAAGGATTTGCAAGGCATGCAGAAAATAACTGATCACAAGGAACTTTTCAGCACGTTCTTCAAGTTTTTGTTCTCACGTTGCTGTTACATGGAAAAGTACTATATTCAAATAACCACATACAAAGGGTTTACATTTTTATAGTGAGGAAAAGTGGGAAGACAGATTTCAAATGCATACTAAAGGCCAGATACTTTTAAAAAAAGATAGTCTTCAGCTTTTATCTTAATGTCTTTATATTATAGACTTCTGGGAATTACATTAGAAAAGTGAATTTTCTTTATTGAGACAATTTCTTTTTTGTGACAATTCCTTATTCACAAGTCTGAGATCAGTAATGTTTGTCAGCTCAATGTCTATAATTGACTTTTTCTGGAGACATTTGAGTGATGCTGTATAAATGCAGGGACCTGCTTCTCTCTAGCTCTGGTGCATGGTTGGGTGTTTTCCTTCCAGCCTGTGTGAAGATTGATCAGTAGAAGACTCTGGGCAGGTGGTGAGTCAGGACTGTGGTAGTGCAGCAATACATTCCCTGAAAGCTAACCTAGATAGGTAGGTTAACCTAGATGTCCTGTAGATAAATTTTACTGAAATCAGTTGTCAGTCTGTAATAAGAAATGTCTGTCATATTTGTAGTTTTGAGACTTGAGTGTCTCTGCTTCTGACCTGCTTTATAGCATCTCAGTTCTGTGGATGTATTTGTATACCATTGCAACTAAAAATACAGAAATTTGAGCAATTGGAGGTTTTGCAGATCAGATAAAGGAGTTTCCTGGCATTTGCTGTGACTTGAGACTGCTAAATAATTTAGCATTTAAAAGGTGAATGAAATGCAAAGAAGCACAACAGCATCAACAAGACAAGACTTGGAATGGCAATTTATTGAAAGAATAGAGAAGTGTCAAATCAGTGAAACAGTTGATAACAGTTGCTTTTTGGGTGTTGAATGTAGAGGGAGGTTGCAAGTGTGTGAACTACTGCAGCAGTTATTCAGGTAGGGCTTGAGTATCACTGCAGAGATGGTTTCATGCTGCTGGTGGCAGGAGTGTTAGTTGGTGATTCATAATCCAGCTTTGGCACAGAATGTCTCTTCAATTTTTCATGTAGTGCTGACTATTTCTTTTAAGATGTAAAGCCCTTTTGTCATGCAGATAACAATATATCCTCTGTCAGGCTAGAAATGAGAACTTCCTTTGCTCATAGGCGATGAAGGGCTTGATGTTGCAATATCTTCTTGGTCCCTCAGTCATCTGTCCCTATCATCTTGTGAAAGTGGTCATTTTGCTGTGACTTCCACTTGAAGGACAGATTGAACAAGTGGACTGGTTACTGGAGTGGCAAACACAGCAGCCCTGAGCTGAGCTTTCTTTTTTTTTTTTTTTTTTTTTTTTTTTTTTTTTTTTTTAAGAAAAAGAACGTGCTGAAAGCTGCTACTGAGTTAAACCTACTTGAAATTGCTGGAAGTTGGATTCTGTGAAGTGAGCCTAATGTGGGACTTCTCTTGGAAATGGCAGCTTGTCATTGTTTTTTAGTTTGTTGAAATGGTTTCAGTTGTTTATTGTACTCAGACTTGAGAGTAACCCTGACCTTAATTCAAAGGCTGAGGGAGTCTTTGATTAAGGTCAGTATTGGAAGTCCAGCTCTAGCTTCACAAATCGGAGACAAGATCCTGGATTCCTCTAAGGTTGTTCTTGATGGATTTTCTGGTTAATAGATGAATAAAGTGAAAGCTTTCTCTCTGTTCCTCTGCTCTTTTATTCTCCTGTCCCTCCAGCTTTGTCAGGACTGGGGGAGGTGGTGTCTGATACACCTGTGTTCCTGTTGTCTGATACACCTGTGTTCCTGTTGTCTCATACACCTGTGTTCCTGTTGTCTGATACACCTGTGTTCCTGTTGTCTCATACACCTGTGTTCCTGTTGTCTCATACACCTGTGTTCCTGTTGTCTCATACACCTGTGTTCCTGTGGCCACTGTAAGGGCTTTTTCACCTGCTTTTGTCCTGTCTTCCATCAATCACTGTCTGTGTCCCGAGAATAAGCAGTGCTTATTTCTTCAGCTCTTGGTAACCTTCCTAGTAAAAAACCAAAGCAGTTGAGGGCCTTTGATTATTTAAATCAGTGTTGATCAGCATTTGAGCCAGACAGTGTAGCGTGGTGTCTGCCGTAAAGATGACCTTCACCTTGGTTTTGAGTAGGTGTTGGGATCAAACGATCTCTAGAAGCCACTCCTAGTCTAAACTTGGAATCACTAAATTTGAATGATACAAGAGATGTATTTCTTCATTTGTGGGAGTAGGTTTAATTCAGTATAGCAGAAAATGTGGACCTTTCTCACATTATTTCCTTTTTTTCCCCTTCAGCTGGACAGAGGCAACTGACAAAGAAACTGTGGTGACTAGACATGTGCTTGGCTGGGGGGTCTTAATTAGCAAAACTAGTTGGAATCTTCAGATTTTTTTTTTTTGTATGCTTAGGAGATATTTATGTGTAAAATGTGTAACTATTGGGTGATGTCAGCGAGTGTTATTGAGAAAGGCATTTTAAATAGGAATACAAATGAGTTCATGCTGATTAAGACACGGATACTTGAGTAGAAGAAAATTTCATTGTGAAGTGAATGAATGTTTTTGCTTCTTGTTAATTGAACTGTTAGCTGTAAATGAAATACACTTCCATTGTCAAAAGCCACAATTTTTACAAACTGAAATTTCAAATAGGGTTTCCTATTCAGCTTGGTTACTTGGCACAGTTTCAAATAATAAACTGCTTGTTTCCTGCATGCTAAACTCCAAGACCTGGGCTTGCTGTGCTGTGTGTGGGGGGTGTTAAGTAGGGATTGGGGCAGTATCTTCTGTCAGGCTTCTTTATTTACACAGTGTAACCTGCTCTGAGGCTTCCTCATTGCTGTTCCTGATCAGGCAGCAGTGAGATTGGTGACCTGTGTTTTGGGGATGTCCTCATGGCTCAAGTGTGTGCTGCTCACAGCAGCCAGGTAAGGCTTCCCTCAAACCTAACGCTTCCTTCTGTTTGTTCTGTCATGAAAAACAAAGCTCAGCTGAGATGTGAACTGAACCTGCTGAATTCTTTTTGGTGATCTTACCGTGGAGCTTTGGAATGCTGTGGCCATATTTTGTCTGGTGTTATACATAGATGACCCTTTCTAGAGGTCAGGAAACAGTTCCAGGGTGGGAATTAGCTGTTTTGGGAGACTGCTAAAGACCAGGAAAAACAAGCTTCCATTACTGTAATAAATGTTTTATCTTGGGACATCTATAAGCTTAAATGTGATTGAAGTTTTCATAAAATCTGAAGACCGTTTACTTTTAAAAATATAATGTGTAAAAAGCAGTATCATGCCTTTTTGCCTTTGTTTTGGGAGGTGTAGGGAGAAGCAAATTATAAATGAGTGCTTTTTCAGAGGAGTCTTTAAATGAAAAGGCAGTGCTGGTGACTGAGAGGGTAGTTGTCTAACTCAGAAAGCTCTTGAGCTAACTTTGGGGATTCAATGTGGTATTTGATCCTCAGCTAATCTGTGTACTTACTTCTAACAGAGTGCAGAAGGTAATCAAAGAATGTAACTTCTCTGTGCTTGCACTTCTGTTGTAAAATGTTTAGGCTCCACAAATCAAAAAAGACAGTAGTGCCTGAACTCTTGTTTTCCACCTGTTGGTTTTGTCTGTTTCTGCTCAAGGCAATGAACTTCAGGTTATGGCATTATACTGAGGTGAAATCCGTGTTGTAACACTTTTGAAAATAGAAATGTTTTTCCACTTTCCCACTGTTTAATGCTGTGTAAACCAGAGTTGCTGACCTTTTGCAAGGACTTTAGTTCTTATTTCTCTTTGCAGTAAGAATTGCATGATATGTATTCAGGTCAGAGTCTCAGCACGACTTAGGATGTCAGAAACCAAGCAAAGCCTAACAGTTAGTTGAGATGTCCAAAATAAAGGTTAAGATTTGTAGTGCTTCAGAGTTTGTTTCTGAAGTTTGGTTGTATTAGCTTTGGGAGATTTCCTTTATGACCTTTAAACCAGCTGTGCATTTCTGCCCCTATATTGGGATAATATTTCTGCTTTAGCTCAGAGGAACCTTATTTACTTAACAAATATATATAGAAATGAAACCATCTAAAGAAACGTGAAAGCAGTATAAATCTGCTGTTTGCTAAATATGGTAAATACTCAAACCTGAATGCCAGATATCTTTCAGAACACTTGTAACTAAACATAAATTAGGAATCCTTCCAAGTGCAAGTGCTTGAAGACGCAGTGTTGTACAAGACCTCCATCTTCATGTCTGTTCAATCATCAACCTGTTTGAAAAGATTTACATTCTCTTTTAGGGCTAAAGTTATTGAGTGCTTTGATCAACTCTATTTTTCAAAGCTTGTGCATGTTTCCCACCTGCAATTTCCTGTTTCCAGCATATGAGGAGCAGCTGTGGAAGAGCAGATTAAGTCTTGGACGTGCTTTTCCCAGGTTCTTCTTTGCTCTTTGGCTCCCAGCCCTAGACAGTGCTACTCTGTCTTGAGGGTTTTCCCTCACCTTGTTTGCCTTCTTGCCTGTTAGGACAGGAGATGCACAAAGAAGAGGCTGCAGGAGGAGGTTCACCACTGCTCTCAGAGCAGTTTCTTTGGACTACTGGAGACGGTCTGAGGTGCAGTATTACAAATGTTTGGCTGTTGTTCCAAACACTCGGCCTAGGGTATTTAGGCACACTGCTGGCATGCTTTTTTCTCAATGCTACTTCAGCTTCTAAATGAACTACTTTCATTACCTATGCTACAGGTGTTCCAAAAATGTGCCCTCTGCCTGCATATTCCCATCCCTCACATGCATCTCTGGATCTCTTATGTATTGCTTAGCACTGGAGAACAGTCAGACCACTCCAGTGGCTTTATGCTTTTGTTGGTTTTTTCCCTTGTTTTCCATTCATGATGCTAACTGTTGTCTTTTCCTCTTGTTTTTGGATGAAGATGAGTATAGGGAAAGCTTTATTCTAACTTGTCTACATTCTGCTGTTGATTTAAGTTGATTCTTTTATGAAGCCATGGAAGTACTGTGGTTTTGTATGATTTTAAAATTTCTGCAAGCTCTCCCTTTGGTGCTGAGAGGAGTGTCCTGGAATGTGCCTAGTTTAGAGCACAAAGTTTGTCTTTTTATATTTTCCTGAATTTTTGTTATTAGTGTAGTCTTTTCCTCTCGTATCCATTTTAGCACATTTTGTCTGTGAACTCAGACAGTTTTCAAATCTTGTTAACAGTGGTCAAAGAATCTGACTGCTATTCCTGGAGAGGATGCTTTGGCAGGACTGGGCTGCCTTTTCTGTTTCTTTTCTTTTCAGGAATCCAGACAAGGTTTTGTAAGCAGTGTCCACTCATGTATTGATGCTTACATGAACCTCTTGTCTGTTCTTTTGTGCTCACTGTCCTCATTAGTTTTTCCGTCAGTGTGTTTCCAAGGCCTTTACAATTTGTACCCTGTGATACCAATGGTACCATGTGGGACTGCAAGAAGAGCCTTGGCTGAAAAGGGATTTTGGTTCACTTCATGCAATGTCCCTCCAAACTTTAATTTCTGATAGATATTAAACTATTACCAGAGTTTCAGGGCCAGATTGGAAACAAACAGCCCAACCCAGTTCTTCACTATTCTTGCTATTAGAAAGTATTTGCTAACAGCAGTTCTATTGTTCAGATTTATATGCCTGTTCTCTTGCATAACTAAGGCTATCTAATATTATGATTTGTTCTACATGATGGGTTTGAGGGTTCAAACTCACTTTTATGTTGGAATAAAATGCCATACTTGTTTTATGTTGTATGGCAACAGCAAGAAAATAAGAAAAGAATGTATGGAAGCTGACATGTCATATTTTTTTCTAAAGATGGATCTTCTCTGAAAACAGGCAGAATGAGTTGCTTGTTTTGTGTGAGAATCACTGACTCTTCCCACACTTCATTTCCTCTAACCTTTGTCCCTGTACCCATATCAGTGCATTTAAAATATCCAGTTCCATGCTGTCTTTGTGGCTTTTGAGGTCAGAGTAGATGCTTTTGTGTTGGGTCATGATGCCTGTGGTGAGTCATTCTTTTAAGTGTATACTCAATCTCCTTCTCAGTGCATTCTCACATCCAAAGTATTCGACCCCATATTCTGTAAATGGCCATAATGACTTGTTTTGATGGGTATGTGCACGAAAAATTCCAATCTGTATTCCTCTGTGGCAGCAGCCAGAGCTTCCTCTTGCAGAATATAAGTGAGCTTGGAGTATATGTTCTACTCCTCTACAACTTCTTGTTGAATAAAGCTTTGAGGAAGAGCAAAAGTGCTAAAATAGCTTTAAAACTGCTTTACAATCTCATCAGGTATATGCAATTCTCAATTATTTTATTTTCAAGTATGTGACTTTGCATTTCACTGGCCAGTCCCAATCAGGGTTCCTTGACATTCAGTTATCTCTAGTTCAGAATACTTGTTTGGCATTCTAAATCAAAGTATTCCTCAAGCATTAATTAATACTGTTTCTTATTTCACTGGTGTGATGCTGGTAAATGTTTGAACTGGGTAAACACCATGAAAAACTTCAGTCTGTTCATTTACATTTTTTAATAAACTGCTTTGCTTATGGCACTTTCATGTTTGCATTGCACAAACAGTGAGTGATTGAGTCTTACAGACATAAATTAGCAGAGGAATGGAGCTCCAGTTTTGAAGGGAAGTGGCCTCTGCTCACTGCTGGGGAGGGCTGGGTGGTTTTGGATGCTGGGCTTTGGGAAGTGTCTGTGCTCCAGGCACCGTTTGTGACACTGGAGCTGCTGCTTGTGGGGTATTATGGGTGCCCCTTGTACCTTCTTAATGGGAAAGGAGCTGTTGGACAACTTTGTCCTGTGAAATACGAGGTCCTCAGCTCCCAGAGGAGTTTTCAAGTGGCAGAGCAGGTGAAGAAGTAGACTGAATTGCCTATAGTAAGTGGAAATCCAGAAGACATTTCTCTGAGCAGATTACAAAACCCGCTCCCATCCCTGGTGGTCATCTATTGGACTTACTTTAGGTAGAGTGATTAATGAAAAATAAAAATTCTCAAGATTTTTGAGATTTATTTTTTGGGATCTCAATGGTTTCTGTTTTCTCATATGAGATCTGTAACACGAGAATTAAATTAATTTTGCAGAATTGTATTTGTTAATGGTTTTAGTTTAAATGGCAATTGATGCTATCATGAACAAAGTTAATTCAGAATAAAATGAACTATCCTAATTCATAGGTATGTAATACCTGCAGTGAAGGGCTAGATAGCAAAGCATTCCCTCTGGATACCAGAGGTAACCACAGTTACTGGTTTTAGCTATCCAGGGATCTATAGCACAATTAGTCTTCATCTCTTTGTGGACTTTTGTTTTCCCTGAAGTGATCTAAAAGCTGGTTTATTGGTAATGCAACATTTCACTCATGTATTTGAAGGGAGAGAATCAATGTGGGGCTCCTCTTGCCTTTGTCTGGATAGTAGAATAAACCTTTCCTGTGGCTTTTATTCCAGAAATCAGCAAGGTTTTATATATATATATATGAGAGATGTCTTGTATGTGTCTCATCCGAAAGCTTTTATATAAATAAGAGCAGACTGCAGAATTGAACACTTGTGTTTTTAAACTACATGTTTGCAGATGTTTGACTGCTGTTTCTAAGGTCAGAGGATGAATAGCTTTGTTAGTGTTTGCTGCAAAGACCCAATTAAACTAAGCATAAACCTAAGCTTTACAGCTTTCCCTTCTTTCCTTAAGCTGCTTGGAAATGCAATGGAACTCTGGATTTTTTTCCTACAGGTCTCTATTTTGATCTGTAGTGTTTCTTTGTTTTTACTGGCAAGAAGTAAAAATAAAAGCAGTTGGCTATTCTCTAGTATGTATTTTCTGACAAAAAAATTTTTTTTACAGAAAAACCTTCGTCCCATTAGGTTGAGCTTGCAATTTTCCTACTTACAAAAACCTTTGTCTAATGAGTTGCCTGTAGGGAAGAAGTCAAATCTGATTTTTTGCAGTGAAGAATTTTAGATATTATGCTCCTGCTACAGCTTGATGGAAGAAAAGGCTGTGTCAGGGGGATCTGAACTTCCTCTGACAGCTCCAAAAGCATTGTGATTTTAATAGGAAATGGACTTACTTCAGTTTTGTTTCTGATTTTCTTGTTTCTTGTTTCTTTCTGTGGAAAGGCAGAGGAAGTGTTGGTCCTGTGGGTTTTTCTCTCAGTGAATCATCTGAATTTAGATTGTTTGCATTCTGAAGTGCTTGGATTCTGATGCTGAGATAAGGAATACTGTGACTCTTCTGTGATGTAGCAGATGATTATTTTTTTGTAATCTGTTAGCCTCTGAATGGTAAAATTTGGACATATTTACTCCGGCAAAGGGGGATGAGAGGCTTGAGGAGAAAAATTCTCCACTCAGCAGTAACATTTCTAAAACTAGAGCTGGTGATGAGGTAATTGGAACTCCTGCAGTGTTTTATAATCAGCCTGTAAGTTGGATTTCTGATGCTGACTTCATATTTAAATATGCTTAACTGTAATAAATACTCTTACCTTGTAATTGGATAGCTAAAGAGTTTAGTGCTTTATTTTTTTATTGTTCATAAGATTATCTGTTGTAATGTGGCCATTGAAAAGGAAACATTAAGGGCTGTTCTCCCTTTTCCCAGTGTTCAGGGGCATCTTAGGCTCGGCCTGGCCTCGGGATGAGAAGGAAGTCAGTGTGCATGTGCCGGTGACTTATTGGTGACCAGGGCTGTGCCCGGCCCTGTCCCTCCCGGTGTGACTGCACAGGCGGTGGGGTTGTGTGGGAGCAGTGACCGCTGTGGGTGTGCGGTGGTCGCCGTGCCCGGCCCTGCAGGAGGCTGCAGCGGGGTGAGCCCGGCGGGCCGGGGGAGCAGTGACCGCTGTGGGTGTGCGGTGGTCGCTGTGCCGGGCCCTGCAGGAGGCTGCAGCGGGGTGAGCCCGGCGGGCCCGGGGGAGCAGTGACCGCTGTGGGTGTGCGGTGGTCGCCGTGCCCGGCCCTGCAGGAGGCTGCAGCGGGGTGAGCCCTGCGGGCCCGGGGGAGCCTGTGGGAGCAGTGACCGCTGTGGGTGTGCGGTGAGCGCTGTGCCCGGCCCTGCAGGAGGCTGCAGCGGGGCGAGCCCGGGGGAGGCAGGGCTGCCTGCAGCTGCCTCCTGGCGCACAGCAGTGCGGCTGGGCGCTGCTCAGGGGTCTGCTGGATAGAATTGTTGGCACATTTTAAATGGCATTTTTGCTGTTCCTGATGCTTTGACGAAAAGGTTGACTGTGGTAAATTTTCCCCTTCATTTACAGCACTTATAAAAGGACCTTGAACTTTGTCATGTCCTTACATGTGCTGCCCTACAGGAGTGCTGTGAGCAGTAATGTGGAAAAGTGAGTCATTCTGTCTAGCTCGAGCCGTGGATTTGTTCTCACCCTGATTTTAAAGCTACCCGCTTCTGAGTTTTCCTCTCTGCCGTACAAATGTGATTAGAAATTTGATCATATGGTAGCTTTCAGTCTATGCAAAATGTAACTTGGCTACTTTAGTACTAGAATAATAATTACATATCATAGCCTACAAAAGGTAATGTAAGAAGAAATTAAGAAAGGTTATTTAAACCATATTCTGGTTTTGAATGGTGTTTAATTACCCAATGTTTGATCCTTGATGTGTGTAGTAGCACTTAGATCTTTATGCTGTAAAAGTTTTGCTGTCGTTTCCTGAGTAATTCTGTCAGACCATATTGGTACATTCTGTACAGTTTTGTATAAGTATGATCTCTGTGGCATGCAACCAAAGTGTCTAACTGAAAAATATAAACTAAAAGTTACAAAATACTGATGTCCATTTTCTGTGTCATGATGTCATGATTGATCAGGGAAGAGAGGGAAAGGAAAAGATAAATTAAGCCACATTTTTGATAATGTAGGATTTTTTCTATGCTCATATAGAGGTTTAATTAATGCTAGTGAATGTGTTAGTTGAACCTTTGAAATGCTGTCAAATACTGCTGTAAATGAATGAATCAGTCTCTCCATTCATGTGTAGCTGGTTGCTTTCTTGAGCCAACACAGCCAGCAGTGTAGCAGTACAGTGAACCCAGAGCTGCTCCAGTTTGAATTGGTTTTATTTGGAGGAGATGCTTCCCTGCATTGAACTGTAGGGCTGGTAGGGTTTGGGGTTTAATTGCAGTTTCAGTTTTGTTTTTGCACTTGGGTAGATGTAGTTAAAAAATGAAAAGAGGGTGTTTGAGTGAGCCACTGGAAAACTAATTGTACATTGTTTCTGTTGCCTTGAATTTAGTTAAAGTTTAGTTTCAATAAATATGGAGCTCTGCAATGGGGTGGAAACTTAAGTGGATCATGATTTTGGAGCAGAGGTATGGGGAGGCTATCCCTGAGAAATGGGACTGAAAGGCTTGTGTAGGGTTCCCATCTGCTCTCAGGAAGTTTTAGAGCAACTGTTTTTGGTTTTTTTTCTTACTCTCTGGAACTGATTAGAAGCTGTTATAAATTCACTGATGTTACTTTTTCTTTAGAATGTGGGTCAGCATCATCTGAAAGAGTTACTGTCTAAAGCATATGGGTTAAATAAAAAAAGTGTATGTTCTCCTGGCTTCCTGTGTTTGTGTTCTGTTTATATGTTGTTAAGGTTGGTGTCCAGCTGCCTCCCTGCAGTTTGAAAGTGAGCTTGGGCCAGATGTGAGCAGACAGATCAGGACCTGGTGAGAAGGTCACAGTGGGCATAATTGTTCAGGCTTCCTTTTTTAAAAATCATAATTTAGAATTTTTGACTGATGAATATTGTGCACCATGGAGCAGAACTTAATTTCCCTCTTAGATGATAGCCACATGAAGTGATTTATGTTGTATGTTTAGAAGCTGTGCTTAAACAGCTTCCTGGGCAGTGAAGAGCATAATTTTCAAATCAGTTGAGTTTTCAGATTTCTTGTGATACATAAAGTCCCAGCCTTTATGTAGTTTCTTTTCGATGAGTATAGGTCCTTATCCATGTGTGAGGAAGTACTGTTTGCACTGCCTTCTTTAAGGATTAAAATCCTATTTGTTTCACCAGAGTATCTCACTACTTTTCCTCACAGCATTATATTGTTTGAGTTGTCTTTCTTTTCCAGTTGTCAGAGATGCTGGTATTTGAAAAAACCCATAATGTGGAGTTGTGATTCATAGAACTGCAGATGTTGCTTGGAAGGGACATCTGGAGGGAGGTCATCTTAGTCCAGCCTCCTACTCAGAGCAAGACTATTGCCAACACTAGTTTAGGTCAGTTACAGCTTTTAGCATTTAAAATCTGCCAGGATAGACTCCACCTCTCTGAGAACACATCCTGGTGTCCAGCCTGAACCTGCAAAACCAGTATAGCTGGGGACAGTTTGGTTCTGTCCTCTCTGCCACTTCCACCCAGTACCTTTAGGCTCCATTAGATTGGCCCTTGGCCCCTGTGCCAGACTGAGCAAGCCCATTTCCCTCACCATCCTTTACAGTCCAGCTGCTTCAGATCCCTGAGTATCTTGGGAGCCCTTTGCTGCTCAGTCTCCAGCTGTGCCACAGCTCTAGGGCTGAGTCCCCAAAACTGTACCCAGTCCCTGGTTTGTAGTGGCAGGGCAGGAATTCAGTTTCTTCACTCGTGAGTGAGCCTTGCCTGTACATGAGTAAAGGTTTTCCTCTGCTAGAGATCAATGTCTGTACCACCTAGGAGTAGTCTGCTTAGCTTTAATTATTTTCCAGATGAGGAATCAGGATGATGGGATGCTTAAGGGTGGTCTAAGGATCTCAGCAGCTGCAAAAGCAGAAGAGAAATGGGTGAATGTCATCCATGTTGTACTTGTGATGGAGATCTGCAAAATCTGTGAGATGCAAGAAGCAGTGACCTCTGTCTGTAGAAAACATCTATCTTTAGAACTGGGGTGGGATGTGGGAAAACTCATCTAATATTCAAAACATGGAGCAGGATTTTATTCTCAGATCACTTGGATTTCAGTGCTGGGTGGAAAGCACCAACCCAGGAGAAAGCAGTACAGGGTGATAGCCCTCCTCAGTCCCTCAAGGCCCAAAGCCCAGGTGTTCTGGATGAAAGGGACAGCAGTAATTGAGTGGAGTATCTGCTGCTCATCAAAGGTGACTCTGAAACTGAAGGAACAGGAATTTAAGTAGTATGGCTCTTCAAAATGGCCTGGACTGGCAGCTCATAATTGTAGAGTGAGTTTATTAAGGCTTTTTTTTGGGGTTTTTTCACTAAAATACAACAGTTTTGTATTTTAGTAAGGAAGGGGATAAATTAATTAAGCTTTGGATTTCATCTCTCACCTTAAATTCCCATGACAGGCAAGGTTACAAGTGTTGGAACTACTTCTAATTTTGGGGTGGTTTGTATTCAATGAGAAATACACAGTCCTTAAACCATTTGTTTCAGCAACCGTTCTGTGGGATTGAAGGTACTCTAAATAGCTGTGTTCTCAACAGCACACACAGATTAATTGTGAAAATCTGGGCAAGAAATTATTAGTGCAATCTTAATTTGAAACTTCTGGGGGGGACTTGGTTTCAGTTTTCTTCTGGGGTCAACACAAACCTCTGGTGAAGGTTGCACCATGAGGAATGATCAGGCAGGTGGACTGGAAGAGCAGGATCTACCTACCTGTGTGCTGAGTATGGTGAATGAGGGTTTGTTTTGAGGGATAAAATAGAACTGCAGGGATTTCCAGCAGCACTGGCACTGGCACAGGGCTCAGTTAAAATGGAAACTCGGAACTGAAGTGTCATTTATGGTCCTTGTTTTCTGTCCCTAAGCACATCTGCCCACAGGATCTGTCCTGAAGCCAGTCAGCTGGGACTGGCCAATTGGTTCATGGGATAAAAAATTCCTGGTGTGTTATGATGCTTGAATTGGAGGACTGCTGAAGGGAAACAATTGCATAGTTAACCTTTTTTACCTTTGGTTTTTTTCCCCAGAGGTATGGAGAACTTGGTAGCTGGCTCCAATCTTCCTCCACTTTTTACAGATGAGGATGGATCTAAGGAAGGTGCTGAAATTAATGTAACTGGGTAAGTTACTCCTTTTTTACCTTCAGCTGGTACATACTATCTCTGCACTTGTCAGGGAAATTGTTTCAGTGGGAGGAGGGCATTCTGAGTAATTTTTAAAAATAAGAGAAATAAACCTGATGGAATTCAATTTTGCAATTTTTCAATTCCAATTCCCTTGGCCTTGATAGAAGATCACAGGACTCTGTTTGGGAGAAACCAGAACTCTTCTGACCTGATGGAAGTAGTCACAAACTGCTCTTTAGTAACTCTTAGCTTTAAAAGGTAAATCCCTAGGATTTCAGTCTTAAGAAAGTGACATTATGAGGACAGAGAGGGAGGAAGTATCTGTTGGCCATAGTGACCTCTGCTAAGTAAATGATTTCAATTAAAGATATCATCAATGTTCATCAGTGATCTCTGAAACTGATGTCTGAAACTGATCACTGACACTGATATCTCATTTTGTCAGTCTGACTCTGCTTTTGGAAACTGCAGCAATGGCCTCTTAAAATCACATTGCCAAGAGAAGTTTTCTTTTAAGAATACATGGAATTTTTGCTGTGTTTTGAAAATTGAAGCTTCTTTTCTGTTTTGCAAAGCACCAAACAGTAAAATTCAGACTTTGCAGTCAGGTAAAGCCCTGTAAAAATGAATGTGAACACTTTGACTCTTAAGTGGGTCTGAATTTGGATTTACTTATCTGGGACTTCAAACTTGTTGGTGCCAAATTAGGTCCATGTTCAAATTAGGCTTGTGTTTAAGAGGTATTAGTGTTTTGGCTGAGCTTTCATTAGTGTTTGCTGCAAATGGCTGCATCACATGAAGATTCTCCTGTAGGTGCAGTTTAAAGAGCTTCTCTGCTAAGGGGGAATGGAGAGGAAAATTGAAATACTCTTCATAACCCTAACATTGAATCCAGAGCTGTGTTGTTCCTGTTCTTTTTGACACATACCAAATATAATTAACTTATGGGATGGTGTCTGCTCTGTTCCCTTGGTCCCTCTCTAATTGTCAGTAATGTGAGCTCAATCTGCTGTCTCAAAGTCAGCCATGGATCTCTGCAGCCCTTTTTTCTTCACCAGTAATTATGTCATAATTGCTGATTGTAGTGAGTAGTGAAAATATGCTGTTCTCTCTGAAGACAGATATTCCCATGGGCATTCAAATAACAGTTCTGTTAATACACATCAAATTTTTATAGCTGTATTCTACATTAATAGGAACAGTTATTTTGAATATTTAAAATTTGCCATAGACATGAGTGGCTTTAAACTGGAATAAATGAGCAAAGGAGACTTGAAGCATACCCTGCTGTTAAAGGAATTTTCATGAATGTAACTGGGTAAGGCCAAGTATTCCTTAGTCTCAGGAAGGGTTTAGAATCTGAGATGAGTCCAAAAATCTTACATTAATTTGCCTACTGAGCACAGGGCTCAGAATGTCCAGGGGGTTGTTGCCCCAAAATGTGTGTTCAGCAGTGTCACTCTACCTTCAGAAGTATTTCTGCACGTTTACTCTTCTTTTTTGCCTGCAGACATCTTGCCCTTTTTCGGAGTAAGCTACATTGATTGCAGCTCTTGCAGCAAACTAAATTATGGCCATTCTGGAGCCTGTTGGGACCTAGTCATGATTGTGTTTAGATACCCATGTGTATGAACAGGAGAGTGTGTGGAATGAAGTTCAATCCAAGATCATACCCAATCACAGATCTCTACATGTATTTGTGGAGAAACAGATTAAACACATCCAGAAAGGTGTATCTTGGTTGATGATGAAACTTTTAATTTCAAATTCCTTATGGTACTTTGGAAGAAGGATAGATTCACGCTGTCTGGTTTCTGATGCAAACATTCACTTTCCTGCAAGTTGTTTGTGCGATCAAATGCTTCACTAAAAGTGAAACAAAATGCCACTTTAAAAATCAAACTGGGTCTGAAAGTCCATGGGAGCTGTGGTAGTTATAGTGGTTGCTTGGATGGAACAGCCAGTTCTTCAAAAATCACTTCTACATCCCATTTTTCTTGCTAGTGTGAGAATGAATATATTTGCAACATTTTTGCATGTTTCAGAAGATTAGGGAGGAAGTGATTTAGGAATGATGATTAAATTTTTTGTTCTCCACTTCTGTGCTTTTTCAGATTAGCTAATTCGGAGAGTTCATTCAGTGGTGGAACTTCACAGCCTGTGAATAACCCAGATTTGGTGGAGGACTTGTCACAGGCTCAGCAGCAGCAAAATGAGTCTTCAAATGCTGCTGAAACCACTGAGCAGAAGCCTGAGGAGGAGGTGAGATGAAATAATAGTAACTTTTCAATGAAGCAAAGGCATGGACTTTTGTCATTATATTGTCTTACTTGCTCAGATTTAATTTTTAACAGGATCACAAATTTTTGTCCATTTGCCATGTTCATCTTCTGATTCCCTAATTTTCTCCTGTGTTGCACAGCTGCACACAGATAGCTGGCAGTTGGAATATGCAGAGAGCAGCACATGGGTCTCAGCTTTGCCAGAAGGGCCCACAAGCTGCTGCTGCATTCAGAAGACTGAATGTTCAGCTGCCACAACTTATCTTCTCTCTTGTGAGCCAGCAAAGTGAGACCACTGTAATGTACTGGTAGTAACTGAGGTCTTGAAAATCAGTATGTTTTTGCTGCTTTAGACTATACCTTGTGTACCATCCAACACTGATTTTTGGTGAGTAAATCAAGAAGGACCTGAAGTTGGACTAGGTAGTGGTTTTGGGGTTTTCTGTTTTGGTTTTTTTTTTTTTTTTTTTTTTTTGACACATGTATTTGATATTCTTCCTTGTAGTTTGTTTTCAGCTGTGAGGTCCTTTTTAATTAAGCAATAAAATTCCAGGAGGGAAACAAAAAGTAACATGATGGCAGGAACATGTTGAAGTGGGGAAAGAGTAGAAGTACAGAAAATAGTTGTATGTACACAGCATTAGAAAATAGTATTGTCCAGAGCTTGCTGTAGAAATAGTTTGAAGCCAAGAGGATGGGTGATAATTATGTTATTCCTGTGAATCACAAGCATGCCCCAGACACATTTTACAATATTCCCTCCTTTGGAGTTTGTTTGTTGCTCCATATTGGAGGTGGTTACTGGGAAAGATGAGAGTAGAAAAGCCTGTATATGGTCTTTCCAGTCACATTTTGGGCACACTGTGCATGAAGGACAAAGATCCAAAAGGTGCAAAATAACTAGTTATCAATTATTAACTAGTACACAAAATCCCTCCAGAAAACCTATTGAAGTAAATGACTTGCAGGGGAGGGTATGTGAGGGTGAGAATAACTAAAACCAAGCAAACAAGTAATAAAAGAATATTTGCAGTTGCGTTAGTTGAGATGATCATGCTGTAGATTATCAGTCCCTGTGATTTTACAGTCAGAAGTTGATGCCAATGTTATTTTGTTGTCCCTGTGGACTAGGAGAAACTGTAAGCTACTTTTCACAGTGAGACTCGTTTGGCTTTGTTTAGACAAAAGTCGGGATAGCTCTGAAGTAGGGTTTGAAACCTGCATCCGTGGGGAGGATTGCAGCCATGTGCTCCTGATGAAGCTGTTTATTCCTTCCACAGGTGTGGTTATTTTCACTCAGCCTGAATTACCTTCCGTTTTCATCTTGCAGCAGCAAAGAACCAAACGAGGAGGCTGGGCCAAAGGGAGGAAGAGGAAGAAACCCCTGCGGGACAGCAATGCCCCCAAATCCCCCCTCACCGGGTACGTGCGGTTCATGAACGAGCGCAGGGAGCAGCTGCGGGCGAAGCGGCCGGAGGTGCCTTTCCCAGAGATCACCAGGATGCTGGGCAATGAGTGGAGCAAGCTGCCCCCTGAGGAGAAGCGGGTACCACTGCACTTCCTTGTCCTTGCTGCTACATGGGAATGTTGTTTAGTGAGGAGGGTGACACAGACTGTTCTTTGAAATCATGTTTAGGAGGATATTTCCAAATGAGGGCCACAGGTTCACGTGATGAGCCCTGGCAGGGCCATGGTGTCTCCTCCAGGGGTGACTTGAGAGCTGTATCCTCTAGGTAAGGCAAGAATGCATCCAGAATGGGGACAGTGCTCTAATGAGACATCCCCCAGTTGTGTGATCCCTCTGGATGTAACTCTGCTGTACCAACTCAGATACATTTGAGACTTGTAAGGCCAAAGTCTTGGGGTGTGGTGCCTCCTGTCTGGGGGTCCTGTGGCCTTCTGCACTATCTGACAAGTGAATTAAGCTCAAGGCCATGTTTGGGCTGTTTTTTAGGACCTTCTGGAGTGAACCTGTTAATGGGTTAATTGCTAATGGATGTCATACTGTCCACTGTTGATTGCCAGTTGGACATTACTGCAAAGCAGTTTTTAAATCACAGTGTTCCTGAATGCTCTCATACAAATTTGATCTTCATATTTGAACTGTGGAAAATACCTTAAGGGTGTAATGAAAAATGAGATGACACAAAAAACCAAGATTTCCTTTTATTGCTTTTTTGCTAAGCTTGTAGAATACCACTTACAGAGATGATATAAAATGGTGCATAGGCACTATGATTGAACCATAATGGAAAATATGTGGCAAGACAAAGCAGTAGATTTGGTACCAGGGATAGTGAGAATGATGTTGCTTAGAGAAAAGTCAGGATTGCTGCTATATAAGGTTGGAAATTTACATCCATGGAGAGGATGTCTTGTGGTGATGAAAATGTCTGCTGGGAGAGAAGGGAAAAAAAGACATCTGCCCTTCTGTCCCCTGCACTTTAACATATTCTCATCATGTCTCAGGCAGAGTTTTAACCTGAAAAAGGAAATTGAATTCAAATCTCTATTCTAAATGCTGCTTTTTAAATCCCCTAGGAATCTATCCTTGAGTAAAGCTGTAAGTTTCTAACTCAGAGCAGGTCAAGTGAAGACTGCTGAGCCCTTTCAGCAATACATTGCTGGAGGTGGAAAAAAAGAATTAATATCTTACAGACAAATAACATGTCCAAAAGCAATGCCAACCCAAAAGCATCACCAAATTTGTACCTCAATCCAGAATGTTACTACTCCTCGGAAGGGTCAAAACTGTGTTGCAAAGGTATGGAAATCATAACTTGTATGTACTGTCATGATTACTTAAAGAGAATACCAGGTGACTAAGGTTCACTGATTTAATTCTTACATTCATTGAATTTTAAACTCATTTGGAAAAAAAAAATTGGGAAGGCAACTTTTTTCCTGAAAGGATCCCATTAATAAGCATTGTGACCATTCAGTAAGTGTTTTTGAGTTCATCAGTTTCCCTATAGAATTTTCCAGCTAAGCTCATTCTGTCATGCAGATGTGTGGAATACCTTTAGGCTAATAAAAAAAGGCTTCTGCTAACCAAAATGCAGATGGATTATATAAATTTTAAAAAGTTTTCTATTAAACAAAATGCAGATAGATTATATCAATTAAAACCAGGCTCTTCTGTCTTTACACTGCTCTTTGCAATAGCTGTGGTGTTTTGTTCACCTCTCAGATGTGCCAAATGTATTTTTGTCTGTGGGGTATGAAAACAAGTGTGTATTTGGAACTCCACTGTTCTGGGTCTGAACCATAAAGCATCATTGATCTATCATCTGCTAAGATGTTAGTGTTTGGCAGCACTTCCTCCTGGCCACAGAACAGGAATTCTGAAGTGCTTGGTCTGTAACATGTAGGTAATGTTCAGTTGAGTAGAGTAGTTTAGTGCAAGTTAATCCTAGGCCTAGCAAAAAATATTAAGAGAATAGTTATTACAAAAAAAGAGAGAGAAAATGGGACACCAGAGTACAGTGATTTTATCCAGAGATCTTATGTCTTTGCACCTCATTGTTTCTTCACTCCTTTCCTGTTGGCATAGGTGAAATGGATCAGCACTTCATTTGCCAAGTTGTTTTTCTTCCCTTCCTCCCGAAAGGGAGGAAACTCCCTGAACCCCTGGGACTTTTTTGTTTCAGCGCTACCTGGATGAAGCAGACAGAGATAAGGAGCGTTACATGCGGGAGCTGGAGCAGTATCAGAAGACTGAAGCCTACAAAGTCTTTAGCAGGAAAGCACAGGACAGACAAAAAGGCAAATCACACAGACAAGGTATTAAATGAGACAAAAGTAGCCCAGGCAGTCAGGCAGTCTGACACTCCTTGAAAGTCTTGGATTTAAAGGCTGGTTAAAAAGTGAATGTGTTCTTTCTATGGCATTTACCTCAGTTGTGTGTAAAGGGAATTAGATTTATCTGTATTTAACTGTGTCTAGATTGTGTTGGAGGATATGCTTTAAGAGCTTCAAAGTTAGACACAGCTTTTCTGTGGCTTTGTGGGAGAGCTGCACAAGTCTGTCTAGAATTGTTGTGTAATTGGGGTTGTGTAGCTGCCTTAATTCTTTGCTTCTTGTTTTCTTAAATTTTGTTTATTTTGAGAGACTTCTTGCTTGTTTTCTTTTTCAGATGGAGCAAGACAGCCAGCTCATGATCATGAGGTAAACCTCTTAATTCTGCATTTACATCAGTGGGTAGACTTTCAGGTGAAAAAAAACTTACAGTGAAGTCAAAACCCAGTTTATCAGAACTTGAGTGTGAATTCTTCCTCTTCCTAATGCAGCTTTTGAAAAGTTAGAAATGACTGAGTATGCTTACTCTCACTGGTATAACAAAACTAAATTTGATGAGTCTTGGGCAAGTACAAATGATAGATGGAATGGAGCATAGGATACACTTAAAGCATTGGTCTGTTTTGTTATGCAATGTTATGAACTTAAAAATAGTGTGAGACCTCCATAAGCCTGCCAAGTCAGCACCTTTAGGTGGCTGTTGTCAGGTACTGATTTTTTGCAGTAACACAAATGCTTGTGGCTTCCTTGAGAAGAAAATGGGTAAAGCAACCAAATAATTGGAAAATCTCTGGCTTAAGCCTCCTCCTGCCCTCTCTTGCCCTCTGCATATGTAAATATTGGAAAAGAGTGATAATATCTGGAGGTAGAGCTCATCAAGTACAGCACAGGCATCTTACCACAAATCTTGTGTGTCCTGGCTGACTGTGGTTTCTCTCTCCTTGAAACACTGTGGCTTTCTCCAGTTGTATTACCTAGGGCCACAGTGCTTCTCTAATGGTTACCAATAAATTGCAAACAAAGAGCAGTGAAAAAATCTTGATTATACACTGCCTCTTCACTTGTAAGCAATAGGGCTTTCTGAAAGATCTGTTTTAGTTTGTGAGGCTTTTTGCCTTGGGAAAGCAATCCAGTTTGCTTCTAATGTGTTCATTACAATAGTGACAAGGCTGAGCACTGCTGAGAGGCAGCTACTGGTCTTGAAGGAAAGTACGTTTCACTTTCAGGAAAATGTTTTGGTAGCATGTTTTTCATATGCCTTTTATTAACTCCTAGAGGAAGTGCTTGCAGTGAGATTATCCTTTAGAAGTACATGATCCCCAGGTTTTCTGATTGTACAGTCACTGAATCCAAGTTTGTCTCTAATTGTACAAAACTGAAGGCTTCAAGTTTTAGGTTGGCTGTGACTGTTACATAATATTTAAGTTATACAGGTGGCAAACTACAAATTTGGAGTCTTCCCTCTTACCCTTCTAATTGAAGCTATGATTGCTGATCTTTCATATCATAACTGCAGTTAAAAATTAGTTCTCCTCGCCCTGTAGCTTCATCAGATACAGCTGAACATCAACCTGTCAGTCAGACATCCGACTCTGAACTGTGCCTTTGACTACTTGGTGTTTTTCACCTTTATATTTATAAAATCCCTCATGCCTGTCACCTGATGTGCTTTTGCATCTTTTGTGCATGGAAATCAAGTATTATAATCCTGTATAGGTGGAGAATAAGCAGAAAAATCTTAGATTGCTTTTAGAAGTGTCTGCTCAAGCTGTTACTGGAAGTGAGGCTAAAGCTCTTTGTCATCTTGCTGCTTTCTCCTGTCCACACTGACGTCTGTTGCTGTGTTTGTGATTAGCAGGTACAAGCTGATGAAATTATATCATGAGAGAATATAAGAAAATAAGGTCAAAGAAAGCTTTTTTTCTTTCCCTTTTTCCACTTAAGTGTTTATCGATGTAGTGAGTCGGTGTTGAAGATATTTTCAACATTGTACATAGAGTTGACCTCTAAAGAGTTTCATGATGGGCAATTCAAATATTGATTATAATAAAATATAACTAAAAGATGAGAGAGAACTTATAATAGATATTGCCTTGAAAAACATGCACACACTGTCCCCTGAGCTCATCTATATGCATGAAACAGAACATTTTTTTTCCTTCAAATTCTAGTTTCATAAATATCATATATAGTAATATACGCTGGAACTAATTTCATCAGCAGTGACTAAACCGCTGGATAATTGTTCTCCATTGTTCTGTTATTGTTTATTTCCTCAAGCTGCTTGATTCCAAGTGGGTCTGGCATCATACACTCAGTTACACTTGTTACTGGAAAGCTTTCAGAGATTTGTGCACACAGGTTGAGGAGAGCAGGGGTTGCTTCGTGGTACCTACTCTGAAAACATTTCATAGAGTAGTGCATTTATTATATCTGTTCGTTCCACTGTCTGCAGCCTGACCATGGCAGCAAAGGTGAGCTTAAACCCCCAGACAGAATCTCAGCTGTCTCATTACCATAGTTCAGCAAGTCTCTAAGAACTTCAAGCCTGATTCATTGCAGAATCTTCAGAGTTCAGCCTCAGTTTTAATAATCAGATGATTGTTGACTCTTGAAGCATCTCAGTCTTATTTAAGGCAAATGATAGAATTTTGATTCTCTTTTGGTTTGAGGGATGACTAAATGATACGTGAACTGAACAGACTGGGTCCTTTCCAATAGGAGGTAATCAAAGCCTTAGGATTTTAATCTTCAGTGAACCTCAGAGTGGCTTAAGTACTTCAGGGTTCTCAAGAGGATCTTTTATGTGCTAGGTAATGTATTTTGTAATGGGAGAGTGCTGATGGTTTTAATGATCACTCTTCTGCTTGGTAGAATTTCTTGCCTTTTGGAAGCTGGACAGTTACATCTAAAGCCTTAATATTTTTGGTTTTTACCTGAAGAACCTGTATCCTAGGGCAGCAAAGAGAATATCTTCTTGGCAGTACTGTCTCCTCCACCATCTATTCTGTAGGAGCCAGTGATGATCCAAGCCAGTGGCTCTTTGCATGCAGGTAGTAAAAGTGAGCACGAATTAGAATGTTTAAGATGGATGTTTTATAAGTGTTCTAACCAAGCTGCATAACTGCCAACATTTCTTAGTACACATTAATGTTGAGATGCTAGATTCTGGGGTGAAATTAATTCTTAGCCATCTAGTCAGTGTTCAGACAAAACAAATACATTATTCACATTTCTGTGTGTGACTTCTCTTTCTAAATACACTCTTGAGACATTTGCCCTGTAGCAGCACATACAAAAACTTCAGTGAAAAGCATGTGTGATCATAAACCCTAAATAAATCCTACTATGCCTCACAGAACTGGGAAGAGTTGTCCTTCCCTCCAGTCTTCCCTGTTTCTCGTGTGTCTCCATTTGATTCAGGAATCAACTGGAGAGGTTTGAAGTGAGGTTTGAATTCTCACTCAGTAAATACAGAGCTCCTCAACTGTAATTGTGCCAGACAATAAAAGCTAGCTTATCTTTAAAAGCAATCAGTGGACAGTCTGTCTCCTCTGGGAAAAACAGAGTAGCTGTAGTTCCATCTAGTCTTGTCTGTCTTGCTTGGCTGTCAGCTGGCATTCAGGTGACCCCACAGACCTCTCTGTGTGGCAGACACCACCCTGGTACCCTGAACTCAGGGGCCAGAATTCCCTTATCAGCTGTCAAGCATTGGGGTTGTCTGCTGGAGGACACCAGTCCTGTGTAACACTGCAATTCTGCATTATATATTTGTGGCACATTATCAGCCATGGTGTTTGAGAGCTGTGAAAAGCTTTTGTTCTCCACACACACTCTTTCCTGCTTAACTTTATTGCTGTGTTAAGTTACAGGTTGATCGTAGTTGCTGCAGTTTTTCAAACCAAATTTGCATTGGCTTTGTCCATAAAGATTCAGGTGCTAAAACAAGCATTAATTCCTGTTGATTTAGAAGTGGTGATGAAGTACATTATAGGGAGGGGGGTTTTGCCTTTAGTCAAATCACATTATATACAGTTCTTGGACTAAGTTGTAGAGCATTTCCTGATTTAAAAGTGGTTTTTGTTTTTTCATTTTGGTGTTGAAAGGCCAAAAGCCATGAAACCTATTGTGCATTTTGCTCACTCTGTCTCTGTTTGCTGATATTCCTGTAAAGACTGTTTCAGAATGTGTCAGTTGGTTGATGGGGGAAAATATAAATGCATTCAGATAGTTTTTAAAACTGAATAATTCTCATGTATAATGCCATTAGGATGAAAGAGTGTATTTTAGTATGTTGTATGTTCTTTCTTAATAATGGCTTGATTAAACCTATATCTTGAAAATCTAAGACACTTCCTTTGGCCTTTCTTGGTAGGAGCTGGAAGTGTCTTTAATCTATAAAGCTTTTAGCTGCCTCAGGTTTTGGTCTCCTTGGCCTTTTATTCTCATGATCAAAACAGTTAAATGAATTCCTGAAAACAAACTGTTCAGCTACGTTATTACTCGTTCTGTTGTAGAAAGAAGCAGATACAAAGGAGAGATCTGTCTTTGATATCCCAATCTTCACAGAAGAGTTCCTGAATCATAGTAAAGGTAATTTTAACTTTTCCAGGATGCTTTCCTCCTTGCTTTTCCAAAATTCTTGGCAAATGCTGTCCAGCTGAAGAGTCCTTGCAGTCTCCCATCTCAGCTCATGTAAAGACTTGGGTGTAGTTTCTCCTATTACCTTGCCTCTGTATATATACAGTGGCTGAAAAGCAGTTTTTCCTGGCATTGTCTTCCCAAATTAGCCTTTTTTGAGAACGTTTCTGATGTTTATTCCAGCCAGTTGCAGCTGTGACTACTGTTCTGTAGGACTAAGAAATATCTAAGATGTATCCTGATGGTGATTCAGGCTGGTTAGCAGTATTTTATTTACCCCCATATTTGGAAGATTACACTGATTTTCTGTTACTCTGGTTTTCATATCCGTGTGTCTCAAGGGTTGAGTATTTTTTGCCAGATTTCTTGAAGACTTTCTTGACTGAACAGAATTTAGATTCAGATGCTTTCCATGGTCAGTAGAAGATTATTTTTGTAACTGCTGTATTGTCTGCAGGATTCTTAGCACTGCTGCTAAACTTTGTCATTCTGATTGCATTTGAAATCAGTCTTGGCAGTCTTCCTCCCTGATCAATTCCCCCATTCACTTCCATTCTGGTGCTTTGAATGTTTTCTGAGTTGTCTCTCTCTAGGAATGATCCCTGTAAAGTGCCACTGTAGGTGCTGTTGTCACTCCATGATATGATGCTCTTTACCTATAAACCACAACGGCACAGTTTGTAATTATCAGCTGAGCACTCCAGAACTTTCTGTCTCATTGCCTGCTGGTCCTAGAGACGTTTGTAGCGGTTTGTTGGCTCTCTGGTAACGGGTTGATGTTGGCAGCCCGTGAGGCGGAGCTGCGGCAGCTGCGCAAATCCAACATGGAGTTTGAGGAGAGGAACGCGGCCCTGCAGAAGCACGTGGAGAGCATGCGCACGGCCGTGGAGAAGCTGGAGGTGGACGTGATCCAGGAGCGGAGCCGCAACACGGTGCTGCAGCAGCACCTGGAGACCCTGCGCCAGGCGCTCACCAGCAGCTTCGCTGGAGTCCCGCTGCCAGGTGAGCCTGGGGGATCCAACAGCTCTGTTCGTGCCGTGCTGTGGGCTGAGAACACGCCGTCTGCTGCTGTGCTTCTGTGCTCTTGGCTGTTTCTGGGCTTTTGTTGCTTGGGATAATGAAATACTCAAATGCATGCAGGGGGAAGTGAAGAGTCAGTGCTTTATTTCAACATGACATTTATTTTCCTGTTGCTCCTACTCTTCCTAATAAAGTGAGACACATATTCAGTCCTGGCTCTCCTTCACTTGTTTTATGAAAATGTTACTGAATAGAATAGACAGGACGTGCAAGTTCCTTGATTAAAATAAAGGCTGTGTCTGTATTGTCAGCTGCCAGGGAACCCACTTAGATTCTATGAATGCCCAGCTGAAAGGGTTTGTTATAATGAGCTATGAGACCCAAATAAAAGAGAACCGTGCTTCATTAGTCCTGATATCCTTGGAACTACTCACTTTGTGGAGTTAGGAGGACATTGTTTAGCAGAATCTGTCACAAGAGTGGTGCACAGCAAAATCACCTCCTATAGCAGTTTGTGTGTTGGCACAAATTACCCTTAGCATAGTGTTAACTTTTCTGAATTGCTGTGGTCATCAAAATACCTTGTGGCTCATTTCACTGTGCTTACTGTAGGCAGCGGGGAAACCCCCACGATGGAAACCATTGATTCCTACATGAACAGACTGCACAGCATTATCCTGGCCAACCCCCAGGAGAACGAGAACCTCATCGCCACGGTACGGGACGTGGTGAACAGGCTGGAGCGTTAGTGACGGGGTAAGTGTTCTCTCCCAGGCTGCTCCTGGGTCTGCTCCGTGCCCTTGGCACCTGTTCTGCTGCTGATGCCTGTGCTGCTCACCATATTGTACAATCAGAAAGGTTTCTTTCTCAAAGCTGCAGGAGCAGGTTGTCTTAATGAAAGTCAAATTGTGTTGAAAGGATTCCACGGCATTAAAAGGCTCTGAAATTCCCTTTAGCCCCAAGATCTTTATGTATTTGTATAAGGTGAGTAAGAGTTCTGACAGAATGGTGACAGGGTGACTAATTTAGAAGAAGGCTCCTTTCTTGAGTGAAGTAAATCTGAAGATTTTAGCAGTAATTGTAGAAACTGATGGCCATGGGGAAATTCTGTTTGTCTCAAGAGGTTACAGGTGAACTCAATTCTGCTATAAACTGAAAATACTCTACCTCTGCTCAGTGGCACCTGTAGTCAAGCTGTGGTAATTAGGAAGGCTTAGATGCAAATGGAACACTGAGGTATGGTTTAAGTGTACATAGCATTTGCTGAGACTAATGTTTATGTGGCATGTGCGTAGATTATTATTGAGCTCATGATTCTGTATTTTTGCTGCTGTTTAACAGCTTGGAAAACTGTAATAGAGAACAGAGTAGAAAAACAAATTAACAAAGAAGTAAATACCAGTCTTCCTGCATTACTGTGCTGCTTTGCATTTCCCACACCTCTCACTCCCCCTCTTCCCCATGGTGTACAGCACTAGGCTGCCATGAGGAGTTTGCCTATTTCTATTTGAACAAAGTGCATACCTTCATTCTTCAGGCATTTATTATGTAGAGATCTACTGTACATGTCTTGAATAGTGTTTAGAAATGCAAATAAAGCCGCCTTGTGCCATCTGCAAATATGAAGACAGGGCTTTTCATCCTTTCTGGTGCTGACCTTTTGTGGTGCTGTGTAGAACAGTTAATTACACATTTCCCATTATAGTGTGGCTTTAGTTGGGAGATCATTGTCCTTCAGGAAGGTAGCCAGATGGAACGGACTGTAGTTCTAAGAGATGACTGAGCTCCCAGCAGAATAAAGAAGTGCCTTTACTGCTGCTATTTGTGAAGGGAACAGCTTGTCGATCCAGGTCTGGGATTTTTCAGCAGCTCATCAACCTCCTCCTTTTTGTGTACTGTTTTCAGTTAGTTCTCAGGCTCAGAGAGAGAATTGGGAGGGGAGGTTTTACAGAATACCTAAGAGGGAGAGCAGTTTCTCATCCATCAGTTATTAGAAGGGTATGCCAGGCCCAGAAATGGATATTTGTCCTTTAAGCACCTTGCTAGAAAAATCATATTGCAAAGCTACTAAAATCTAGACTTTCATTCTCTTGCCAGGTGGCTTCATCTTTCCTAAAGGATGGACAACTCCTGTGTTCCTGAACATACGGCTACAATTTTCTTGGATAGGCTAGATTTGGCTGTAATTGATTTAGGAAAAGTAATTCTTGCTTTAAATTCTTCCTTCCAACCTCTATTTGAAAAACAGTACTTCTTTTTCTTTTTCTTTTTCTTTTTCTTTTTCTTTTTCTTTTTCTTTCTTCTTTTTCTTTTCTTTTTTCCTACCAATGCCTTCTTTTCAGCAGCAAAACAGTGTGAGGCAATTAAAAATGCGATTAATGATCACATAGTTTCACTGGATAACGACATGCATATAACTGAATGTAATGATCAAGTAATTAGTGGGACTGTTAATTACACTGACTTTCACTTGGCAATGATTATATTTTGAGGCAAAATTTTGGAAGGAAGAAGGTTGGGTTTTGTTGGATGCAAACCTAGAAAATGGTAGAGATTCCCTGGAAAACAAGGAAGCTTTGGATAAAAGGTTCATCTGGCATATGATAAACTGTATCAAAAACTGTCATCATCAGTGTCCCTTTGTTAATGTGCATATGTGTATATTAATGCTGAATGTAATCTCTCTCAACTGAGTGGTCTGTTTGAGGCTGAGACACATCATAAATCAATATCACAGGAAACTGTGCCATAATGCTGCTGAAAACAGCTCTTTCACAGATCTGAGGTGGGTTTTGGTGGCTTAGTACATTGTGTTTAGGGACTATTTGATTATACTTGTGAATATTTTGGATTTTCTGTACTGCATGGTAAAAACTTCTTTGTGCAAACAGTATATGGGAAGAAGAGGAAGGGTTTTGTTATTTAGGCCTGGATGGAAACAGCAATTCTGGTTGCATCTCTAGAGGCTGCTTTACTATTCTGAATGTAGTGTTTTCAGATCAAACACCAAAAACCCCTGTCATGGTGCCTGTTTGGTCCTGGCACACCGTAGCCTTCTAACCCTTATTTTTCTGTTTCGTCTGCAGGTCTCGTGACCCGGGGAAGCTTTACAAAATTTTTTTGGCCAGTGTGGAATAAGAAGCCATGGGAAAAGCCTGGGGTGGGAGGCAGGATGGCAGGTTTGTCCTGGGCCCTGCCTGTGTCTTTTGTCAGGGAGACAAAGAGATCAATGCATTAAGAGATCTTAAGAAGCCACGGACACCACCCACTAAGCATTTGGAACTGTCCTCTGTGTGAACATTTAAGAGCATGCAACTTCTGTGCAATCTACATTTTTTTATGGATTTTGCTGGGTGTGAGGGTGCCTGCATTCTGTGGACTGGCTGGCTGTGGAGATGAAATCTCAGCTTGTGAAATGGAGTCAGCGTATATGTTGTAGTAATAACTTTGATGTGTTATATTGCTTAATGTCTTCTAGTGTCTTTTATTTTGTTTTCATGTTTATCCTGTGGGGTTACCTTCCTTCACTTCAGTTCTCTTCTTTTGATCTTGTTCCCTGATTCTTGCAGTACTGGATAGCAGTGCTTGCGTTGTCTGCTCTAACAGGGAGATTTCCTTGGTGCACTGTCTTGTCCTACTCCTCCTGCTATGTTTATAGAGCTTTTCTTAAGCAGAATCCTGGGGGGTTTTTTGTGTTAGCCTGCAATTCCTACAATGTGAGTTTGCCCCTGCTAGAGACTGGCTGTGGTTGGTGCTTTGTGACTTGATTCTACTATGAGACAGACTTCTTCTCTCCCCCTCTCTTCAAGCACCTCTCTTGCACATTGCATCCTGCTGTTCTGTGAAGCTCTCCTGTCATCTCTTGAAAACGTTTGCTGGAGCATTTCACTATCACAAAGATCAGTGGAAATCAAGATAGAAAATAAACATTAGTTCTTCTTAGCAGGGAAAATGGGACTCTTCAGTTTAGACTAAACTCACAAAGCTTGCCTTCCTCTGATACATTGTTCAGTCTCATTTTATGTTATTGCCTTGTTTTTTAGAGAATGATCTCATGGGGAAAGCAGTTTTCTATAAAAAGAGAAATGGGCACAGGGACTGCATTTTTTCCCTCCCTGCCCTCCTGAAATTGCTGTGCTGGGAATCAGTGTGTCTGGAAGCAGCAAATATATTTTTGCATGAATTATTAGAGCAGAGAAGGTTATTAGCAGCTAAGTCCGCATAGTCCACAGAACTCAGCATTACAGCTTGTTTCTGCTCTTGCCTTTTGTACAGTCCAGTGCTGCCCATGGAGCCCATGGCATTCAGCATTTTTCCAGCTGACCTAAATGGCCTTTCACTTGCATTGAATAGAGCTCTGCATGTTTGAGTCTGATCTTGCTGAGCTACACCACACCTGCTGGCAGAGCTGAGGCACCCACTGTCCGCACTGGCTTGTGCAAAACTTTCCCTGCCCTTTGGTTCCTCTCAAATTGTTGATTCTGACTTTGGCTCAGCACTTGTTGGACATCTCTGGGCTTTATGGGGGGTGGTTGATATGCTCTTGCTCCCACCTGACAATCTCTTTGCTCCTGCTCAAGACATCTGTTAAGATTCTCTGTTATGATGTGGAGGTTGCTTTCGTTAGAGGAGCATGTTGCTGTCAGCATCACTTTAATGTACCTGTGACACGAATATTTTGAAGATTAAAAACCAGTTTCTTCTTTTCCTGCGCTGTACACATGGACGTCATGCTGGCCTGGGGCCGTCTTCAGGTCAGCACCGTTACGCCAGGTCTCAGCTTACTCCTGGGGTTATTGCTGTAGCCAAGAAGCAAGGATTTCCATGTAAATCAAGTCTTCCTTCAGGGAGGAAACTCCTTTCTCTTGTTATCTGTTTTGCTTTCAAGACTTTACAAAAAGGAACTTCGGTTTGCTGCATTGACTTCCACTCTCCTTAGCATGGATGAGACCAGCTGATGCTGCCGTGAACTTTTTTAATGGGCTCTGTAATCAATGTTGTAAATCCTAGAGGCTGTTAATGCCTCCAGTAGAAGCACCTACATCTTCATCTCATGTATGTATCTTGGTTTTTTAGAACTGGTGATGTTTGACTCTCTGTTGAAGTGGCCAAAATGCGCTGCATAGCCAAAACTGATTTACAAAATCCTGAAGGTCTGTCTGTGGCATCCTACCTAATACCTGGAGTTGTATCCCATAAAGACTCCAGAAATTCCATATAATGCAGGATGCAGTTCCAGTAACAAATCCAATCCATCAGTAGGGTCAGATGGCTTCAGGCTGCCTGCTTACAGAAATCTGCTTGTGGATACTGCTCATCCATCTCTGCTGAGAAGCATGCAAGTGTTGTGGGATAGGAAATTTAAGGTGATATTATTAGCTGGGGGCTGACAAATCTCTTGCCTTTTCCCACAAGGAAGGAGGCGGGATGGATTATCCATCTTGAAGCAGCTGGGAGAAGACTGAGTTCTTGCTCACTGATGATGTGACAGATGATGTTTTGTCTCATTAAGAAGCTTCTTATTTATGTTTATTAACCCTATAAAAATGGATTTTGTCTTTCCAGTGTTTTCAGAGTGTCACTTCAGTTTACAGTTTTCAGTGTTGACTGATTAAAAAAAAATGAAGTGGGTGTCAAGGAGAACAGCAGAATAAAACGCTTTTGTCACTTGCAGAAATGTTAAGAGAAATATATGAAAGCAGAATCCATTTGCTGGATTAACGTGTTTGGAATTGTTTAAATGCCAAGTTTTCTGTACAATGTTTTTGTAATTAAACTTTGGAGTTCCTTGGTTTCTAAGAAGTTGATGTGCTTGTTTGACACTGCTTCATTAAAATTGTTCAACGCTGAATCCATTCTGATTCAATTTTAACTGCATTTTCATGAAAGAACTATTACTACATTGATCTCTCACCAGAGATTTTGGCAATTCCATGTTAACCTTTGAAGGGAAATGTGCCTCTTCCACCTCTCCATCCTAAGTGTCTTCCTCTGGAAAAGCTGAAGGAATTTAGGTAATTACTTATAGTGGTGAAAGTGTCAGAGTTTTTGGTTATAGCTAATGGTTGCCAGGGCCTTTCCCCAACTTGACTGACTTTAAAAATGTCATATCTCTCACTCAGCCCTTTTTTTACATCCTTGTCTTCCTTTATCACCCCTAATTCCCACCATCATAGTGATTTTCTTTAAGAACCTTCTGTATCATAACTGTTGCTCCCCACTTGATTTTCTTTTCCCCTACTAGATTTTTTATCCTGTCTTTTCCCACCTGCTGGCTGAGAATGAAGCAAGCTGTAGCCTCATGACATTTGTACTTGGTGTAGGTGCTCTGTGGAGGAGTTTGGATGACTTCTGCCTCTGCTGATGCTCTTTCTGAGGTCACGGTGCTGTGAGCAGCCTGTCTTTATGCTACTTTTGTGGTCACATCTCATTATTTTGGCTGACAGATTAATGCCTGGTCTGTCTATACCAACAGGCTTGATACAGTCGTCTTCTTGGGACAGACTGTATTGAGATTTAGAATGCTTTGGAGATTTTTTTAACCACTAGCTGTGTAATGGTAAAGATACTAAAAGCAGAAGGAATGTAGGGAAAGCCTGCATAGGAGAATTAGCTGCCATGTGACACTGGCTGGTTTGGAGCTGGAGACAGGAACAGCAAGACAGGTGCACACCCGGAGGAAAGAGTGAGAGCAAACCAGCAGTGAGTTCCTAACGAGAGAAAAACCTAATTCCTTTGTAACCTGTGCTCCTGTTTGTGGCACCAGGAGCAGATGGTGGTAAATCATGCTCGATTTGAGACAATGTGCTGTAATACTTCCGCTGTTTGTTCCTGTTTGTTCCCCCTGTTTACTCTGCAGCTGGGCAATTGGACTGATGATTAAGTATCATCTAAGGGAAGTTGGGGGATCTGAAGCCTTCGGGCTCTTGAGAGGAAAAGATCACTTCCTCTTTGCTCAGGCAGGTTCCTGTTGATAATGTGGAATGTGGATTCATTTGGAATCTGAAATTGAGTCTTTTTAACCTTCTGCTTCATTTCAGTTGAATCCTTCAGAGTCATGAGTACGTTGATGCCTCTCCTTTGCTTTTAACATAGCATCTTTCTGCTTGGGAACCATCAGGAGTTTTGCTGCTTCTTTCTCCTTCATTGCTGATAGTATTGAGGTTTTTAACACGTTAACTTTTAAAAAATATATTCATGATTTGCTATTTTAATTGCAAAATCTCTGGATTTTGTATGAACTGTACCATTTTGGTGTGTGGTGAAGTATCCACATCCATTATGTAATACAAGGCATAGTGTTTATACTAACTGATTTATGAGTTTTATTCATTAACCTATAATTCTTATGCTGTGGAGGTTTGGGGTTTTTTTGCTATATGCTGTGCAGACACTAATGGTTTGTGTGTCTGAAGATGTAAAAATGCAAGTTATTCTAAGATGTAAAGTAATTGTAAGTGTCTGTTCCTGTTGATGAAATGGCTCCTCTCCTAAAGCTGTTAAATATTCTGTTTACTGAATGGTCATGCATGCTCTGGAAGGCAAAAGGCATTTTCACTTTTCCCTAGAAACATGTCTATGCACTGAAGTCCATGTGATCTTTTTGTTTATAAATTTGGATTCTAAAACCTTCATGAAAAAGAGTTCTACCTGTCCAAATCCTGGGCTGCTAGATACCATCTGGTTTCCTTGAATTGAGTGGAACAATGTTACATCCACTGAATACCTGGCTTGCTGGAAATCAGAGAGAGAGTTCTAGTTTTTGTTTTCAAACAATAGCCCTGTGGGATTTCTCTTTCTATCTCATATCAGCAGTTCTAGTTTTATTAAATCGGTTCTAGTGTTAATCAAGAGAGAATTCCCTCATCTAATTTATTTGAAATACTGCTTAAGCCCAAGACACTTGCAAAGAAATCCCCAGCTGAAATTCAAGGCCTACAAATACTGTTTCAACCCCTCCCTCTTCAAAGTGGGTGTTAACAACTGTATCAGTATTTTGATTCTTCTCAGAGGAAGTTCCTTTTTCTCAATAACACTTCAAATTTCTGCCTATGTTGGTTTTTTGGGTTTTCGTGGTTGTTGTTTTTTTTTTTTTTTATGTCTTGAATACTGAAGGAAGAGAAGTAAACTGTTTGGACTGAGGATTAGCAGATGAGCAGGAAATTTATCAAAAGTGCAGGCCAGCAGGACGGCTGAGTCCAGGAGAGTGAAACCTCTGGAAAATAAGTCTGAAACCTTTCCCAGAAAGGACTGCAGTGCTTTTAGGATGAATGTACATGCAGCTAAACACAGGCTGCATTCCTTGTGTTTAACAGCTGGTTGTGGAGAGTGTTGACATGGCCATCCAGTGATTTCAGTTCTCTTAAATCACTTTTACCCAGCAAAGCATCTGCTCCTGTAGGAGTTATTGCTGTACAGTGGTATGTGGCTTTTAAGCACGTGTATGAACCTGATGTGAAGGAGGAAGGGGTTAAATTTCCTTTTGCTTACTGGCATTAATGATGAATGGCTCAGGTATATGTAAATGCACAGAGACAAATTCTGTTTACAGTCTTATTTTTCTTTTGTGATGAAGATGGCAAGAATTACCTTCTATCTTCATCCCATTAAAAATCTGTGAAGGAATGTGGTAGGATAAGGATAGAAGAAGAGGATACAAGAATAGAACTTGCCTTTATTCTTGAGGTTAATGTTCACTTACTGCCAGTACAGAAATGGTTGAGTTTTCAGCCTCAGTAAGTTTGAATTCAGACCTGCAAATTCCATACATTCTTGAAGTGCTTTTGAGGAGGAAAAGTAGCAAATGTGAAAATGCAATTCCAGCTGCACCCTTGTTTCAGGACTTCACAGTTATGCAGTAAATGTGCATTTCCAGATATCTGAAATCTCTATCTACTTAACCAATTTCCTCCTGGGGGGAGCAGTGCCCTCTGATGATCCATCTTGGTATCTCTGAATGAGTGAGAAAGCCTGGCAGTGAAGGCCAGAGCTTCTGCATGTGAAAATTTAAGTCAATTCTCTGGTTTTGTTCTAGTCATATGGCAGTTTCTCAGGGTTTTGCTATCTGTTTTTTATTGTTATTATTATTTTTTAAATAGATTGGTATCTTTGTTTCATGCAGATACATTATTCTTCCTGCCTCTCTGAGAGCTGGTCAGGGTGAAAGTGCTTCAGCAAGTATTCCTGTGTTACAAGGAGAGCAGCATAGAAAACATGACCTGAGTTAGCTTGTCTTTGAGGTCATCATTCTGACAGCAAGGATGGCTGTGATAAAGATTTCTGGTTGGCTAAAGCTGTCTCTGTGTGTTGGCAAAATCAGCCTGGCTGACTTGGAGCTAGCAGGAGCTATGAATACATAAATCCATGGAATGGAAGCTTTGCAGCTGTTGGTATTTACACAGTACTGTGTCTTTGCAGAGCTGGTTTTTGTTCTGGAAGCTGCAGCAGCTTCACACTTCATCAGCCCCACCAGCTCTCAGGTGTACAGCAAATGGGAGGTGCTTCTCTATGGTCTTACTCCAGCCAGGAGCACCCCTGTCCAACCCTGAGCTTCACTAGTGCATCAAAATACTAAAAACCTACAGCTTTTGGTTGTTGTAGAACGTTTTCTGTAGTCTGTGGCTGGCTGAGCTACTGTAGAAGTCTGGCAAGCACTAAGGTTTTTGTGAAGTGAGCAAGAGGATCAGAGAGGAGAGGAAGGGAAGCAGGAGCTCCTTTCTGGAGGTATCCTGCTTACATTTTGGCTCCCAGTTTCATGAGACTGCTCTCTGAATTGATGTGGGAGCACAGACTGGAGAGAATTATCTCCTTTTCAGCACCTAGGGCTGTCAGTAAATACATGACAATCAAAATATAACTCCTGGCTTCATGCTGTTGCCCTTATCTGTATGTTTTTCTGTATGTCTTGTCTTTCTTTCTCTCTCTTCCCCTCTTCCTTTGAGCTGTTTCAGCTTAAAACCAGCTAAAATTGACTTAGGTGGCTCTGCCAAGAAAGATTTTTCTTATAAAGTCTTTTTTTATGAATGTCACTGGAATGTCACTATCCAGTGGACTTAGAAGGGGCTCACAAGTACTGCAATTGAAGTATTAAAAAATTATGGAAATAAGTATTTTAAATTATCTTGTCTTTTGGGAAACGGGGGCAACAAATCAACCCAGCAACAGTGCTCTTCTCTCTGGTACCAGCTTCCAAGCCAGATACAGACAAAACAAACTGAAGGGAAAAAATCAAGGCTGCTTAATCTGGGGGAGGGGGATGAGTGGCAAGATCACATTACTGATAAAAGAAAATATGTAAAATTACAAATTCCAGGCATTCTCCCTTGGGGTGTGCATTCAGCTGTAGAAAGAATGTTTATGGAAGAATACATTGTGATGTTTAAGCATGCTTCAAAGCACAAATCTTTTCTTACCTTGTAGAAATTCACCTCAGCTTTTTCTTTTCTTTCTTTCTTTCAGACCATAAGTCAGTAGAAGTGATATATGTTACCCATGGGCCAGTTTGTACAGGGCTAGCTTAATCTGGGCACGTTCTTACCTTAGATTGGAAGTCTGTTGTATTTAATGGGGTGTTAACTCAGTTTATTCCCTGGGATTTCTGCAGTAATTTTATTGCCTGCAAAAGGAGCAGTTTGAAGCCAGATGAGGTGAAGGTATGCTCTGTACCATACCTGCTGAGCTTGGCAATGATGCCTGGACACGCTTACCTTATTCTGAT
The DNA here is from genome assembly GCF_017590055.1 of Onychostruthus taczanowskii. Taxonomy (NCBI): domain Eukaryota; kingdom Metazoa; phylum Chordata; class Aves; order Passeriformes; family Passeridae; genus Onychostruthus; species Onychostruthus taczanowskii. The sequence goes on along the minus strand of NW_024498329.1, from coordinate 439,809 downwards.
ATTTCTGTTTTCTTCATCACATCTCTTGAATGTATTTTCCTGGTAGTCCTGCTTTGAGTTTGAGGGTTATCTGCCTTTTTTGAGGAAATAGATCCATAGGCACTGCATCTGGTCTGTTCCCAAGTCTGTGTCAAATGTTCTTGGCAGTACAGGCAAGCATAAGAGTGATGGATTCTGAAGTCAGATTTTACGAACGAGGCTGTTTGGTAGTTGAGTTCAGTGATACTGCAGCAGAATATAAAGTGAATTACAGTCCAAGACATTTATAATGTTAAAGAAATGGGTTCCTCTAATGCTGAAGCACTAACAGAACAAAGAGGAAAAATCAAAGACAAAGATAAAATATCATCTTAAAGTGGACAAACTGTGTAGGATGACAGACTTTTATAAAGCCTTCTGTCAGATGCGGCTGTTTGGTGAGGGAGGATGGTGTAGATCAGCACTGATGCCTTAGGACACAAAGCTCAATTGTTCAGTCCTCTTACACAGGTGGTATTACAACTCCTATGTGGTAAAAGCACAGACAGCAGTTTCATGAACATTAAAAAGTAGTTGGATGTTAAATTACTGGGCAGTATGTGTTTAGTTGTGAATGAGAGTCACTTGTGCCTGGTGTTTTGGAGAACAGACTGCAGTAACTTCATCAGACTCTTCTGAAGCACAACTTTGGCCTGAGCTAATATGAAGAATCAGGTTGGTTTGTCCCAGTTCAGTTTGTTGTCACGTGGTTTTGACATATTTATCTAGTAGGAAACACTTCACAATTAGATCAACTGTTTTCTAAAGCCAAAGCTTCAGTGGAAAGTTTTTGGCTCCTATGAAATTAATGAAAATTTAATTATTGACACTGTTGGAGCCAGGATTTCATCTGCAGTCTTTAGCAGTTATATGTGTGGTTATGGATTATCAGTCCATATGGAAGCTGAAACTGTGTCTCCAGCTTTTCCTAGACTCATCCAGTATATGTAATCCTGCAGCTTCACAGAGGAGTCTGTGTGGGGGTTCTTCCTAAGGAAAATCCAGGAGGAACTCCTGCAATGTATTACCAGGCTGACAAAGCATATGTTTCTTCAGCTAAAATAGCACTGCTCTTTCACTTATAATGGGGTCACTATTTCTCTGCTGAGTTTCTCATGTTATTGATACTTACTAGCTGGATTCCAATTTGATGATAAAATATCAGCACTTCAAAATCCTAGCAGTGGGAGGGCTTCACATCACCAAAATGTCAGTCCTGTCACTTAAAGAAACACTTCTGTTACTTTCTGTCACTGCTGCTACTTTTTTCTTTTATGATGGGAAATTTCAGTTGGATTCCCAAGTTCTCCATTAGCCATTTCACTGAATCCAGTATTTCACTACCATGGACAAATACAGTGAAGGTGTTCTCAGGGTGGGGTGGGAGGATTCAGCCTGGATCCAAAGGATCTGGGTTTGTTTTCCAGGCTCACTCTGTGTGACAGATTCTATTTCTGCTTCATGGTCCAATCAACAAATTAATGAAAGATACTCAGTTCAGTGATGACGATATTAAAAGAACTGATGGAGACAGAGTTTTTGGGCAGTGGGCTGTTTTTGGTCTGCTTCAGTTCTTCATTGTGCAAATGAAAAGAGTAAGCATCATCCTTTGAGACAGCTTCCTGCAAAGGGGGCTGTGTCTTAGCCTGTGTGTCCAGGAACTACCACTGAACAGGAATCTATAGGCTTTGTTCTGTTAATTCATCTACCTCCACTGCTTGTTTTGGATATTATTAAGAGGATTTGGGGTTGGAAATAGTAATTTCTTGTTGGCTTTTTAATTATTATTTAAAGTAGACTTGTGATTTCTTTTTTCTGCTTGAGCTGTACTGCCTGAAATAGTGCAACTCTTGCAGCTGAATCCTATTTTCATTATTCTTTCTCAAGCTCTGACCTTTAAGAACACAAGTGGAACTGGTATCTGTACAAGAAGGTGGCAAAGGTCTTGTGTAGCCTTCTGAAAACAGTCCTGTTTTGTTTGCATGACAGAGTAGTCAGAAAATGTATCAGGAAAGAATAGTGGATAAGAGAAAATGAGTGACATGACTGTGTGCAGTAGCCAGAAATAACCTCCTGCCTGGGCTTGTTCACCTCACCAGAAATTATCAGTATAATGCAAGTGTGATTTTACACCATCTTTAACCATAAGGGTGTAGTCTCTGTAGACATACATTTATGTCAAAATTCTTAATTTTGGTGTGGATACATTAATAAAATTATCCAATATAGAAATCAGTGGCTATATAGTCTTACATAATTTAACTCTATCAGTTTAAAAGCTGTTTATTTAGTGTACTAATGAGCTCTGTCTGGGTTTGATATCTACAGACAAGACTGTGCATAGTAAATAATAACCATTGCAAAAAATTTTTTTCTCAGGGTCCTAAATTCACCAGTCTCCACAATCTATATTTTCTCTTCATGTGCTACTTAATTTCTGCTGAACTTCAGTCTTCTTCCTCACTTGAGTCAGTGTGAAATGTGTTTCTACTGGGTTTTTTTAAGATTTAGGACAAATGACAGGCTGACCCAAGGGGTTTGACCGGAGAGGGAAGAACACTGAGCGCTGCTTCAGCTAAAGAAATGTTGTTTTATTAGCCCAGTTTGACGTTTGAAGAAAACAGATCAGATTTGGGCTTCACTGGTAGATCTAGAGCTGGCTAGGTTGCTGCCCTAGAGGGAAAGGTTCCTGTCAACGCCAGATCTCCCAAGAGACATAATTTGCTGAGCTGGTGTGATGAGAAGGTTCAGAGGTAGTGTCAGTCTGGATGGTTCATTAGTTTAAATGTCTGGTGTTGGGAGGTAGGTTCTCAAGCAAAGGCTTCTAAATATAAAATAGTCTTGTGAAGTTTTCATCTTATGCATATTCACTTGTTGAATTTACATTTTGTTTTTCATCTCTGAGCTCCTAGAACAGGGCCTTTCACAGAGGACAGCCTTCCCATCTGTCTGAATAAACTAACAGAAAGTTTTTGCAAAAACAGTCCCTTGTTTAACATGTCCATGCCTTCCAGCTAGTTTCTTTCAGAACACTTTGAAGACACAGCCATTGTCACATGCAAGCCTGAATAATCTAAAACTTGAGCAAAAGTTTGATCTGTGCACCCTTGAATACATTGACTGTAATTGGTGGAGGTGCAGGTGGAACCATAATACAGTTTTGCCTCAAGAGACTGAAGCAGTCCTGGCAGTGCTCTCAGTACAGAAAATGCTTAGTGAAGCTGGGAGAGAGCAAACACATCTGTCACACACCTGTGGGACATCTGGAGTGGCTGCCTGGGAGCTGCAGGGATCACTGGGATGGAGGGCTTTCACCAGAGCTTGCAGAGATGCACCTGTGGTTCATCTGAGCCCATTGTCTCTGGCTGTCACTCCTCAGCTTTCCTCTGCACTGCAATCATGGGAAAAGGCATGAAATACTTCAATAAGGGTCTGCATTCCTCAACCCCTCCAATACTCTTGGGTGCTTGATTGCTTCTAGGCTGTGGGTTTTGTTGTTCTGTTCTCATTTACTTTCTTTTTTCAACTACATATCAAGTTATTTCCTGATCCGGCTTCATATGGTGGCTAATGGAACAAAATTGGTGCAATTGCTCCAAAAACAGGCTTTTAGCTAGTAGATTCTAATTAAAGCAACCCTTTTTTATTTTTCACAGGGTAAAAAAAGATCCTTCCAAGGGCCCACTTTCTTTGTATCAAATGAATATGTAGGCAATAATTTCCCAGCCTGATGGAGACAGAAGTTGAAATATGCTTGGAGCCGTTATAGCCAAGCATATGTAAGTGCTGGCATTACCTGGAGCTTATTTCTCCCACAAGGTAGTATTTCTACCCTGCTAATCTTGCTGCTTCCTGCTGTAGGCAGTATTAGGGAGAATGTGTCAGAAAATTTGTCAAAATGGCTTTTTCTCAGAAGATTCCATTTTAGTTATGCCCATGGAGGGGGAGAAAAAAAGTATAGGTTTAGCTGAAAATTCATAGTTGTGTGATTTGGCCAGCATGAGTTCTTGGGGCAAGTCCATATGCCCAGCTACAGAAGCTCCTGTATTTACAAATTCTGCTTACAGGTTCTCCAGGGAGATAGTTTCTTTGTTCTTGCCTGTTTCTTCCATGTGCTTGGTTCTTAAACAGATGGAGGTGAGGAGATTTTCTCTGCTTCCAGGAATAAGACCCCAAACTCCACACCTACAAACATGATTAAAATGAACCAGTTAAATTCCACGTGTGGGGTAGGTTCTCAGTGGCCAAAGCTAAGTGGAACTGTGAAAGGGTGTAGTTAAGCTGCCTTGATATGACATGGACTGCTCATGGTGCTGGCTGGATCTAACCTGGTGCTGGGGGAATTACCTTATCTACAAACCTCATCTCCCTTCCAAATCCATGCTAATGTCAGACTGAGAAATCAGTGCTCAGGAGAACAAAGACACATCACAAATGCACTTCCACTCCAAATGCCAGGAGCAGGGGTTTTTTTTTAATCTTCTTTCTGTATTACTGAATCTGGTTAATAAGGCTTCACAAGGTAAGTCATTGCTGACCCCCAGCCATCCCCAGGAGGAAAGAGTGATGGAAGGAACGAACTGCAGCTCATGCACAGTAGCCTCAAGACCTGATGAAAAGACATGGTGGGTAAGTGTGCAGGAGGCTCAGTACATGAGAATCTCTGATTTTTTTTTCCCTCTATAACTGCCTGTGTGCTTCAGAACCACTTTTCATAATTCCCTTCCCTTACTGTCCTAAAGACCAAACAGCCTCTTACTCTCCATTTGGAGCATTTAGGCTCTCTATTCATGGAGAACCATTCCCTATCACTCCCTACTGAGCCTGAAAATACGTCCCGTCCAACATTAAAAAAAAAAACCCACCTCTCTTTGTCTGTCCCATTCCTGCTGGCCCCCTGCACCTGAGCTGGCTGTATCTGAGGGGCTCGAAGCCTGCAAGTGATGCTGTTTGCCTCTGAGTCAGAGAGGCTTTTAAATCTGAGTGTAAAATGAGCCTCCTCCAGCAGTAAACAGCCCATCATACACCTCCTTTGAAGTTCCCATTTAAATAACCTCCAGGGCTTTCCTAATGCGGGAAGCCAGCGAGAGGAAGCAATTCCCTCCTTCTCCCCTCTCCAAAGCAAGGAAAATTAATTCCCTGGCAGAGGAAGGATTTCAGGGTACTGCAGAGGAGATGAAGAGTTCTTGTTTGCAGCTTAGTTAGTGAGTCAGCACATATTCGTTCATGGGCACAATTTATTAACCCCTGAACACTACTGATGATGATGTTATCACTGTCATAAAGTAATTTTAATTTGTTATATAATTTATAAGGTAGCTGCTGCATCAGAGGGAAGCCTGTATCTGCTCATGTGTCCAGATCCTGGTGTGATGCTAGGATGGGAAGAGGATCAGGGAAATAAAAAGGAGGGTTCCTGGCAGGGCTATGGGAGCTGACCTGTTTGCAGATGGTTTCTTTTTGCTGATCTCCCACCCCTGGGGATTGTTCCTGGTGCTGCTGCCTCATCTAGAGGTGGCTGTGTGATTTCAGGCTTCCAGCTCTGCATGTGAATTGATGCTTGGATTTTTTCTGAAGGTGAACAGAGACATAGCAGCAGGAGCACAAGTGAGTTTGTGTGACATCTGACACCACTGGAGGGATGTTCAGTGGTGTGTTGGACAGGAGGGTGTCCTGTGCTAGATGGGATCCTGTGATGTTGGATGTCAGCATTTTATATTCTTGAGATTGTAGTAGGGCCTTCTCCATGGACTGGTGTCATGTGGCTGCTAAATGTGAGAGTACAGTAAAATCTTCTGAGACCTTTGTAGTTCCTCTGTGCTGCAATGATTTAGTGGGACAGCTTTCTAGTGAGACAGCAGGTTTGCCCATTATTGGAAGGACTGGAAACTGAGCAACCTGGTGAAGTCACATTCCTGCTTGCCTGGATATTACTTGTTTGCCAGGTAGGTTAACCAGTCAATACCTAAATGAGTTCACTTCTTTGTTAAGTGATTTATTAAATAGTAAAGTTTATTCAAATAATTAAATAGACTTTACTAGTGCACCATCTTAACTAGAGAATGCCCTGAAGAGATCTTAAGTCTGAAGCTAACCAAGCTGCCTGAGGTCGGTTCCTCCTGGGCTCAGAGGTGCAGAACTCAAGGATCCCTGCATTTTCAGACTGCCCTTAAACTGGTGTTTGGGGTTTATCTTCCACAGGGAGATGTATGCTTGCCTGAACATGCTGTTAGTCAGTCCTTGGCCTGACTGAAAGTGTGGGGAGTTCCAAGGCAATTATACCTGCACTAATCATAATTTGATCCTTAATCTAGGAGTATCTGCCTCTATGTCCGTGTTTATGCTAAGTTGCTGAACAATTTGATTAGGTGCTTTGAATAAACCTTGTAATTATGCCATAGCTACTCCTGATGCATTATGTTATTTTTATTATCTAAGTTAACACTACCCATTGTTGTAGCATGGTTACACTTAGAGGCTGCTATTAGAGCTGAAGCTCAATTGTGCTAAATATTGCACAGACGTACAGTCAGCTGCAGTCTCTGTCCTGGAGGACTCACAGCTTGGCTGTACTATTGTTCATCAGCCCATTAGAGCACCCTGAGAGGCATTAGTGCCCCAAATAGTGCCACAGGTTCTGTAATGGAGATGGCCTTGCAGACCTTTTAACCTGTGAAGGCAGCAGTGTTCCTGAATTCAGCTTTGTCCATGCTCTTCCATCATTATCACTGCTTGTTAGACAGAATCTTGGGAAATGGTAGTTTCAAATGTGGTTGGAACTGGCCAATTCTGCTTTCTCAGTGAGTCCTCCTGAGGGTGGAAGAGTAGAGCCAGGCCACCCTCTTTTACGTCCCCGCATGGGTTTATGTTTTGTTAAAAGCATTACAATGGGAGCTGAATTCTTTCCTGGCTGGTTTGTACTTCACTAGGTTTCCCTGACCTTGTGCCAATCAATGAGGAATTGTACATGTCCCCATCAAAAACACTGCAGAAGCCAGGGGAATGCCAGCCTCACTGTGTAGTACATTAAGTCAAAATATTTTAAGCCTGAGACTGATGGGTATGATTCTTCTATTTCAATCTGCTCCTTCAGATTAAAAAGCTGCTAAAAGCTTCAGCTTGTCTTGCTGCATCTGCTGCTTCAAGACCAATGAATGGCATGTCCAGGACTGGAGGCTGTGGGTAGGAGGATGATATTTTGTGATAAATGTACCTGATGGTGTTTTATGCTCATCAAGTTTTTTAAAAGCCTTCTACAGCAAATGATCAATCTGTTAGAGAGAATACTGAAAGAGGATCTAGCACTCCTTTGACTGTGAGGAATAAGTAATGTCTAAAAGACCACACACCTCTAACCTATGCAAAGTGATGTCACTTTTTGCTTATGTTTCCATCTCACCTTGCCCTCTGTGGTGCTCTTACTGCTGGATTGGCTATAACTGCAGGATATTATTTTGTAATATTTTATGTATTTGCTCTCTTACTAATTCTCTATCCCCTTTTTACAGTTTAGTGGCTGAAAGATTAAATCTGCAAAGCATTTATATGAAAAAAACATAAAATAACATTTAGATTATTGTTAGTTTTCACTTGCTTTGCATTAAGTTTTCACTGTCAGAGTTTCAGTGAGGCAGATTCTGTGGTGATGGGAATCAGTGGTGGTAGAGTTGATTGATTTGAATTTATTGGTATAAGAATATGAGGATTTCCTGAGTAAGCTGGAAGGTGGGAATCATGCTCAGAGACATAGCTGGTAGAGCCAGTCTGTAAAACCTTTGAAATTATGAAAAGGCATAAATATCAGACTTCTTCCTGTTAGACTACTGTGATCTGTCACAGCACCAGTGGTAGGAGGAGGAGAGGTGCAGAGGCTACAAAAGGCAGCTCATATTTCTGGAAGTGGCTGGTGGGATTTAGAACTGGTTTTAGCTCACATGAAATTTTGGGACTGAGGCCAAGTGCTATTTCTGTAATTTGAGGTTGACCCATGGCTAGGATTAAGGGCTTGAATTCGATTTGTTTTAAATCTGAGGCTGAACTTGGTTGACACCTGCTGGTTGGGATTCTAGGAAATGAAAGGAAGCTTCACTGACTGACATGAAAATCTGCTTTCAAATGCTGGTGAGAAATCAAATACTTTTCAGCCGTTTTCCAACAACAAAATGAGGACCCAAACTGGTGATGCTTAGGTCTGACCTCAGCACCCTCATTTCTCCTGTTTAAGAAGCTGGAGCTGGCAGAAAAGAGAAAAAAGACGTCTGGCAAATAGACATTCAATTGGCTTAATATGGGGACTGTTTTGCTGCAGTGTAACTGGAGCCTCTTATTAAGAATCTGATGGCACTTCTAAGCAAGGAGAGCTGCTCCCTTGGAGGGGGCAATCTCCAATCATATGCCAACATTGCTTTTGACATATTTATGACTCCAATAAAATCTCCCATCTGGTATATTTTAAAATAAAATTGAAAATTTATCACTTTGCTGTAGTTGGTTTGTCGTTCTCCCTGAGAGAAGATAGCCAGGCTGAGATTATTGCATTGGCAGCCTGTCAGCTGAGGTTAGGCTGAGGTGTGATTTAAATTTCAATACTTTCCACATTACAGCTGTCTGGGGTGGGGAAATTACAAGGAGAAAAGCAGAGAGTCTGTTATTTTTATTCATTAGCCTCTCCTGATTTGTTTTGTTTTTCTTTTGTTTTGTTCTGCTTACCGCATAGAGCACCCGGAGGAAAAGATACTCCCCATTTTTCTGGGTTTCCCCAACCTTTGCTTGGTCAGAGTTGTTTGGGAGGGTCAAGGCAGACCCCAGGTTGTGTCTCTGTGGCTGTGCCATCAGGCTGTGGTAGCAGGATGAGATCCCTCTGCATGTGGGGTACTGTGCAAGTTTATAGCATTTAGAGAGACTGCAGCTTTCAGCAGAGCTAAGGGAGCAGTGCTGATTCCCATTTCCTTGACAAGGGACCAAAGGAAAGATGTGGAAGGCATTTTGTTTCACTTAACATGGACAGCTGTATCTAAGTCTAGATTTCTTCACAGCAGAGAGAAATGTGCATTTCTGGAAGCAGAAGCAAACATACTGTGATGTGCCTTGCTGTTTCTAAGCCTTTATGATGAGGTTAGGTCAGGTACTTTTAAATGATGTGCAATAGATTAAATTAATCAGCTGCCACAGGATTTCTTTGTGTGTCCATAGCTGGAGTAGGTTTGGAATGTGGAGCAGCTGAAGCAGAGGCTGGTGTTCAAGCTGGAAGGCAGGCTGTCTCCCAGTAGGTCACTGGGATTTCCCATTCAGCCTGTGGTGGGCAGAAGCTGTGGAACAGGAGTGTTGTGTCTGTGTGCAAGCTCTCTGGAGTGGAAGGCTGGCTGTAGGCCTTGACTGCTCTGCTTCCTGCTTTTGATTTCTGCCCCAGTCTCGCCTGGCTGGCTGCTCTGGCAGCGCCCACTGGTGCGTTTGATTAGGTGCATTTGTTTCTGTTTAGGTACTCGATAGTCTGACTGTAAAATTACCAGAGGTCTTATCTGGGCAATAAAAGGGATTAAAATGCCTTTATCCTCCGCCTCCAGCAGCTGCTTTGTTGCTCAGATCGTGACTGGTGCTGTGGTGGAACCAGTGGCTGCCCCCCACTGCAGCTGTAGGGGTAGTAAGGTGGGAGGGCACAGGGCTAATTGAGATGCCCATGTGAGGGCTGCATTAATTTACCCTCCATAAAATCGAATTCTTGGGCCCCCCCTAGACAGGGGGGAAAAATGGGAGAATTGCCAATGAATCTCCAAATGGATTTTGGCAGTCCAGACACAGTAGCTTATATAGTTCTAAGATGGCTCTGGGGAATTACAGCAGCAGTGCAGGTGCTTACTCTGGGAGAAGATTAAATTCTAGACATGAACTGTAGGCACTGAACCTGTGTGGGGCCAGCCTCAGCCCCACTGCTCTGAGTGCTGTGCTCTGAGCTGTGGGGTGAAATGCAGCCCCCAGTGCATGAGTGTTATTAACTGCAGCCTGCACTTGAGACTTAGGAATTCTTTTCTGTGGAGCACATATATAACACTTAAATGCATGACTTGGGCATTTGTGTAGTGTGTTCCTCATTTCTAAAGTGTGTATTTTTGACTCCTTATTATGTGTAATGGGCTTTTGTTCTTCTGATACATTTTTGTGCAGCTGAGTGTATGGTTCAGGATCTGCCTGTGTGCATTTGAGCACAACATAAGTGTATGGAGAAGTCCTCTGGGAATACTGTGTTTGTTTATGATGGGGTGTGCTTTCTCCAGTGTACATTCTGTGCACATACAGTGCCTCTGTGTGTGGCATTTCATTTGATTGTTCTGTTTTCCTGTTTTCTAGGCTGAACAGTTAAGGGTGTTTTTTTGAGTGCATCAGATGTATTATTTCCTTTCACAGCAATTGTGCATTTGCTAATGTCAAATTTATTCTAAATGGATATACAGGTGCAATTCTTCATTTGGTAGACATAAATCTTTGTTACATGGAATGAATGGATGTTTTGTCTGCATGCTCAGTGTATGTGTGCTCTCTTGGTACACATGCTCCTGTTGCCTATAGAAAAAGGTATTTTGCACTGAAAATAATCTGTGCCTGCCTTATGTGCTGTAAATTTGTTTTTGTGAATGTGGGGGTTAGAGTATGTGTGCAGGATGTGTAGTAAATGCGTGGCTCTAAAAATCTATGTGCTCAATTTAATATTTGTGCCAGGTAAGCACATATTTCCCTGCATTTGCTGGCAGACTTACACAAGTGTTGAGTCTTCATATTGTTAAAATAACAGAAGAATTGTCCACATATTTTCTAATTTTTTTAAAATGTCCTACAGCTTCTATGGTTTAAATTTCAAAATGTCTGTCCAAGTGATATATGTCAAAACATCAGGAAGGATATTTAAGCAGTTATGTCAGTGGAATGAAACAAAGTCATGAGTTAATGCTTTTCTGATGCTATATAAAAGGGAAAATGGTGAAGAAGGGCCACGACTAAAATACAGAATGAACAAGATCAACCAGAATAAAGTCAGGCAGTTTTGCTTTTAAACTGGAGACATCTGCAGCAATAGAACTCACATGACTGTATTGCTATTTTTATGCCATCCTATGATCACACCATCCTGTCCCAGATCTCCCACCCTCTAGGGTCAGTCCCCAGGAACCAGGAAGGATGATGGAGTCCTCCTAACCTTGTTGCTTCCTCCTGTCTGTCCTGCCAGGTGCTTTGAAAGTGAGTCAAGGCATTCATTATCCCACCATTTCTTTTCAATGACATTTTAAAAGACCTGGCACAGTAGGAATGATTGAAGTGCCTGCTGCTTTTCTCTGTAATTATCCAGTTTCTTTGTTGGGACTGAAATTATTGCCCTGCAAGAGGGCAGTGTCCCCATTGCCACGTAAGAACTACCCAAACACAAACCTGCTTGGCTGCCACCAGCAGCAGTCTACGTATCCAGACATAGAAAGGTTTTTCCTTGGCTGCTGGGTTGTACTGGGAGTGTGTGGCCCAGACTCAACTGGTGAAGCTCCAGTTGGCTGAGGTGGTGATGTGCTGGTAGATGGTTACAAAAACTTACCCCTTTTTTGTCTCCCTTTTCATGGCAAAAGTAGTGCACTGAAACAAGAGACAGTAAGCTGTAATTAGTACTCAAACAGCTGTGGATTGCCCAACTGAAGGCTTTGCCTGTAGTCTGTGGCAGGAACAGGAGGACAAAACCCCTGAGATCATCAGCTCAGTTGGTTAGAGCACGGTGCTAATTACACCAGGTTGTGAATTTGCACCCTGTATGGGCTGTTCACTGAAGAGTTTGACCTGAGGATCCTTGTGGGTCCCTTGCAACTCTTATTATTCTGTGGAGGAACAAATACAGGTAAAAAATGGAAGTTACAGGAATAGGATGATGGTTTAGGAAAAAGTCTCCCTCCATTATGGAGCATCTTCTGTGGCCCTTGCTTTTTAGAGGGTGTTCAAGGAGTGTGTGCGGCTATTGCTAGGGGAAGTTAGATCTGGAGCTACCAGGAAACACAAAAACTGGGAGTTGAAGTTACTTCAGCAAAAGGTAGGAGAGTGCCAAGGATGGTGTGAGACAGCAGAGGGAGCTGACAGGGATTCCTATAAGTATTTGTTGGACAGCTGCTGTTCAAAGTCTGAAGAGTTAACAAATAACTAGTCTTGATGCTCAAGGACTGCCCCTCTGCAGTCTGTTGAGTTCTCTGTCTTCACCTGGGCTGTGAATTCCTCTCCAGGATGGACACTGGAGTGTTAGTGGATGAGCAAGATGAGAGAAGTGGGGAAAAGAAGATTAGGTTGAAGGATCAATCAGGTAAATGGTCCTTCAGCCTATGCTAAGAGAGCTGTTTGTAATGAGCAAGGAGACAAGAGGATCATGTGTAGCTTCAGGTGTGTGTGCAGACCCTGTCCCATGGGGCTTTCCTGGAGCTCAGCTCACGCTCCAGCTGCCTGGCCCTCCCTTCCCTTTCCCCTTCCCCCTCCCCTTGGCAGCACATGCTGCCTCTGCTCTGCCCCCTCTGCCTCCAGTTCCTTGTGACAGGCTTAAAAATCCTGGGACCCCTGATGCTGGAATGGCATTTTGGCCTAGCTGGAATTGTTTATAAGCACAGAGCTTTGATGCTGTCTCCAAAGCCTCTGGAGAGCTGAGAAGGGCTATTTTTCATGTGATGCTTTTGGAGAATGCTATGGGAAAAGGTCAAGGGACAGAGTGGGAACGAGTAGGTCACATACTCATTGGTTTAGGGCACCACGACAGCATTGGTTCTTTAGGCTCTCAGAGGCTGCTTTGTACAAATAAGCCCCTCTCAGTGAGCTGCCTGGGAAAGAGCAGGGCCGCGCCCCCCGCAGCGATGTTCCCGCGTTCCTCGGGCTCCTTCTCCTGCCCTGGCCCTCGCTGTGGCTCAGCATCGCTGCGAACCCGGCAGATCCCACAGATGGTGTGCAGCATCCTAAAAAGCCTCTTTGCCTTCTGCTTTCACCTTTGTAATGCAAGGAGATGTTCTGTAAGCAGGGGCCTTCTGCACCTGGCACATTTGGGGTCTGGCAACAGTGCTGCAGGATTCCTTAATCCATTCCTGTGCCACCACCCTGGACCTGTGGGCAAGAAGAGCTCAAGCTTGAACATCTGCTTGCCCTTTGATTTAGCATGTTATCTTTCTCATTTAAATTGGGGTGGGGGGAAGCAGTCTAACAAGTCCTGTTTCCTTTTTCCTCCCTGATTCACACATACTTCAACTACCAGCCGGAGTGTGGGGGCTACATGAAGGAACAGGAAGCAGAGGGGTGAGGTGGCAAGTCATTTACATTGGAAATATGAGCTGAATGTGCATTTCCCTACTGCTGCCATCAATCACTCAGATTTCCTGTACTCTACAGAACAGAGGAGTGGAGTTTGCTTGCTTCCCACTTCCCCCGGGAATGGAAACGCTCATTTGTTTCACTGCCTAGAAATGCTGATCACTCAAAACATTTATTGTTTCAGAGATACATGCAGTTCTGAGGCTGAATTTTTCAGCTTCCTCTTATCTGGTCTTCAGAAATGTCTTCAGATGTCCTGCAGACCTGGGGAGTCACTCTGTTCTGGTAGAGATGTGAAGGTGCTGCTGCAGAAGCACAGGAAAGCCCACAGGCAGCAGAGCAGATGCTTTACTGCAGAACCCTGGCAGATATCCTCTGGTCTCCATCAAACCAGTTGCTTTAGCTTGTTCATGTGGTCTGGCACCTGATCCAGTGGGATGAGGTTTTTAGAGTCCTAAGTCCTTCTTATTGTTGGAAACTTTTCAGTGACTATTTTGTGGGGCTAAGAAATCTATTAAGTAAAAGTTACAGTGGGGAATGACATGGAGCAGACAAATGAGCACATGTTCACTGTTCAGCTCTGTTGGAAGGGATGGGGACAATAGAAGAAACAGAACCTAAAATGTGGAATTGAGAAAGGAATAGAAAAAGAAGAAAACCAGAAGGAAGCAGTAGGACAAACTAGAAAGTGAATGAAAAGTCTATACCAAAGAGCAGAAAATAACTAAGTGTAGAAGAATTCAGGTAACCTTGCACACTGCAAAGGTAAAATAAAAATGCCTGTGTATTCATTGCCCTTGTGATCATGTGAAAGCCTGGCACACTTCTGCTGTCTTTGATGGGATCTGGTCTCTCATTAAGAAACATCTTCCTCTCATTTGCCAAATTATTTTCCTGCAGAGGAAATGCTGTTTTCATTCCTACATGGAGGCCCTTGGGCTGTGGACAGTTTAGGACTCATGGATAACTGAAGGGATGGGGCACTAACACTCTGGTGTGGTTCCTGCAGGTCTTGTTTGGGGATGGCAGGGCATTTCTGAAGCTTCTGTGGTGGCTGGGACTGGGATGTTGTTGGTGTTCAGTTCAGTTGCTGTAATAAAGAGGCTGGTGAGGCACCATGTCCTTGAAGCACGGTGGTGGCCAGGAAAGCTCTCCTGGCTGTGGGGGCCTGGAGCCCTGTTCCCTGGGGCTGGAGCTCAGCAGCTTTTGTGAGCTTAGCCACTTTGGGTCTGGGCAGTAACTCAGAGGGGACCTGTCGGGAAACCCAGGAGCTGGAAGGAAATGTTCTTGGTGACTCAATAGGCAAAGCTCTTCCCTCTGTTGATGTTGGAGCTGAGCCACACGGACACATCCCTTCATAATTACCCACCAGTTACTTACAGTCCATGCTTTGGAACCACTGGCATTCTTGCGTGTGGATTTGTAAGGCTCAAATCCATCCCGGGAAATCTGATATCACAGCAGTGCTTGCAGCCTCTGAGAAGCAAGGATGTGTTTGCCTCTAGGTGAGGGCTGTTTGGCCCATGTGAACATGTCTCAGGCATGTACAGGTGTTGTAACCATGCAGAGAAATGGTAGGTTCATTGCTGCGGCTCCGTCTGTGCTGCCTGCCCGGGAATGGCTGGTGTGGGATTACATGCACAAAACCCCAGAGATGTGTCATTACCCACTGGGTTTCAGCCTGGCGAGGAGCTGGGAGGTGTCAGTGGCCTGGTGTCAGGGTGCAGTGGGATGGCTGGGCAGCACGGGCCGGGGAAGGGATGGGCTGGGATGACAAACATCCTGCCAGGAGAGAATTCCCCGCAGTGGGATTGAGCGCGGGGGACCCCTGGCGGGCAGCGGGCAAGCAGCGCTCAGCCCCGAGCCCAGGCATCTTTTCCACGTGTTCTTTTCCATTCGCTCATTTCAGACATGAAGTCATGCCATGACTTCAGCTCTAGACATAAAACACAGTTTCAGCTGTGTTAACTGCATTGAATAGTTGCATTTTTTTTTGTTTCTTAATGATCCTCTTGGAAATAGGGAGGTGCTTTGTAAAGCTGACACAATTTTCGATTGCTGTATTGACTGCTGTGTGATATTAGTGGATTTTGTTGCAACTGCCGCCTTATGCTGAGAAGTGCCTACTTCAAACTCCTTGTAAATCTATTTGACCTTGTCTTTGTGCTTCCATCCAGCCACAGTGGCTTCCTCTTCTCCCTTGCTCCCCACCAGCCCAGTGTAGTTGAATTTGGTGAATGCCATTAATTAATCTGATTCTTCCCTGAGGGGTTGTGAGACTCTGGCACTGGGGTCCTACAGACCCTGTGAAGCTGTGGATGCCCCATCCCTGGCAGTGTTCGAGGCCATGGATTGTCCTGCTCCAGTGGAAGTGTCCTTGCCCATGCAATGGCTTGGAATGAGTTGGTGTTTGAGGTCCCTTCCAACCCAAACCCTGCTATGATTCTGCAACACCCTTATCCAACTTGCTAGCAAGTGCACGGAGAATCTGCTTGCTCCTGTCAGAGTTATTTCTGGGTAATTATTCTCTTTGCTGTGGCTGGCAGAGGGACCAACCCACCCATGCAATGGATATGTCCTGGCTCTGCAACAGCACTGCCTTCCTGTCCTGTTTGTGAGAACAGTGTTCTCTAGAATGTTCCTAGGTAACAACCAGCAGCAGGAAAATCATCTCATCTCTTAACATTCTCTAGTAAAGAGACTAAAGCTCTTTAGGAGATTTAGTCACTGCCACTTCAGAAGTGAGGGACTGTAGTCTTCCATGGATCTGTTGTTGTAGCTTGATGAGTGATGGGCTGGGAATTGGAAAAGATGGGCTGGACATCTCGAGGGGTGCTCATTTGGGGTAAGTCACTGAGGGCTAATCACAGAGATGTGCAAAACAGGAATAATGGTCTGACTCACCTTTGCAAAGAGCTTAGAGAACTCAGATGACAGTGTTTTATACTGACACTGTTTTTTCCTGCCACCTTCCAGCTCCAGCAATGGTTCAAGACCTCCCTTAGGACTCTGACAGCAGGAATTCTACTGGTCTATTAGGAATCACAGCAATATATTGCAGGGCTCTTCCTTCTCTCCCAGTGATGCTCAGTAGCTGTGCACAAGTTACCACAACATCATCATTGTTATCATTAGGATGCTGTGTGAAATCACCACTTAGTGTGTTCACTGAGTCAGCTCTTTCCTGGCTTCCACATTAGAGCTGACTGATCAAAACTAACACTATCCTGCAAAAAAGATTTAGAAAGCTGAGATTTCTTTTCTGACCAAATTCTCTTCTTCATTGTTATTATTATTTGTCAGAGCTCTAAGTAGTAAATTTTCTGAGGTCATGAGCTGTTGCAAGCTGCTAATTATGCTGTATATAAAGAGCTGATGGAAAGATTGGCTTAGAAGAACCATGGGATCCCAGACAACTTCTGGATAAAGGATTCCAGTAGAGTCTGGACCTTGAAGTTAGTGTCTCAATCACCGTTGGACCTCTTCATGAAACTTCCAGCTCTCATGTTTGTAGGAGACAATGAGTATAAAGCAAGGGGTGGTTGTTTCTTTAAGACCCCCCTGCACTGCTCCTCTCTCAGTTTTCCTGCTGACACAGATTTTCCTCTCTTGCTCAATTTCAGTGCACCTGCTCATATAAACTAGGCTGCACTGAGTTCTCTCAAGCTGAGCTTGTGTATGGTAACAGAAGCAGCACCAAAAGCACATTCCTAGGCTGAGAGGAGTCATTAGTAGGCAAGGAGCAGCCTGGCTTCAGCAGCCCCACAGAAACTAGGCAGGAAGTGCCTTTAACTAAAGGTCAAGTCACCTGACAAAGGAAAATGCAGGGATATTTTAGAGAGGTGGCAGCAGAACAGGAGGCTTCCCTATTGGATCTAGGTATTCACTCTGACTATATATCATTATTATTGTCTTATATACTCAGTACAAACCTATTTACCTATGCATGCTAAAAGCTTTGCACTCAGATTCAATATCAAACAAGACAAGTTGACTTGAATGTGAATGTGGATTCCCACATTGTTTTACTTGAGCCTCCAGGTCAACCTGCCTTGTCTTAGTCCTGCTTTAACCTGAGTTAAGTAATGTGGATTAGTCAGCCTGTATTCAGAACACATATTTTCTTGGTTTTTAAAAGCCATTTTTGTGTAACCAGAAGGACTTAGAGATGGATAGAAAGACCTCTGTGGTCAAATTTCAGGAAGCCAGAGTATGCCAAGTGGGAACTGGTTAGAACTGTGGAGGAAGCTGGCAAATAGCTGGAGAAGCCTGAGAGCTTGGGGGCAGCAATGTCCCCTGGGCCTGTGCACATTTCCAGCTTGTTATAGTTGTGATGAAAAATGTAGTCTCAGAAAGTGTTTGTGTGACAGCTTGTTTGCCATTCTGCATGTCTGGAGAAGGGAGGTATTGGTCAGAAGGATAGGTGCAGCTGAATTTATATCCAGCTTCTGGAACACGGACGTGATCCCTGGCAGGATGTTCTTGCTCAGCTTTCTGTATGGCACAGCTCCCAAAATGCCCTTCCTGGCACGTTGCTGATGCTGTTCTGGGCTGTTGGCTGTTCCCTGTGGCTCAGGGCTGCAGCACAGTCCCTGATGTGCCCCAGTGCACACCTGTGAGCAGGGCTCCAGAGCTTTGACCAAGGCCAGTGCCATCCAAGGACAAGCTGTAGTGCTCCCCAGGCCTCAGGAGTGGACAAAGCAACTGTGGTGAGGTTTGAAATTATATTGCAGGAAGGCAGGGTTCCTTGGAGTCTGGGTGGGGGCTAATCAATGCACATTCATCATTAATTTATGCATATAAGGGGCTTTTGGAGTGGAGTTGTCATGCTGGTTTTGATAATGCTAACTCTATCCACCCTGCCAGCTGCTACAGTGTCGTGGCAGTTTGTGTTGCTGCATGCAGAATTATGGTGCTTTTGTGGGAATGTTATGTTCCCTGAATAGAGCCCCACAGAGCAATTTGCTTCATCCTTACAAACCCATCCAAATAACTGGCAGTGCCTTACAAATACAAAACAATTGAGAAAATAAATGTATTATACTGTACATCTGTGACAAAACAATGCTTTCATGTGCAAAGAGAGAAATGTGTTTGTTTAACTTATGGTCTCCCTTTTGGAAATAAATGCATTCATTTAAATCAAAATGGGATGTTCTTCACTATTACAGTATTTTACATGCCAGATGTAAGAAATATGCTGCTTGAGGAGCAGACAAAAAACTTGGAGTGGTTGATCTTACCACAAGCATGTATGTAGTGCTTTATTCTGGACCCTGCCTCTCTTCCTGCAGCGTGTCCTCTCCTGGAGTGGGAAACCTCCTGGCTTTCTGCATGAAGGATCTGTGTGCAAAAGCTTTCTGAGTGTGGCAGTCTGGTGTCCTTTTTACACATAGGAGAGCTTCTTTTCCACCTGGGTTGTGCCCAGAAGAGAGTGCAATCAGCAGCCACACAGCAGAGCTTCACATTACCACGATCATGAGGCAAATTCCTTGCTGGAGTTGTAGCAGTCCAAAAGATTTTTGATCCTTTACAGTTTTTGTATTAAAGAAACATTAGTTTCATTTATATGCAGCAGTAGAAGTGTTAGATGGGGAAACATAATCAAAAAAATGCAGGTTGAATGTTCTAATATTTGTTTTAAAAATGTGCCCCATCTTGTAATTTTCATCTTTTTAAATGGTTGAGCTCTTGTAATGAAAGTCTGCTGCATTTCAGTTTACACATAAGCTTAACATCATCAAGCAAAGTTTGTTCTGGGAGTTAACATTTGCATTTTTGAAAGCAGCAGCCTAATCCAGAGCAAAACCAGATGAGAATGTATTATAATATAGCACATTACCAGCTGTCTGTCGGTAGGTGTGAGAATTGTCAGAAAGGTGCTGAAACTTGATTTCAGTGGTTTTCCAAGTCTGCAGTTTCTTCCTATTCAGTTTGAAGATCACTGCCACCAGGAGTAGGAGTTGTAAACAGGAATTCCAGGAATGATTATTAGAAGGAAAAATAGCAAGAAAAAGAAAGTATGCACCTAATCTTTTCCAATCTGATCTTTTAATAATAATGCTCAGACCACCTTCTAGGCTTCTTGTTATTCCTTAAATTGAAATCACTTCTCAGATTATAGGTGAGAAGGCAAGAGTTGGAAGTTGCAGCCTCTTGCCAGTGTTGGCTGACACACACTGCTCTGTAATGGTATTTTTCACATGTGTCATCAGGTCTGGGCAAGCATTTGATTGTATTTGTATTTGAGTAGCTGGAGGGCTCCAAGCTGAGATTCCCAATTCAGCAAGTCTAGCATTAATAAATACTCTTTAATTCAGCTGGAAAGCATCATGGTCTGCATCTTCCCCATCTGAAGTGTGATATCCATCTTCCTGCTGTATCTAGCCAGCCAGAGGACTCGTTACAGCCTGCAGGAAACATGACACCTTTTTGAGAGCCAGCACCTGTGTATTGACTGATTGACCAGCAGGGCTGTGTAGCAAGGGTAGTTTGGCCTAGCTCTCTTTTTCCCATGGATTGATTAATCAAATACTTCAAATAATTGCTGCAGTTGTGATTAATGTCAACTGCATAGCTAATCTCCCAGGGGAATAAAGTGACTCTGTTTGGAAAAAAAAAAATATCAAAATCCTGTAAATGAGTTAATTATTTACTCTGCTCACCTCTCTAACCTTGTTATGCTTGTAAATTAATAGAAATATTGATCTTGGAGCTGACTTTTGTGTTATCCATCTTGCTTCAGTTTAATTGGGGGGTTCAGTGTAACCGTGTGCCCTCCTTTTGACCAAGGACGTGCTCCTTCTGCTTTGGTTTGTGTGACCTGGGAGGGCGGGGCTGGCAGGACCATTGGGGTGTAGCTGAATGGTCCTGCCCAGGAATTTTAGGGCACCCCTGGATTAGTAGTTCCTACTCTCCATGGGCCACTGTGGCCCCTGGCAGCAGCACCTCCTTGGCCACCTCTCTCGGTGGCAGACTCTACCACCCAGTGGCTGCCGCTGTTAAAACAATCTTGCTTCAGCTCGCATTCAGTTTTCCCACGTTCTCGGTCCGCCAGCACGTTGTCCCCCCCACGGACACAGGACACTTGGAGAGCAGCCAGGGCTGCAATTACAGATTCCTGCCCCTGGCACGCAGTGCAGGCTCGCTCAGAGGTGCCTGATCTGTTCTCTGCCGTGGGACAGACACCCCTGTGCCTCCCCATGGAGCTGCTGCAGCCAGGGCTTGTGTGCCCAGCACTCTTCCCCAGCTCAGCAGTGCCTGGCAAAATGTGGGACTCTCAAACTCACAGAAGAATGCCAGTTTTAGGAACATTAGTAGGGTTGTACCACCAGCAGCAACAGAGAAGGCTCCTCTGCTCTTGTATTTGTACAAATGTAAGTAAAGTAACCTTCAAAGCCAGCTGCCTTTTGTGGTCATGTCAGCTCCCTGTGCTTTCATTTCCTTGCAGTTTGGATTCCAGAAGAAGGCTGTGTGTCTAAACTTTGGAAAAGCTGTTTTAGACACTGTCCAGAGACCATCAGCTTGTGTAACACGGAGCTGGGACAAGTCCCATGATGCACAGGTACTGTTTGCTGGCCACAATGTCATCTTTTCCTTGTGGAAACTCAGTTTCAGGAAACAGGGAAAAGCAAGTGCACAGTTACTACAATATCCCTGCATCAGACAGAACCTGAGAGGAGGTTGTAGCCAGGTAGGGGTCAGTCTCTTTTCCCAGGTGACAAGCAACAAGAGAAGAAGAAGAAGCTTCAGGATGCACTAAGGGAGCTTTAGATTGGATATTAGAGATTTTTTCCATCAAAAGGGTCGTTAAGCCCTGGCACAGGCTGCCCAGGGCAGTGGTGGAGTCACCATGCCTGGAAGGATTTAAAAGCTGTGTGGATGTGGCAGCTGGGGACATGGGTTAGTGGTGGCCTTGGCAGTGCTGGGCAAATGGATGGACTTGATGATTGTAGAGGTCTTTTCCAACCTATACAATTCTATGATTGGAAAAAAATAAGACACCCCAGCATAGAGGGAACATGATGACTTTCTTTTCTGCATCAGTCTGTAGTGAACACAAAAGGGCAGGAGTTTCTAGCAGAGCTCTGGAAGAGATGTTCATGTTTCCCAGCAAGGCAGACACAGCTCCACCAAAGCCTCCTGATGGCCAGACACAGGAACAAGTGTATTAGAGCCAGACAAATACTTTGTGCCAGGCTCCATCAGCAGTCCCTGCCCAGACACAAATGGTCTGAGCTGGTGCTGAGAGACCCAGATTTTCTTTTCTTTTTTTTTTTTTTTTTTTGGCAGCAGGAGGCTGAGTTATATATGTAGCCTCAGGGCTATATGGCCTTGGTACAGGCATGGTTGTATCTACAAAGATAAAATAAGTAAAATAAACAAGGACAATTTTTGCTGCTGGACTCAGTAGCTTGACTTTAATGCCAGGTGCCATCATGGGAACTTGGCTGCAATTCAGTGGGTGAAACTTGATATGTTTTCTTGTAGCTTTTGGATGTGGCTGTATTTTCTGGCAGCTGGGAAAACTGCTTTGAAAAATAATAGTGGCTTTTAAGTCAAATTAGTGTCAACATTCACTCCATGGTACTAGAAGGTAATCAGTTTAAATTCCTACTTGGCAAATGAAATTTCTGTCTTGATGGCCACTCTCTGTAGCCCAGTTCTCATAGCAGCCCAGCTACTGTAGCATAGTTCTCATGCTACTTGTTTTCCACTCACTTTCTTTCCTTTTAGTGTCTGGTTGAAGAAATGTTTGGTTGCTGAGGTGTAGGTTCTGGTGTGGTTTTGAAGGTATCTGTGCGTGGGCCTCTCTCCTTTTGTATAGGACCAGTCTTGCAGAAGCAGAGGGCAAAAATAAGGCAAAAGTTGGTGAAGCTTTAACACCTGCCTTGGGCACAGTTCAGCTCATGAAAACCACCAGTGCCTGCTCTCAGCAAGGCACCTGATTCCAGCTGCCCTGCCTGGACTGAGGCAGGTGGGTAGTGAGGATCCGTGGGGGAGCCATTACAGGCTATTCCAGGTGAACAGAAAAAGGAAAGAAGCAAAGCTGCCTTTGAATAGAGAGAATCAGAAGAGCAAGAGGTAGATGGGCTGCTGAAATAATGCTGCCTTTAACTGTGAATAAGTAACAGCATCACAGGATGCATTCAGGGCAGCAATTTTGGAGGGTTAAAAGGAAGGTGAAAGATTACATTTAGGATTAGGATTAGGAAAATTGGGACCCCTAAGGCACACTCAATGCATGCTGAAGATAAAGGCAGAGGCAAAACTGGCTCTGTCTGGAGTAACGACTGGTAATTAGGTGTATGATAGACTTCATCATTTTCTGTATTAACACCTCTGTATTTAATATCTATGACATGTGCATGTATAATATACAATATCCATGTTATTAGCAGATTAGATGTTATGCAGACTAATTCCTTGGATTTATGGAAGTGTTAGAAGTTGCTGTGCCAAGGAAGAGGTTTCCTCTGGCAGCTCTTTACATCAGTTTCTGTCCAGGAGCAGCTTACACGCGAGGCTTCCGTGCCGTGCTGAGTGCCTGGCTGTGAATGCAGCCCTTGCTGAGGCCGTGGGTTCGGCTGGAGCTCTCCTGCCCTCCCTAAATGCTCAGGGGTAATGCAGGCTGTGTTAGCACGCAATGCAGATGCTGGGGAATGAATAAAGTGGGAAAGGAAGGAGTGAGCCTGCCTCTGTCATCCTTTTCAGAGAGCAGAGGAAGGCATTAGCAGCCTCCAGAGGGAGTTTCACTGCTCAGCTGGTCCCTAGGCACGGGCAAGTGGTGCCTCAGGGAATCTTGTGATTGATGAGCCTGTTTTACTTAGTTCTGTCATGGCCCTTCAAAAGGCACTTGTTTCCTGTTTGCTTTTAAAAGATTGGGTTCACTGTTTGCTAATTTTGTGTGAGGGCATCAAAGCTTGCAGAGGAAGCCATTCACCAGAACAAATCCCCTCCCATCTGTGCAGCACTGTGCCTGCCAGCCCTGGGCTCTGCCATGGGGGGCCAGGTAAGCCCAGGTGTGAGACTGAGCAGCTGCACCTCAGGAGCCTGGTGTGTGCTGTGGGGATCAACTCCCACAATCACTGCTTCCCTCTTCTAGAGCAGGGACAGCTCTGCTGTGCAAGGGTTGACTGAGTTGCTTTGTAAATCTCAGCAATAAAAACGTGTCCACAATCACCCAAATAATGGAAGGAAAAGATGAGAGCATAAAATGATTATGCTGGTGAAAGAAAGGAGGAACTAGTGGAGTCTGAAAGAGATACAGGCAGGTGACCAATTGGCCTGGTGAAGCAGAACGAAATGCATTCTTATTTTTAATGGAAATTCAGAAAAGGCTCTGTAGATGCGCTGGGCAGAGGGTGAGTAGAGAAATTGCTAATTCTGTACTGTTGGAAGTGAAACCAGCTTTGTTCCACTGCTCAAGCAAATGGATGTGGCAGCTGGAAAGGACTTTCTGGGAAGGGATGGGAGGAACCTCATGTGAAGATTGCACTTCACACCTGCCAGGTTTTCTTCCTGTTTGCACCACAGGAGTCCATTGTGCTGGTGTGAAGCTCTGGTCCCCTGCAGAGGATATGTCTCAGAAATTTCAGTGTGACACTAATTCCAGGCTCCTTCCTGCCCCTCTGGCTTGCACATCAAACCTGGCCACACCACATGCTCCCTCTGCCTTACTTAGTCCCTAAGCAACCTTTCTGACCTAGGCCACCCTTCATCCAGTATCCTCCCAGTGTGCTCGAGCCCTGCTGCCCTCAGAAAACTGCCTGCACGTGGGATTTGCAATAAAAATGTAAGATCCCTGGTAAGCAGGGATCCAAATTACAGGTAGCTAAAGCTATGCTTGGCTTCATGCTCATAAATTAAGGGAAGGTTCTGATGCCACCACCAAGGAAGAGAACTGAGACTTTCACAGACTCTGAGGTATTTTCTCTTCTCCTTTCTTCTGGGTGGAGTTCCTAAAGCTCAGTTTAAAAAAGGACAATCATGTCACAGGATATGTGATGGAGTGTCATAGGGGACATTCCCATTTAGCACTCCTGAGAAAATGGTTCCCAACACCTATTCCAGAGGCTAGAGAAAGTGATACATTTAAAAAACAAAATAGAATTAAAAACCAAATCAATCTGTATCCATGGGGAGGGCACTCCCAAGAGCAACATTTGCTGAGAAAGAAAGAGCATTTACTCTGTTTCAGGCAGAACAGAAGTAATTAATGCACACCACCTACCCAAGGCAGCTCCCAAGGTTGCTGGCTGGCCAAATGGGTAATGTAGAGGGATTTAGGTGGTGATAGTGGCCTGTGATGGTGTTTAATAGAAAATAGGGGTTGGGTTATTATTTCTGGGGGCATTTAACCATCCCAGATTCAATGACTTGGCACAGCACAAGCTTTCCTGGCATGAAGTCGTGCTACGTGTCTTGGAGATGCTGAGGACTCCTGAGCCACTGGGTAGGAGCCAGCCAGGGGGTACAGGTGAGGGTAGTGCTGCTCTCCCCTGAGGAGGAGTAGATAACAAATGCTGTATCTCAGGGTGCACCTGGTTACTTGTGCCAGGTCCTCTTTCATGAGAGGTACCTGTGCCAGGATGGCCTGGGCATCTGTTGAGCTGCATGTTCTCATTCTGGCTCAGACAAATTTTCTCTGTCCATGCTTGTGTAGTCTAAATACTGGGCATCCAGCCTGCCCTTTGCCTGGCATTTCAAGGGTCAGTGTGACCAGTCTTCATGGAGAAGCATTGTGCCCTATAACAAAACCAGGAGGGTTTCCTTTTTACACACAGCTCAAGCTGGATCTTGAGGTGACAGGACCACGCTCACCTCCCTTACAACCCACCAACATTAAGCATTTGCTTTGTAATTGCCAGTGCTCACAACCTGATTTCTATACAGGTCTGTAGAGAGGGGAAGCAAGAACAAAAGGAGAGTGAGGATTTAGGATTTGCTTTCTCAGTGGCAGTTCCTTCTGATCCTTTGTGCATGTGCTTGGGGAGTGCAGGAGTGGAGGGGATGCCACTGCTTCCTTCAGTGCTCCAAAAGACTAATGGACCTTGACAACTGCAGCACAACATGGAAACGATTAGAAAGGGAGGACTGATTAAAGCCCCAACCATCCCAGCATTCCCCTGGGCTCTTAACCCGTGTTGGAGCTGAGCAGCCCAGCAATGCCTCCTCCCAGTCTGCACAATTAACATCTCTTGTCACTAATTGATTCCTGTGGTGCTCACAGGACAATTAGAATTTAAATTGCCTTTTACAAAGGTCATGAAAACATGATAAAAGACGAATCTATTAGGGAGGATCACTCAGGAGTCTCTCCCCTTTTCTGCAGTGCTGGCTGTTGGTTATCACACAGACATGAGTGAGGAGAGATGGGAGGGAGGTTCAT
Organism: Onychostruthus taczanowskii; assembly: GCF_017590055.1. Lineage (NCBI taxonomy): Eukaryota > Metazoa > Chordata > Aves > Passeriformes > Passeridae > Onychostruthus > Onychostruthus taczanowskii. Next base: position 414,092 of record NW_024498329.1, on the reverse strand, counting down.
GCCTTGGGTTCATTTCTTGATTGTAGTTCATGGTAGAGGCTCAGCTCTTTGTGACTTGTGAATATTCTTGCACTGAAGATGGCATTTAATTTTTTACTGCCTCTTTTAGAAGGTTTTTGTGTCTGTATGTGCTATGTCTTCTGATAAACTTGAAATGCTGGTTCTGTGCTTGAATCTTGAATTTACTGCAGAGGGGAACCTACAGAGTTTGCAATGTGAGGGCAAAAGATTTGCCTTTGCAGGGCAAAGGTGTCCTAGTACAAGCCTGTCCTGGTTCCCAGAGGGTGGAATAATGGATTAAAGTCTGCCATGACTCCCTGGAAAGCACAGGCAGTGAGGCAAAGGGCAGCTGAAGTGCTGTCTGCACAAGGGTGCATTGAGGATCTGAGTACTTGGTTCAGCAGTGCTGTCACTCCAGCGTTCTGTAGAGCAGTCCCCAGTGAAGAGGTCCTAAAAGAGAAAATGCATAAATCTGAGTGTGTGAAGGGATCACTTCTAAGCCCATACTTGCAGCTTTCCCCATTTGCAGCTGGTACTTCTAGGAATGGCATGATGGCTTCAGAAACACCTGGAGCTCCTGCCATCACTTCTGAGCTGGTGCAAACCCTGCATCCAGGTGTCTCTAGCCTCAGGGCTTGGCAAAAGCTGTGAGCATTTTGCCTCCAAATCAGAATATGGCAATTTGGGGTGGGCTTGCAGGGGGCACTGGTACTTCACTGGCACAAGGGAGTGCAGAGTTGTTATACTTACAACAACTCCCCTCTGCACCCTTAAACCTCAACAGTGGAAGAGATATAAAGTTTGTGTGTGAGGGTTAAGGCAGTGTCTTGTGACTGAAGCAAATCAGCCTGGCCTGGATCTTGGCGGGTTCCCTAACTCATCTGCCCTCTCCCAGGCAGGATCAGCCCCACCCCTGTCCCCAGGCTGTTAGCCAGGAAACCTCTCACACAAGCCTTTGCTGCAGAGGGGATTGGGATGGGGGCAGGTCACCTCCTGCAGGAATTAGCACATCTTGTTCTGACACACCTGGTCATTGTGGGCTAGCTGCATTTCAGGCCTGGGTCCAGTGAAAAGCAGCCTTAAATCCTGCAGTTCAGTCATTGCTCTCCTGTCTTGTATGCCCAAAGTGTGGGGTTTGACAGGAAAAACAAAGTTCGAAAGCCACTACTGTGGTCCAGAACCCGCCTCATGTAACTACAGCAATATTTCATGCTGAGAGAGAAAAATCTAGCCAGAATGTCCAATTGCCCATCCCATCCTATCCCAGTGGCATTCCCATTATAAAGAAAGCTGGCTGGCTATTTGAAAAACTCATGTCCTTTCCAAGTCCTGCCTTTGACTTCTTGCTATTCTGGTTATTGAAATTGATTTTGCACTCCAGGCATGGGATTTTCCATTGCCAAGTTTAATGTGGGAGATAATAGAAATTATGTTTCCACTCGCACATAAATCTCAGGGCTGTTTGTGCTCAGATGACTGGACAGTAAGTACAGGTGAAATTGCTCCTGTGATTGTTTCAGTAAAAGTGTATTATTGTTGTAAGGTTTTATAAAGTGTGTTTAACTGGCTTACACATATTTCTAGCAGTCACCAAGTAGGTTCTTTGTTAAGTTTTTTTTTTTTTTCTATTCCAATAAATATAAACCTCTAAGCAGGGCATCTAATTTCTCTTCTTGACAGGGTGGTAAATCAGCTGGTTTTGGCAGTAGGCCGGAGAGTGAACAGCAAGCCCACCTAGCAGTTGTGCAGTGCCCCTCTGCTGTGCTTGCCCTGCAGTTTTGGGCTTGGAGAAGCCAACCTGTGCAAAATATCACAGGGATCTCTCTGCTTTTGCACACCTCCTCACGCAGGACAAGCATCCGCCTTTGTTCTGACTGCAGCACAGCCTGGTCTGCACTAAACCCAGCCATCCTTAGTCAGCACACTTAGGACCTGGCTCTAACAAGCTTGGGAAGGAATAAGCAAAGGTCAGTCTCTTGAGCTTTAAGGGCAAAACAGGCAGAAAAGGTTTCTCCATCTCCCAGGAGCTCAGGGAGATAATGGTGTTAGTGTGAGGTCCACAGGGATCACTCATGGGGTTGTGGCCCGAAGGCACTCCAGCCTTTGGGGTCCCCCTGTCCTAACCCAGCAGCTTGTTCTGCTCCCAGGAGGAAGGACTTTTCTTTTTCAGAGTGCATGATACAATCTCACACTTTACAAGGATAAAAGAGTGGAAGGAAGGACTCCAGAGTGATACAGGGACTGAAGCCTACATCCACTTCAGCTCCAGGCTCCTCTGGTTAGTTGTGAATCTGCTCAGCTCTGCAGTCCTCACCTGGGTGACATTCCTGTCATCTGGAGGCCTTGGTCAGCTGCCCAAAGAGCTCCATGTAACCCAGCCAGCTGGCTGCCACCCAGCCCTGCTGCCATCTGCTGCCCTGGGCCTCTGTTGCATCTGGGCCCTGGATGCCAAAGATGTTGCCATAGCTCTTTCCTGAGGGAAGCCCAGGCCCTGGGAGCTCAGGTGTTCAGAAAATACTCTTCCTGCATAGAGTGCCAACCCCAAGCAGCCAGGGCATGCTGTGTGTCAATTGGAGCACTGCAATGCATGCAACACATTTCTTGGGTGGCTTCCTATCTGTCCTGATCCCGCATTCTTTTATGCTTTGCATGTCTTGTGTCCTTGGCTCAAGGAATATCATTAATGTGTGTCAGGTAGTGCCCAGCATGGTGAAGTCTCAGCTGGAGCTGGTATTCTAGATATTGCTGAACAGTGAAAAATGCTGCACTTGGCTTATTTTTGTACTTGTATGCATTTGGCAGAGCTGCTTTGGTGTATCACATTGTTTCCCTCCCAGAGATCTTAACTTTGGCTGGGAGCAAAGGGACTCAATTTATCCATGCCTTGCCTTGCAGGGGTTTGGTGAAGCTCAGCTAGCAAAAACTTGTAAATTGCTTGGAGATCATTAGAGGAAAAGTGCTGTAAAAGAGCAAAGTATTATTTATTAATGTGCCCCTGTCTTACAGTGCCAGAAATATCAAGGTTCTAATTGTGCAGACTTGTAATCTGAGTAACTTCCTGTTGGTTTTTTTCCCCCTTCTTTGTTTTCTTCTTGGATTGCCTTGGTAAATAAATTCATGGAGCAGTCACTGCACAAAGTGACACGTGGGAGTGGTGTTTAAAAGCCAGGTCTGTCAGATAGAAGGCAATGGGATGCCACAGTATGACTTTCAGCTTTCCTCTGGCTGCTCTAATCTCCACTGCCTCAGTCTTATCCTCTGCATCTAAACTCTGTCCTTGTTTAAAACCTGACCTCTGCTCAGGAGAGGAGTGTGTGACACAGTATTGCAGAAGTGAACAGAGACCTTACACTGCAAGGATCACTGCATCAGCCATATGCAGCCACTGATAAACTCTGGCCATGCCTGAAAACCTGCACTATTGCCACTTTTGGGCAGGAGATGAATGATGTGGCTGAAGGGCACAGAAGGGAGAAAATCCTCCCCCTCATCCCACTAGCTTCAGCTGGCAGGGGGAGGTGGGAGCTGGCACTGCTGTGGGCCTCCCCTGCTCTCAGGCAATGCCAACAGCTCTTGCAGCCAGTTTGAGGTGACAAGGATGGCTGTGAGCTGAGTGTAGCTGCTCCAGGAGGAGTCTGAGCAGACAAGATGCAGTTAAATGTATTTTGGGTTTTCCTCTGCATGAAAGCTGCCTCCAGATGAGTGATTTTAGGGGCATAATCAGCTGCCACCTTGCCCACCCCATCAGTACTGGACAGGGATCTTGCACATACTTACCTCTGAGGCTGTGAAAAGGAAGGTGGTGTTGCTCCAGGCTGCTCTGCAGAGGTTGGTGTCAGATGCTGTGGCTGGTGGGATGGTATCAAGTGATCCACAAAGAATGATGGCAAACACTGTGGTGTGTGGGTTTAAAATTGAATCTTTCTGTAGTATTTCTAATGTGCAATGAGGAAATTCCTTCCTCCTCTCAATATCTCTCTTTGCCTGTTTTGTTTTAGTTGCCTCAGAAACATGGCAAGGCTCAGCCTGCTCCTGTTTTCCCAAGTGGATGGACATCTAGCTGCTTGCTCCTGCATTTCTGGGGTCTGGGATTGGCCCTTTGAACACATCATTCATAGGCCTCTGAGATCACCCCATTTCATACAGAATTCGGCAGAAGCAGCAGCAATTTGTGTGTGTTCTCACTGTTTTCCAGCTCTGGCTGATCAACACCAGGTTTAAAATGTTCATATTGGCTGTCAGTGAAATGTAGAACTGGTCTGGAGGCTTTCCTTTCTTCTTGGCTACGAGATATGAACAGCACAATGTTCTGCCCTCCATGTTTACCACACTTCTCTCTGATCCTTCCCAAGCTTCCAGTGGGATTCTGAAGGCTGCAAAATAATGATTTCATAATAAATTCAAGGGGATGGAATCCCATATATATCAACATTGAAGGAAACCTTCAGGTTGGGTGGTGAGCATGTCTCCAGCCAGTCCTAGGGGGTTATGCTTCAGGTGTGGTGATCAGACAGCTCCTCTGTGGCCATCACCTAGGCCTGGAAAAGAGAGGATAGCCACTGCTATGACATCCACTAAGGCCATGACTGAAATCCCCCAGGCTCCAAGGGGTGGGCTTTCAGTTGGCAGCAGAATTTAGAACTGCATCTGGCTTAGCCCTCAGCTGTAGCCATCTGCCTTTTCTGCTTGCTTACAGCCTCACTTCCCATTAGCAACCCTCCCCAAGGGATTCAGGTGTGCCACCTGAGAGAGAAGGGGAACCAGTGGTCTGTGCTTCAAGGGAGAAAAGGGAATGTCAAGTCCTGATTCAAAGGCTGTGGCAGCCTGCTCTTTCCTCATGAGCCAGCACTTGCACTCTGTAGGAGAGGAAGTCTCTAATATCTGCCATTGACTTCCAGAAGGTCCATGAGCAAATGGGAAACACCTGCAAATGCTGAGGGCCATGAAATGTGCTCCAGGGAAACATCTCCAGTAACAATTGCCCATTGCTTGGGCATCATCACTCAGACCTGTTCCCTTTAGCTATGCTAACACCCTTCAGTGCAGCAATTCATACACTCTCTATTTGGTTTCAAATATGTGGCTGATATTGAAAAGGTGCATTTTAAGCATAAGAGGGCTTTAAGGAACTGTGTTTATACCTAAGAAAAGACATCCATGTTTCAAAGGTGTAGATGAAACAACATCAAGTTGGAAAGGAAGGAAGCAGCACATTTCTTGACTCTACAAAGATTTCAGGAGTATTTTGAAACCTAGAGAAACTCTGCACTACAAAATCTGTTTTCCTCATATATTTTGGCTGAGATTTCCAATTATTTTTGCAACATGAGCACAATCTGGGGTCTGAAGAGAGAATGTGGTGGAGTGTGCTGCTGCATTCACTGGGCAAACCTTGGGTGTGTTGCAGGAGGGAGGTGCAGGTGAGGCTTCCAGAGGAAATTGCATTCACAAGGAATACAGCGAGGGACAGTGACTGCACCTGGCCTGGCTTCATTGAGGATGTGCCTGGAGTTCAAGAGTTGGCTGAAACAAACCCTGAAGACTGAAATGAAGACTCAAATTCTGTCCCAAGATCTCAGCACAGACATGATCTCTGTGCCTGAAGCACAGGTGGGATGGCTCCTGGCCTGGTGTTTGAGCCTCTTGCTAAAGAAGTACAGACTGCTGAGGGCCTTGCTGAAGTCTCAGTTTCTGCCTGGCAGGAGAGCTCATGCAGACTGCTCTGCAGTGATCCCACCATGTCCTGCCCAGCCCAGCTCTGAGCAGTTCTGGGCTCTCAAAAACATCTTTACCTTCAAATTATAGAAACTTAACACTCTTGCTTCCATGGCTTCTATTCCCTTCAGCTGATGGCTGATGACTGATCCCTTTAGTGAGGGACCTTTGAAGTTATTATATGAGACTCATTGAGGTAATTAAATGGTTGGAGCCTACCAAGAGTGCTCATGTGGCCACCTCTGTTCCCAGGGGTGCATAAAAGGCAAGAGGCAGCATTTTGTCTGGTTTGTGGGGAATACTCACACCTGTGAGCACACTGCTGTAGCTCTTGGTGATTGCTGGTGCTGCCAAAAGACCTGTGAGCAAGCTGAGGAGCCTGGTGGTAAAAGCTGTCTGCACTAAGGAGCCTACCAGCATTCAGACTGTAGCTGAAATTAATCCCAGTCCCTTGAGATAGGCTCAGCTTGGGACTTTCAGCACAGTGAGTGCTGCAGGCATACTCATAGTTATGGCTGGAATTAATTACATTTATATCAAAGAGCAGGTGGAATAAGGCAAGAGGGAGGAAGTGAAGGGGCTGTGGGACACATCTTGTTCTCTCACCGTAAGGGTCCCTGGCAGCCTGGGTGGTTTCTGTGGCTGTGTTCAGCTGAATGGGTGCAGCTGAATTCTCTTCAGCAGAGAAGGGGTTAAGGTGGTGCTTTGGAAATCCAGTGTGGGACTAACAGGGCCTCTAAAGATGGGCACTAATTTGGTACGACAGACTTATGTGGACAAAGCTAGTGGGGAGACTTCATTTCACCAGTGCTCGGGAATGGAAAAGAAATGAGAACTGGCACATGATTCTGTTTCCACTTATGAAGCACCCATCTGCCTTTTTAAAATTCAATTTCAGGGCATGGTGAGTAAGGCTGGGCCAGTTCACAGCTATTAGATCCATGCCATTAACATCCCAGCCCCTTCAGAGTATCAGTAGCACGCACGGGGTGAGGGACGTCGCTCATGCAGGATTGGCAGAAATTGATATTAATAAATGGATCTAATATTCTTAAATTTGTATTCCTTCCCTAGCCTCACAGCGACCCCAAAGGGCAGGAGAAATAATAAGTAAAGGCCTAATTCATTATTTATAACCAGGCAAACCAGGGAAGTAACTCTGGGAGATTACCTGGATAATCCAGCATTAGCATCTTGTTTCAGATATCTTTATTAGGACTCAGGAAAGGCTGCTGGGAGACTGAAGACAGCACAGTAAATTCATGTGCTAGCCTTTGGCCCTGCCTGGTGCCCTGGCCTTCTAATTTACTTTGGGATGTGTGTGGGTTTAAGAGAAAGATAAACACCTTTGGGTGAAGAGAGAGGAAAGGAGGCTGAAGAGGGGCAGTGCCATTTCAGGCTGCTTGGAGTGGATCTCAGAGCAAGGTGCTCCTCAATCTTTTAGACTGTTCTACAGAATGGAAAGAATAATATCACATCTTAGAGCTCAGGCTGATGAGGTTAATGTTTATGTGATGCTTTGAGGTTAAAATACATTCGTTTTTCTAGTCCAATGTCTGTTATTTTTTCTCAGGGCAGGGCCAGCCTATAGGCCTTCTGAAAAGTTATTGCCTTACTGTCCTATGCTTTGTTGCTCTTGTATGTGGTATGTGGATGATTTTGCAGAAGGAAGGGACCAGTTGCTGTCTGAAGGTTGAGAACTATTGTCTTCACTGCATTTTTGTTCTTTTTCTCCTGCAGAGGTTTAGAATGGTCTCAGGTTGTAGGAATGAAACCAGATAAAAGGTCACAAATAAATTTTTGTGAGACGATATAGATGGGAGTACCATGGGACAGAGAGTGAGATCCTTCTCCTGAGATTCCCAGCTCAGCTTTGCAGATGTGAAATGTTTGACTAAGTTATGGGAGAAGAATTTAATGTGTGTTTAGTCCTGATAATGCCTTCAGCTCTCTTTATGGTTTGCTGAGCAGCCCCTTACTGCATGAAAAGCTTTGCTTTTGTGTACTAATAGCAAGGCAGATGGGAGACACACTCCTTGGAAAATCATGGGGACTCCCCTCTGGATGGCTTTTTGATTGGGGCTGTTCCACATCTTAATTCTTGGCATTCATTGTTGATTCAGGTCTGTGGGCAGGCAGTTAAAAAGGAGCAGAGCAGGCTGTCAACAGTTAATAGAGCAGCAGTGCAACTGCTTTGCATTTATATTGTACCTTCCCTCAGAGGTTCTCAAAGTGTTTCCAAATATTAGTTAATCCCCACTAGGCACCTACCAGGTAGGTACAGTCAATAATAAGCCCATTTGAGATGAGGAAGTCTGAGGTGGAGCACTTTAATGGTTCTGTAACAGATCAGTGGCAGTGATGGGAATAAAGCCCAGGACTCCCAGATGCCTCTCCCTGGCTCTGATTCACTCTTCTTTGCCTCTTCCTCACTGGAATGGATTTACCCATCCCTAATAGAAAGCAGATCAGATCACCTACCATGTCTGCTTACACGAATTTCCTTTAAACACTAGCTGTCAGTGGGCCTTTTTGTGAAATTACACAGAGAGAAAAGAGGGAATATTACCATCTGGGATATCATATCAGCACTTCTAGAGATACTCGGTACAGGATGTATCCAATTATAAATGAGCTAGAAGCCTACAGTCTGACAAAAGCACATGGAACCTTATCAGCAGCAATGAACAGTTAAGGGAAAGAGAGGTAGCAGGATTATTAACCCTCATGAAATAGATTTTTTCTTCCAAAAGGGAAAATAATAATGTCCAATACTGAAATAATTAACAGAAAAACAATTTGCAACACTTAATTAAATGACTTAGAATATGCTAATGCAGAGTTAAGACTGCACAAAGGCTTCTACTACATTGCATGCTAAGTATGCAATTTTCATCCACTCATAACTTGGTTAAATCAAAGCCCAACTTTTTCCAATTTAGGGAAGCAGAGGCTCCTCACTGAGGTGCCATGGGTCAGGTCTCAAGCACCAGCCACGCTTTCTGGCTGCAAGGCTTTTGAGATTTGTTGGGGTTTTTTTCCCACCACAAAGTGTGCTTTTCATCATTCTGTAACTCACAAGCAGCTGAAGAGGTTTTTCAGAGATGATTCAAAACTCTGCAGCTCTGGGAACACATGAAATTGTGAAAGAGCTGTTGAAGAGTGTGTTGGAATGGCCTGGGAATGAGAAGTGTCTCGTGGCCGTAGCTGCTGAGGGTGTGCCAGCTCCAGCCTGTCCCACTGGGCACTGCACTCTGCTGCAAATGTGCTGGGAGCCACGGGCACTCTGCTCTGCCACAGCTGTGCTGGCATCCCAAATGGCACCAAATGGAGGTCACTCTGTCTTTATTGCTATGGTGCCAGTTTTGTGCCACTGTGTGTGACCCAGCTGTCCCACAGGCTGATGGAGCCTGGGCATTCCAGCTCAGGGCTGGCAGGAAAGAAACACCCAGTCCTTCCCCTGAAAAGGGCTTGTGCTAGTGCTGAGAGAGGGGGATGAAATCTAAGACTTCTGGGGGGCCTTGAAAGGCTCTCTCTGCCTGTCAAGGAGTGCAAGCTGTGGCCTGGTTCTGTCCTGTTCTGCTGGGCTGTGCTTGTGTCATGCAGCCAGCCCTCTCATAGGAGAGTGGTGAATTGGGGATGTGCTGCAATGGTGACCAAACTGAGGTGGGACTGGATCCAAAAGGTTCTGGGTAAGCAGAGCAGGAAAACGTTCTGCTTGTCTCTCAGGATGAGGTCCTTTCTGCTCCAATCACTGACAAGAGGGAACTAACAGGAGAATATTTTAAATCTGCATTTGTTATCTTCTTTCCTGGGTTTCCTCTGCTGCCAGCACAGAGGCTGGAGGTGCTGGTTGTGGATTGCTTGTGTGCATTTTCTGGTATCAACCTCCAAACATTACCTAGTGGCACATAAAATAATGATAATCCTAATAATCCTAATGGTCCTGATAATCACCATTGGGCAGTATGTGCTTTTTGGAACCTGCTTGCCTAGTGCTGAGAACTCTTTGGGGCTTAGATTTGCTTTCTCAGTGGTGAGGAGATGCCATTCACCACAAAAGCATTTCCAACAAAAAGGTCCCTGTTTCCAAAGTGAGTCCTGTTCGGGGTTAATGGTGTTTGAAGTCCAGCACCCCTCCTTGCCTTTGCAGGGAGTGCAGGATGCTGGGGCTGATGAGCACATGTGAGAGCAGTGATGTTATTCTGGAAAATGCTATTAATTCAGCCCAGGAAACCGTGTTCTGGCAACAGCAGTATCTGCTCTGGGAGGTGGTTCAGGCCCTTTTAACTGATCCCTGATATTGCAGATTTCTCTGCTGAGAGCCCCAGTCTCATTCCTTACATGTCCAATTCTTGTATGCCTGGAGTTAGCTGTTAAACAACTGGTTGTAAGGTTGGCATGTGGGAATAGGAGGATTTAGTTAGCAGGGGTGGATTGAACTGAGTAGCACATGAGTGGAGGGCTGGGGACTTTCCAGGATGAGCTTAAACCCCTTCTCGTCCTCTTCTGCTGTTCACAACACCCAGGCTGGCTTCAGGAACTGGGGGCTGTGGGAGAAACATGACAAGAGTGTGGGAAGAGGCATATATGGTTCTTGGGCTTTCTCTGCTGAGCTCTGGGCTTGCTTTTTATTGCTTGTGGGAAAGTTGGGAGAGAAATTCCTGCTCAAGTTCCATGCACAGGGATTTTAAAGAGATGACTGCTTTCAGAGGGAGAAGAACACATGAGAATGGATGTTAGCAGCTCATTTGAGTCCACGTGACCCAGAACAGAAGGCTCTGGCTCCAGCACAGAATGACTTATTCCCACGTTGCCAAAATGCACACTTTGGAGTACACTATCTGCTGCTTCATGTCTCTTTTAAGGCTGAAATGATAGAGACTCCTCTCCCATGGTAAATGGCTGCTGGGCTTGCAGGCTGTTTGGTGGGTTGACACATCATAAGTGCAGGTGCTTAGGTAAATATTGCCTCTTCCTTGCCTGAATCAATACCCGTGCCGATCACTTTGTAAACGGATGCGTTTTGATGAGAGGAGAGGGTGCAGTTTGCCGTTTCACAGTCATTCTGCAATATCTTTCTCTTCAAATTGTTTTGCTTTTATGGGACTCTGGCCTGTATTCTGCAAATAACCCAGGAATTTTAAATAGTTAAATGGAGTTGGCCAAATTCTTCCCTTGGAGATGCCCGTGTCGTTCCCATGGCATTGCTGAGGACTCAGAATGCATTTCTGAGGACAAGCTTAAACTCAACAGAGCCATTTCATTCCAGGCATAACACTGTTCAAAGTCAATGGAAGCATGATTTGAACACATTGGGTTTGTATTTTTACAAGTGTTTTTCTATATTCCTTTATTTCCAGGCTAGAATCCAACTATGCAAATGCCAGGCAGAAAATTGCTGTTTTCTTCTTAACCCTTGTTTTCTGTGAGCTGTGCATGTTTTTGGGGAGGATTTGTATTTCTGGATATGTTAAGGTTATCTGGATTTGGTCCTACTGAAGCTGGTTTGTAATCTTGGCTTCCCAGTGGCTAAATAAAGCTGAAGCAGAATGCCTTGGAAAAATCTCATTCCTCCCTGAAAAAGATCAGTTTCTGACCAGTTAAAATCCTTTTCTTCCCAGATTAGCTGTCTGAGGTCAGCTCTAAGTGCTGGTAGCCCTTCTCTTGGCTTAAAGCACCTGCTGCCTTAGCTTCACAAGGTTATGCACGACTGCCAAAATTTAATTGACATGTGTTAAAAATTCTCTGAGGAGAGACACAGCCTGCTTGGTACCTAGGCTGGGTCAAGCTGTCTGTGCTAAAAGTGTCCATCCTGGAAATTCCACCTGCAATCCTGAGTCTTTCCTGTTTGGTCTCCCTTGCTGTATGGTGCATGCAGGGTTTTTACATGGTTTCTGTGCTGAGATGCTGTGGGAGCTTTGTGGCCAATTGTGGGCCAGTGTGGCTCTTGAAAGGAAACTATGAAAAGGCTTTGGAAGGCTACCAAGATGGGAGTGATTTGGCATAGATGGCATCTCATGTCTGCTCACACCCACAACGAAAATGTGTCCAGACTGGGGCTGAGAGCTGTCTGTGGTGATTCTGTGCTAAATCCTGGGTCAGAGGCAGTGCAGCATTCACTGTGTTCATGCTTTAGTTGCACAGCTCTCCTGACTCCACTTAGATAAGTTTGGGTCTATCTTGGGAATTGATGTAACACCTGTGTGGTTCTGTTGGGAGAGCAGTTTAAGATGAGCAGAACCAAGGTTGTCAGTGCAGTTGGGCATGTACAGTGTGTCTGGGCTTGTGCAGCAAATCCCAGTCTTGGATATTAAAAAAACCCACTCTTGGCAAATTCATCTGTCTCCCCAGCAACTGGCAAGATGACAGGAAAATTGGCCAGGCAGATTTCCAGCTAGCTTGTGGCAGCCCTGATTTAAGACGAATATTCCCTGTCAGATTTATTTAGAAGCTCCAAGTACTCGTTCCTGGTCTCCTCATCCACTTCTCATTGTTTTGTTGTCTGCTTCTCAGCATCTTATTTTCTGTTGATTTAAGGCAGCCATTGTTTAGGGTGAGTGTAGCCTGCAGTTACACAGCACACCTGACTGTGTCTTGGCTCCTGCCATGGGAATATCCCAGATCTGCCTCCCTGTGCTGTGGCACTTGTGGGGTGGCCCAAGTGCAGTTTTGGGGGGACCTTGCTCTCTGCAGGAGCCCTGGACTGGCCCTGCTGCTGGCTGGGGAGGTCAGCTCAGACTGCTGCTCTGCTGTGGGGAGGAGCCCTGGGTGCAGAGATGGGGTCACTGTGCCCTGGCAGTTCTGCTTTGTCAGGTCAGTGGGGCACTTCAATCCTGTGATAGCTGTGCATGGAGACACTGAAATGAAGCCAGTTCTGCTGCACAGGAGTGGCTGGGACCTTGGCCTGCCTGATAACAGAGCTGCTGCAGCAGGAGCATGCACTGAGAATGTCTTCCTGCACAGCTTTTGATTGGTACACTTTGTGAGGTTTCCTAAGTGAGCTGTTGAATGCTGCGAAATGAGTTCTGGACTCTGACAGTGGGCCTGCTAATACGATTCAAAAGTAATTCCTGAGCTCCCAGGGGCACGAGGAGCATTGGCTGAGCCTTCCTTGTGTAAGCTGGTATGGAGGGGGGCTGTGTCCTTTTGAAACTACAAACTGCTGTGCCTGCCCCATGTGATTTCCTTATTGTTCAGCCTGAATTGAGGCCTGAATTCAGGAAAATGCCAGAGACGCTCCAGTGACCTCCTTGCGGTACATCCCAGAGCTCCACAATCAGATATTAATTACAGACAGACTCTATATTAAAGCAGAGATTTGCCAAGTTACCATAGGGGTTTCAATACTTGATTCACATTAATTTAAAGTGGAATTTAGAAATCCCCCCCCAGCAGCTTTGGAAGTCTCATAAAAGCAGAAATGAGGAATTTTGCTGGATGTTCCCTGTTTAGCCAGGTAGCTATCTAGTGGGCATCTGGCTGAAGTAAAAAGGGTTGTCCATGTTGCTTAGTGTTTGCTCTGACCCTGTTTTCTTCTTCGTGCCTCCCACCTGTGGGCCCAGCTCTATTGCCTGTAGCTCTGTAGAGACACTAAAAATTGTGATGCCTCCATATTCAGGGCTTGATTCACCTGTCACTCATTTCAGTCCAGTGCTTCATGCTGCTCTCATTGTCCTCTTGCACTCAGCTCTGATATAACTTCTTGGCTTTTCTAGCTTGGGAGGACCTGGCAGTGAGTCTCATGGGGCTGCATAACTGTGTAACTAAACAGTGATGTGGCTTTGTAGGGCTTCCACTGGGATAGAAACTGATCCTGGGCTGCTTCTACAAGGTAAATCCTTTTTCCAGGGAGAGCCCAAATTTCACTCTAAGCATGGGGATCAGCAGGTGAAGCGATGGTCATTGGGCACATGGGGAATTTGTTTTGAATGCTCCAGGAAAACAAGGGCCAATTTATTTCTAGTTTAGTGAAGTAAGCTGCGTGAAACAAGAAAATCTCCTTCAAATTCCCCTGGAAGTTGCTAGGAATAAACTTCAGGTATCTGCAGTGAGAGCTGGTCACTGTAACAGGGCATCTGCTCAGCCCTTGTGGGATCTAGGTCACCTCTCTAAATGTCCTGCAGCAAAATTTCTTCCTGGGATTCTCAGCAGAGGAGATGTTGCCTCTGTGGTCCCAAGACAGCTGCTCCCACTATGCTGCCTGCTGAAAGCTGTCTCTTTCTTAATCCCAGCAGTGAAATGGGAAATGGGATCAGTGGGTCACAGAGGTGCTGTCCCAGCTGCCTGCCTGTCCTGTCTGCACTGGAAAGGAAAGCTGCTCTTGAGGCATGGCAGGGCTCGCTGGGGACCTCAGTGGGGCCTGGAGGAAGTGATGTGTGCGAGTGACTGCGCTCCGTGTGAGCAGCAAGGATTTCCTGCTTCTGTCCACTGGTTATAACTTGTCCTCTGCCTTGTCTGGCTCTTAATTTCCCTTTCCTTCCCTTCTCTCATCTTCCCTTCAGCCTTCAGTGTCTGCCATCTCTTGCAGCTTCCTCATCATGTTCAGCTCAATATTCTTTAACAGTAGCTCTGGAAAGAAGGAATAAGTCAAGCAGCCCTGTTCCCTTCAGAAAACTCTTCCTGAGGAACAGGGCAGCAGAGCTGTGCCCTAGAACACAGCGTTTCCCTGGTCTCGCAGTGTGCTGCCTTTAATTGCTTTAATTGCCCTGATCACCCTCACCTGGGCCCTCCATCCACCTCTACCCATCAGCCCTGGAGCACCATTTAGGGCCTGGGCCTCAGCCCTTTCCTGAGTTTCATTGTATCTGCTTCCAGCCCTTTCCTGAACTGAGGGTTTGGATTTCCTGGACTGACCTCACCTCAGCCCTGATTTGTTATGTTACTCTTGCCTGATGATTTATTGATAGACCTGTTTTTAACTGCCTGACTCAAGTGCTGTGGGGCCATATCCTGTTGGGGAGGTTGTTGTCCACACCTCTGCCTGCAGGCTTGTCTGCATTTATGGGAGAGCAGGACCTTGCTGTTTCCTGACACTCCTTTGAGAGCTTCAGCTTGGAGTAGTTCTGTTTCTCAAGTTAGAATATGGACAAAAGAAAACCAGCTGTGAAGCTTAGTCTTGCTCATGGACCTGGGGCCTGGTTTTACTCTTGTGTTTAATGGCTTGATGAGTGTGCTGTGTTCTGCCTGTGAGCTGGCAGGCAGTGGCCACTGCCTGTACTCCCAGGCTGCAGTGCTGGGGGTGATCTCAAGCAGGACTAGATTCCATTTTGCTTATATCTACAGAAGCTGATGCAGTCAAATAAACCTGTTCTGACAGCAGCATTTAATAGCCTTGCTGTCTGCAAAACCCTGGGTTCCTGTGCTCACTGGCAATGAATGTGTGTTTTCAGCAAGCTGAATTTATTGTCTTGGAACTGGATTTACAGCTCAGCATCTGCTGAGTACCTGTACACCCAGACTATAAAAGATAGTGAAGGGGAGGGGGAGGTGTTCAGTGCTCAAGCAGACCCACAGGAGAGAAGGCAGCAGCTTGTGTGTCCCTTGGTCTGCTGAAGCTGGCACACAGGAGACTCCTCTGTGCTGGGCCGAGCAGGGAGGCAGTGCAGAGAGCCCAGGCCGAGGCAGCAGCAGGCAGACATCTCTCCTCCCACACTGCTCCTGTTGCCTGGGGTGTGGGAGGCTTGTGTGGGGAGGGATGGTACAACTTCCAGGGTGTGGAGCAAAGCCTCGTGCCAAATCCAACAGGCTCTTCATCTTCCTGGTGTTTTGCTCTGTCCTCACAACATGCTCAACCCCTGCCACGCTTACACCTGTGAGGAAGGTGCAAATGGTTGGTAATGGGGATGTCTTCAAGATAGAGTGTGAGCCTCTGAGGTGCCTTCAGCCCTTCGAGTCACTAACAAGGGTCACTGTGCATCAAGGCCAGAGGCAGGGTTAATAACAAGAGCCCTGCTTTTGGTTTCTCTCCTCTGATGTTAGGAAAGTTGTGTCAGGGAGGAATTTTGGTGCTCTCTGCCTTGTTTCAGTTCTGTCTCCTGTTGTGGCTGGTACAGTCATGCTTGTTTCTGCCTTTATAGATTAGGTGCTGTCACTGCACACAGTTGCATCCCACCCTGGGGGTGGCTGCATTTTGGTGATTCATGCTAGCCCAGAGGACTGCCTTTTTATTCCATCAATTTGATGGAAAGAGGCAGTTGAACTTGTTGTTTACATGATTACTAGAATGCCTGCATGGCAGAAAGCTGTATTTGTAATTAATATCTGTACCAATGGCCTAACAGTTAGTCATCTTTCATTACTGTATGGGCATTCTCTCTCCAGCAGCTGGCAGGGCCTTTCTTTGATGTTGTGGCTAACAGCCAGTGAGGGCAGCCAGCTGTTCAGAGAGCTCTTGGGCTCCAGCAGAAGTGGTTTCAGTGTGCTGCATGACACAGAAGGCATCACAGCATTCCTCTTCTTGCTTTGTATCTAAATGGAGCTTTCAATGGATGCCTCAGGGAGGATATGAGAGATCTGCTCTGGCTGGCCCATCTCAGGCAGAGGGTTTGTTCTGGTGCTGCTCCTGGGAGTATCTCCTACCCCTCTGGTGGGCAGCTGGTGTGGCGAACATACAAACACTTCTCCAGGCCACAATGTTCTCTCACGACCAGGGTTTTCTGTCCCATTCCAGGAGGCAAAGTTAGTGGTAGGTAACTCATTCTCATTTTAATATCAAGGAAAAGGGACTGATTTACAGATCATTTCCCCAAGGACTTCATCAGGCTCTTGCTTTTCTCCTGCTGGATCCTTTGCCCTGCACTGAGGTGCACTGCTTGACTCCTCTGTTCCTCCTGCAAGTCCACATTGCCTCTTCCCCCTGCCTCTGCTCTCCCTTCTGTTCTGCTTTCTGCTTTTTCCTCACAGCTGTTTGTATTCAGGGCTCTCCTGCTGTGTCAGGCTGCTGGGTTATCCCTGCATGAGTTTCCTACAGCTCTCCTAAGTGTTTGTGTGCCAGCACATCCACAAATCATATGGACGTGTGGGTGAGAACCAGGGATGGAGCAGCCACTGGCTCCCATGGCATCACAGGCTCTCAGAGCTAGCGGAGGGAAGGGAAGGGCCTTTCTCCAGGGACTTCACTGCCTAGGAAAGGGGAAAAGCTCCCTGGTTGCTGGAAGCAACCTGTCAGCTTGGCAGGGAAAAGGGAGGGGGGGTAGAAGCAGGTTGGGAAGGAGGACAGCTGGTGTTGGGCAGGGTGGGCTGGGGAATGGACTGGCAGAGGCAATGAGGGAGAGGGTATGAATGAGAAAATTCCTCCCTTTGAGGGTGGGGGTCTTGTCACATGGAGCCCTCAGCCATTTCTCCTATGTATGGCTGACTGCTGCCCATGCCTGGATAGGGGATATGTGCTCTTCTCTTAGGGAATCCTCTCCACAAGGTGAGAAGTGTGACCCTCTCCTCACTTCACTTCAGGCCTGGTGAGCTTTGAGTCACCCCTTTCCCCTCCAGCATGCACCTCTGCCTTCTCAGCTGGCTCTTCTTTCCCAACCACTCCTGTGCCTGTCACAGAGCTCATGTTCACCTCTTGCCCCTGGCTTTGGCTCAGGCTGAGGGAAGCACCTTCTGTGGGCCCCCAAAACCACTTTGGTCCCGGGTGCTGTTGTGCAGGAATTTCAGGGGTGCTAAATGGTGAGGTGTATAAATGGAGGAACTAGAGGAGACTTGGGAAATGCTTTACCTGGGGGAGCAGTGGAGGGGATGCTGGTCTTGTATGGAGTTCTGAGGTAAATTCATCATGGGAACAGCCTTGGGTGAAACAAAAAAAGCAAGCACAGCTGGGTTTGTAACAGGTGTGCCAGAAGCTTCACTTGGTCTCAGATGTGCTGCCATTCTCACCCCTCCCCCTGTGCGTGTTTTCCAATCTCTCCCTCTTCTCCATTCACAGTGAGTGCTTTGGGACAGCAGCCTCATCTGCCAGTGTGTTTTGCAAGCCCTTGATGCATACCTGGTGCTGAGTAAATGACTGCCACCCTTTTTATTATTGCATCAACAGCTCAGGGGCCCTGAGCATGCACAAGGCCAGATCGTCTCAGCAATTCGTTTAGGGCTCTCCAGCAAAGCCCTGGGCCTGCTCTGCCAGGGGCTGTGCCAGCCAGGAGGGGGCTGGGTTGCAGTGTGTCCTCCTGCCCTCCCAGCTCCCATGCCAACCAGTGGCATCATGTCCTTTGCTACTTGTTCCTTGATTTCCCCCTTTTCCCCCACTGGCTCACAAGGTCTGTTGAGTGAAAGCATTGTTTGGCCTAAGGGTTGGTGCGATTTGTCCAAGACAACACTGTAGTCAGGAGTAAACCCAGGGACTTTTTCCGTCCAGTTGTGTGTTTTAACTGCTCCTCTTGCTCCCCAGGAGGACACTTGGATCCTGTTGGAAGCACAGCAGATGGAGCCAGGCAGCAGGTCCAGCTCCAGCTGCCTGGCAGGGAAAGGGCGAAGCAGCAGCACCAGTGACCTTGTTGATTTATTCATCAGACAGTGCTTAGAAGAAGGGGAGGATTGATTTGTCTGTCAAATACAACACGAAACCATGTGGCCTGCAAGGGGAGCACTAATTGTGCCACTGACACACAGGCCAGGACTGACTCATGCAGTCAAGCACTTTTTTATTAGGTTTTCCTGCTAGTCAGCTTTTCTTTTCATCTATCCCATTATCTTGGGCAATTTATTGATGCAAAGTCAAATTTAAGTGGTTATTTTGCCTGTGAAAATGAGGAAAAAAATGTCTGAACTGAATACCATGAGGTGTTGGATCAATCTCTGTTATGGAACCAGTTTGAAGCCATCCAGCTGTAGGATCCACAGTAACAAAATACCTTCAAGGGCCAAGTTCCTTGTTCAAAAGCACTTTGTGGGCTCTTAGTAAGTGTCCCAAAACAGTCAGGTTCTTGATTCTTGAATCCGAGAGATTCTTGAAAGCACCACACTGCCTGCATGCCTTTGAAATCAGTGCCAGAGCTGCTTTAAAGATAAAAAAAAAGAAAGAAAACTTTTTGTATGTACAGTGTGATCGCTCTGAGGCTGCTGTTCTTGAAAACAGGCAGGGGCCCAATTTAAATTGGCTGTTTCACATGCAAGTAGTGGCACTGCTGCAGGAGCTCTTCAGGCAGCACAAGTGAGTTCTGCCTGTTCTGTGGGCAGCTCAGGCACTGCTGAGCCTCCATCAGCACTGTGCTGGAATAAGGTGAGCCTGGCTGGGTGGCAGCATGGGACAAATGTGAGCTGTGCCTTGTGCTGTGCCCTGACAGCCTGCGCTGCTGCTCCCTGAGCTGCCAGGCACGCTGCTGTCCCTCTGTGCAAGGAAGATGTGCCACTGTCCTTGCTAAGGACACTGACCATGCAGTCACAGGGGTCAGCCACTTCTCTCAGGTTCCTGTCTCGATCAGCAGCTTCACCTGCACTGCAGGAGGCTTTGGCCTGCTCCCTACAGGGCTGAGGAGATTCCTGTGTGTGTGGGATACCTCCAGAGACTCCAGGTTTGGTCAGGCCCTGGACAGCTCCTGCTAGTGATTCCCAGCCCATGCCTGGCTGGCAGGCATTGAGGGTCAGTGCAGTCCTTTGGAAGATTTCCAGTGGGTGCTGAGCTGAGCCTGCACCGAGCACACTGGGGAGAATTCCTGGTCTTTACTAATGTGGTTTTCATTCTCCCCCACTGCTCTGCTAAATGGACCTCAACCCTGATCTTGAAGCAAGTACTTTGCCAAAATTTGCACCCCTACAGGACTTCAATAGCCCCTCCTCCCACTTTCAGCCTCTCCTTTCCTTGCAATTTCTGTTCCTCCTCCACAATTTTTTGAAGGCCATTTATCCTCTGGTTGCAGAATGTGCCTCTCTCTCCGCTGCTTTATCTTCTTGCTGCCCACAGGATGTTGAACGTGATTCCATCCTGCATTGCAAAACTAATCACCTTTTAATTATGTAGAGGAGAGGGAGCTGGAAAAGCCTTTCAAAGCCCAGAGTCCTCCTGCAAAGCAGAGGCAATGTGAGCCTGGCAGTTTTTTATTTTGATAGTTCCTTTAAGCCACGCATTACACCTTCCACCAATGTTTCGTCATGGACAGAAATGCCAACTGAGAGATTTCTGGACTTGTTTTGAAAGGAAAGGGGGATTCATTTGAACAAGAACTGGATTCCTTTCTCTTGGCTCCTCTCATCCCCACGGAGACAAATTAGGGATACTCTCAGCATGAAGGCAACACAGTTGGAAAGCCAACTGTTCAGCAGAGGGATTTCAGAAAATCATGTGGATTTGGCAGGGACAACATCAGTACAAATGGCCAACTACCTCCCAAAGGGTAAAACTCCTCTGGATCAGGGAAAAGCTGCTTGCAGTTTGTTTTGGTGCTTTCTGTCTCACTATGGGGCTTTTAGGACTTTGGAGTCCTAAAACTAATGAATCAAGGATTCAACTTACAAGACCTCCTTTTTGCTGTGATGCTCATGTGAAAAAGTGATAGCAAAGGCCTGTGAGAGCTCCATTAATGTCTCTTATTCACACTGCCTGGTTTATGGGTAGTCACTAAATTGGATACTTGCTAATCTTGTGTTCACTTGTCTTATAGCTGTGCCCTGCTGCTTCTCCCTTCATAGTTCCTGTCCAAATCATCTATAAGAGAGCAATATTCTGCATTCATGTAGCACCTGGCAGTCACAGACAGGCTTAGGAAGCAGCCATGGGACCCTGACCCTTTTCTGCATCCCAGATGAATGTTCCACCGGGCTGAATTATTGAATCATTGCACAGTTTTTCTCACCTCCTAAAAAAAATTAACAAAAAGGGAGACCACCTTTTTACCTGAGCCATTCAGGTAATTTGAGGGCAGATAGAGAACAGGTCAGGGATCTCCAGTTGCTGTGTCATGTGTATCATAGGAGATCACACTCCCAGTGGTGAGGTTGAGAAGGAGCAGCTCTAGGCTTGGATACTCACCTGGATTTCTGTGAGTGGCTGCTCAAAGGGAAAACCCCATGTGACCACATGTTCTGCTTATTCTCTGCACCTGAGCTGTGACAAAGTTGAAAAAACTACACAAGTACAACTTTCCTACCAGCATCCTGGGGAGGCTGGGCTGAGAAAGCCCAGGAATGGGTGAGCCTGAAGGACAGACAGGCCTGGCAAAAAATGACAAGCTGACTTGAGCTATTGGCGTGAAGGTTTGGGTGAAAGGTGAGAGAGGAGCTAGGAAGATGAGGGACAGGAAGGAGGAATCAGAAGATTCCTGTCCCAGCTCTGTACCTACCTAGAAAGACAAACTTTGATCAGTGTGTTCAGCCTGCCTTGCCTCTGATTCCTGTTTTGATCCATGGTGAGTGATTCTCAGCTACCGTATGGATGCAGCTCTGCCTCAGGGACTGGTATCTGCTGAGTGTTGTGATGCTTGGTGTGAAGGAAGGGCAAAGTCCCCTTTATTGACACTGTATTGCACCACCAGTCAGCAAACAGCCGTGTTCACCTTTGGAAGTCCTTCTGCCCCACGATGAAATCCTCACCCACTACCCTGAGGACAAGAGGGCCCTGGAGCTGAGGCAGTATCTTTTCCTGGCCAGGCTGTGTGCTGCAAGCCTGTGTTAGCAGTTCATTTACATGTTAGCCAGGGCTGCAGGTCTCACTGCACGCCTGGCAGTCAGCCAGGGCAGCGATGCATTCAGCTGGCAGGCCGGGCTGCAAATCCTCTACAAGGCACTTCATCTCTTGATCTCCAAAAGACAAAAGTAATGAACCTCTTGGAAGAAGGTTGCTGCTTTTGCTGTTGTACTGCCACAGTGTTTGGACACCGGTTAGAGGAGGCTAGAGTCAAAGCAAGAAACTGTTGAATGAATAAATCGGCTTAGAGGGCTTTGTGGCGATTTATTCCACTCTTTGGTCCTTTGGGCTTCTGGGCAGCTCATAAATGAGCTCATTATTCCATCATGATTCATAGCTCTGTGGCAGAGGCTGGATGTGCCACCAGGAAAGGCACAGGGGTTGGAGATGGAGCATTGCAAGAGGTGATCAGGCAGAGGTCACCTGGAACGTGGGGGAGAGAGAGTAGCTGTGGCTGCAGCCAGCAGTGAAACAGGGCTGCCGGATCAGGGCTGCTGGATCAGGGCTGCCGGATCAGGGCTGCCGGATCAGGGCTGCTGGATCAGGGCTGGTAGATCCCGGCTGCTGGATCAGGGCTGCTGGATCAGGGCTGCTGGATCAGGGCTGCCGGATCAGGGCTGGTAGATCCGGGCTGCCGGATCAGGGCTGCTGGATCAGGGCTGCTGGATCAGGGCTGCCGGATCAGGGCTGGTAGATCCGGGCTGCCGGATCAGGGCTGCTGGATCAGGGCTGCTGGATCAGGGCTGCTGGATCAAAGCTGCCGGATCAGGGCTGCTGGATCAGGGCTGCTGGATCAGGGCTGGTAGATCCGGGCTGCCGGATCAGGGCTGCTGGATCAGGGCTGCTGGATCAGGGCTGCTGGATCAAAGCTGCCGGATCAGGGCTGCTGGATCAGGGCTGCCAGATCAGGGCTGCTGGATCAGGGCTGCTGGATCAGGGCTGCCGGATCAGGGCTGCTGGATCACTGCGTGTGCAATGCGGGCTGGGGGGCATCACCCTCCCTGATCAGAGTTTAATTTGTTGCTGCCTTGACATTCATTTAAAGATATCTGAGATCTCCCAACGACAGGAAAGTACTTTGTACATCTACTGATAGGAAGCTTAGTGATGGGTTACGTACAGTCTGTCTTTAGGGAGACTTCAACCTTTCCATTTGTATCCTAGGACTTCTCTGTTCCACTTGACTGTTCACAACAGCCATTTCAGCCTTTCCTCCTATCAGTGCAGAGTTTCTTACTGGGATATTCTGCTCTAGTGTGCACCAGGGTACCTCAGAATGCTCTCATGCTCCCCTTAGCATGCATGACATGATGTCCTACTTAGAGTGCTGCACAGCTGGTTTCTGCATGTTGGGGGGCCCTCTGTCACTGGAGATTAATGCTGCAAACAGGAATCAGCTTGAGATTGGGCTTCAAGATGTCCCAGCCCATTATCTGTGTGTCTGATCTAATCTGTCAGTCAGTCTCCCTGGCAAGGGAGCGACAGCATGTGCCAGGCTGCTTAGCCAGATGCTGTGGTATATTTGGTGTTTCAGAGCTGTCAAGGAAAAAAGGAGAAGCCCTGGCCTTTAGCACCTCCTTGGTTTTTCCAGAATGAGACTGAATTGTGTCTGAAGGGCTGCTGCACAGCTCTGCCTTTAGAGAATGAGCAGGTGGGCTTTGTTCTCTGTGCCCAGGTCACAGGAGCCTGAAACATGCTGTCCATACCTAGTCCCTGTGCTCACTGATGTCCTTTGTGTCCCAGAGACCTCCTGAGCAAAGGCATCTCGGCAGAGCCTGACAGCCTGGTGCAGCTGAGGATGTGATTTCCCAGCCACAACCTTGGGAGCCTTTTTTGCACATCCTTCTCCCTAGAATCACAGTGCCACTCTGATCTTGTTTGCTTTTCCTTCTGCCAAATGCAGGGGTTATTTTGATTTGGAACTTGCCTGCAGTGGCCCAAGACACAGGAGGGTTTGAGAACAGCCCTTCTCAGTGTGTTCACAGAGATGCTGTCCTGTCATTCCTCAAAAACAATTTTGATGGAAGGCTGAGCCTCCAGCAGTGCATTACTTCATCACACAGGGCAATGAGGTGCAGGTTCTGTTCTCTGTGTATATTGTTGAAGCTGGGAGTCATCCCATCCAAGCTGAGGAATGCAGATAAAGAGTGCAACTCTGTTTGCTGGTATCAGAGTCACAGCTCTCAGGGAGAGAAAGCTCATCTGAGGCCAGTGGCCTTCTGGCCATGCTCTCCAACTTGCTGGTTGTAAAATGAGCTTGGGATGACTATTCTGTGTTCCTCCCTTGGGTGTTGAAGCTAATACAGGTAAATGCAGGTCTCTGACCCTCTCTCTGAAGTGTATCAAGAGGCAAACCATTCATCATGATATTGTGGCTCTTTGCTGTAGCTCCTGGTGCAATGTGGTGATGGTGGGCAGCCTTGTGAAGGTTTGTTCAGGTGGTTTAGGTGCACAGGTGTATTTGAGGGTGCTTTGCTTGCCTTAGCCCAAATAAGACCATCCAGCCAGCCAGCCAAGTGTTCTTTCTCCTGCAGTGGTAAACAGTGGATGCCTACAATAGAGGATGAAAGTAGGAACAGGATAAGCATGCAGTGACACCTCTTAATATATTCTCTCCATCTCCAGAGATTTGGCATTCTTAGCCAGTCATTTCTTACAATCAGTAGCTCTAGATGGGGTTTTCTCCCTTGAATTTGTTCAGTCACTCTTTCAGCTTATAAGAATTTATAGCATCCAGCCCCTGAAACAAGGAGTTCCACTGCTCAAATCCTGTTGGTGCCCAAAACACAGGATTTTGTGTTGACTGTTCTAGTAAAGCAAACCTAATAACTCAAAGAGATGAAGGTCCCTGGGCAGATATCTTTGATGCTTCTGAAACCTGAATGGCTTTCTGTGGAAGTGTGAGTCAGCAGAGTGTTGCTTGTAGCTTAGAAATACTTTCAAGGCTTCTGGCACAAATATGTCTTCTGAAAAGCAGGCTCTGGTTAGTGACTGCGTGGGCTCCGGGACGCTGGGAGCTCTCAGAAGGTGAATCTGCCGACAGGCGTTTCTTCAGTCAGCTGGGAGCCAGCCTAGGAAGGAGAGGCAGTCATTTCCTCTCCTCATCGGGCCACAGCTTCTGCAGCAGTGCAGGCACAGAGCCTTCTGCAGGTGTGAGCTGTGGGTGCAGGGCACAGGCTGTGTCTGCCCTCCCCGCTGCCTGTGGTGCTGTAGCAATGCTGGTGCAGAAGAGTCAGACATTCCTTGTGTGCTCGACACCTTGGCAGGAAGCTGAAGGGAGCACCACAGCCTTTTGGCTGGGAAGGGACGCACATGGGACAGAGAGGGAGAGCACAGAGAGGGTTTTGGTGGTGAGAAATGAAAATGAAGGCTCTGCTGATTTCACAGGAGCTCTCAGTAGGCTCATCAATCCCTCTGACCCAACAGCCAAGCTGAAAAGAGTGCATTTACATTTCAAAGAGAGGGAGAAGGTGTGCAGAATGAGGCAGATTCTTCATTTGGTGATCCTTGGGTAGGTTAAGGAGGCAAGAACTGCCTCCTCTCCTGTGCTTCAGTCACATGTGCAAACCATGCGACCGCGCTTTCAGAAATGCTTGGGATTAAGAGGTCTCCATCAGGAAGACAACTCCAATTCAGGGTGCACATAGATTGCTGTCACTTTGTCAGAGCTGCACCTGCTTATGCCAGCTTTCAGGGTGGCTGAGGGCCAGGCAGCACTTGGGTAATCAGATGGGAAATAAGGAAGTGACTTTGATTAAAGCTGAGAGACAACATGTAGGGGAACCGCGGGAAGACCCATTCTGAGCCACTGGAAGGGAAATCTGCTGGAAAAAAATGCTGGGGAAGGATTTCTGGTGTTTGAATGGGTGAAATAATAAGAAAAGAAAGGTTCAGAGAAGGCTGCAAGACTTTTGGAGATATGATTGTTTGGGACAGCAATTGGAAAACAGCTAAATTCTCCTGTCATCGTGTTTCAGACCCACTGTGGGTGAGTCGCATGGGAGTTTTGGGAAGAAATGACAGAATACTAAACCCCACTAGCAGAGGGCCCCTCTCCTTGGGGAGACATGGAGAATAAAGGAGGGGTCTGATCCTGGCAAGTGCCAACCACTGCTGGATGTCTGAGGTCCTCCTCAGCCCAGAGCTCAGGGTTTGGCTCTGTGAGAAATGATACTTCAAAAAATGTGAAAGGTTTTTTGAAACCTTATAAAATACAACATAAGACTGAACAGAGAAAATATTGGGGTGCAGGGAGCAGAGGCTCTTTCCCACCATGTGTTCACCCACACAATGGATGTCCCACCTTTTAACCCTTTTGGCTTCTCCCAAAGTCTTGTCAATCGACTCCTTCTTCACTGTCCAGTGCTGGAGATCACTTTCTTACACCTTCATTAGAGGTCAGGTGCTGCTGTAGTGAGAGGAATGACAGATTTGTCTTTCCAAACAAGCTGTGGGTCTGCTGGTAGATAAAACAGGCACTGAGAGATAAAAGAGACAATGGGAAGGATTTCACTGATTGATGAATGGAAAAAGATATTTGCCTTTACAAACAAACTGTAGTTTGGCTGATAAATGAAATTGGATATTGAGAGATGAAAGAAACAATGGGGAAAAACCCTAAATTCCATAAGACTTAAAAATTAAAAGGGAGGGTTATACATTAGAGGGGAATTTTGGTATCAGGTGTTCTGGGAGGTCTGTACCTCTCAAGTACCTCAGCCAGTAGGGAAAGAGAGAAGAGAAATGCAGCCAGGAGATTGGGATAAAAAGGAGGCTGTGTGCTCCAAAAATTGGAGAGACCCCAGCAGAATGCCCCATGGCCTCTCCCTTTATTCAAATAAAGTAAAAGGACTCCTCTGTCTCCTTTTTGGACATAAACCTCTGATGTTTGTGGGTTAATTTTCCTGACAATAGTAATAAGCTGACCCTGCCAAATGCCCCAGCTTCCCCGGCCATCCTGTGAGAACAATGCAAAAGGGAGGGAAATAAACCTATACATCTATAAAACTTCTCTCAGCATATACATAATATTTGCCCTTTAATTGTAATGTCATTACTCATTTATCACAGCCCTGTGCTGTGCAAAGCTTGTGCTGGGGTATTGATGAAGCTTCTGGAGAGCTGGGGACTCTCAGGGGACAGTGACATGGCTGCAGTGCTGGAGGCAGAGCTACCTGGGAGTGCTTCTGTGACATGGTTAGCACATCAGGCTCTGGGGCCATGAAAGCTCCCAACCTGTGAATTTGTTCCTCCAAATAGCTTCTCAGCGAGAAATTTGACTTGCCCAAAACAAGTTTGCTTGTTGTTTTAGTGAAGCCCCTTCCCTCTGGTAGCCAAAATGTCTGTAAGATGGCAGGTGTGCAGTGGGTGAAGCAGGAAAGGCTGGCTGAACAGAGAACAGTCACCAAAGCTTCCTCTAACCACACCTACCAAGGTGGGACTCCTTAGAGCCATTGGGCTTGGACAGGAGGAGAGCTGGGTGTGCAGCTCTGGGGGACACAACCTGCCTTAAAGCCTCCAGCAAACCAGCTGAGACTCTGTTTGATTGAGTCACTCTGAAGGGAGGTACAGTCTGTCACACATACCCACTGTAATGAGTATGAACAAACCAGAACAGCTGGCTGGAGCATATGGAGCATCCAGAAGGGAAAAAAACTGAAATAATTCCCTTTTCTCTGCTCTTTGCTTACCCTGGCCCTGATTCAGGAGCACACTGGGGACTGTGCTCATCTTCAGGCCTGCACTTTAGATCCCAATGATTTCCTTTTCAGTTTTACTATCAAATTAATGAGTTCTCTGGGAAGATAAGCACCTGCCTGAGTGCAGTTGGGGTACAGCATCTTTAATCACAGATTCCATAAGGAATCTGGCTCTCCCATGACCAGCTGGCTCCTCTGTGGGTCAGGTGGGAGTCCAGCCTGCACCCTTGCTCCTGGATAGGAACTGGGTCTGTGATGGGCCTTGGTAAAGAAGGCAAGGAAGAAGCACATGAATGGAGTCATCTTATCACTTACAGTTAGCTAATGGTCCAGTTCCTGGGTTCTTGTGTTTTCACTTCTCCTTAGAGTTTATCAGGTTTTGGACTTAGGAATCAAATAGTTTTCTCCATCTGTATACTGCACATGTGGGAATGACGGCTCCAGCAGGCTCAGAGGTGGCAGGTTTGCTTCTGAGAGTTTGGCACATCTTTTTCACGGTTTTTTCCATCTCCATCAGGAGGGACAGAAGGGCACAAGCAGATAATTGTTCCCCATTGCCAGTATTTCTGTAGCAGAGCAGTGACAGAAGGACTGAATTGTGCCATAAGCAACATATATGTGTGTATGAAAAATGGGAACATGGCATAAATTATCTCACCCATAATTTCTGGCTTTGATGCCCAATAGAAGATAATTATCAGCTGCTCTTGCACAGAATGCACTGGTGAGATCAGGGAGAGTCTGTCAGAAACCAGTAAGAGGAGCAGAGGAATTCACAGGAAAGTTGCTTACTCCTTGTTGAAAATCCCTGTGTGTGTGCACATAAGCACGTGTGTATGGGTTTTGCACTTGCCTCAGCATTTTTGGGTGGACTGTGAAGCAAATTTCCTAAGTAGTCTGCACCTCCTGCTAAGCAAAAGCTGGCCTGAACATTTGTTATGTTAGTAAAATGTATCTTTGTGGTACCCTTTAAGCAACTGCCTCATTTTAGATAAAAATCTGTTTGTGATTTTTTAGGGCTCTTGCAATTTATTGCTTCCTCTGATATCCTAAACCTATTAGTTCTCTACACATCCACAAAATCTTCCAG
The DNA here is from genome assembly GCF_017590055.1 of Onychostruthus taczanowskii. Classification (NCBI taxonomy): domain Eukaryota; kingdom Metazoa; phylum Chordata; class Aves; order Passeriformes; family Passeridae; genus Onychostruthus; species Onychostruthus taczanowskii. Next base: position 385,972 of record NW_024498329.1, on the reverse strand, counting down.
AGAAACAGAATTGACAAGACCTGAATGTCTAATAAAAAAACCCTGAGCAGGAATGAAAGCAACCAACTAAAGTAAAAAAACAGCAAAACAAAAGCTGGACTAAGGGTTTCAGACTCTACTGTGTATGGCACAGAGGGGCTATAAAAGTAGAGCTATTTTTCCCTCTGCACCTCCCTTTTATTTGGAGCATCCCTGAGCACTGGAGCTCCCAGTGGATGGGCTGGACTGTAACCTGGAAGCAGGGTGTGAGTGCTTGGGGCAGCACTCCCAGCCTGAAGCGAGTCAGAGCAGCATCTTTGTCCCTCTTCCCAGGAAGTGCTTCTCTTTGGGATCCCCTGGCCCCCAGCTCTCCTTTGGCTGCTGTTGAGCAAAGGCAAAAGGAGACAAGACAACCCAGAGAACCTGGAGCAGGAAAGAATTTTTCAGCAACACCCAGCATTGACATTACAGCACATTTCTCAGCTCACAGGCAGAAGCAAACCTTGCTGTTACCTGCTATTCTCAAAGGTGCATTTCATCTCTACTCAAATAGTCATTCGACACCAGATTTTTAAATACAGCCTCCAGAAGGCTTTAATGTTAACATTAAAAAGATAATGAAAACAGGCAAACAGACAAATCATGATGCCCAGAACTCTGCTTGCTCATTGATAAAACATGAGAGCAGCTCCCCCCTTGCAAGATTTTGCCTTTCCAGACTGCTAGTCATTTATGGTTTTATTTATGAAAAGAAGAAAAAATGAGTTTCCATCACAGCCCCTAAGCATAATAGAAAGGGAAAGCTTTCATGCATTCTGCATGGGGCTGTGCTGTCAGGCTGTGCAAGTGGGTAATAACATGATTTCTTCCGTTACAGCCCAAAACCTGCCTTCCAGTTCCATCACAGAGCTCAAAAATAAGTTTGCATTCAATAATATTCCTGTTGTGCTCATCCACAACTTCCTGCTTTGTACCTGTTTCCCTTTGCAGTGTTTCTGGGGTGGTGCATCCCTGTGCCAGGCACTGCTGTGTGCATTGTTGCTGTTAACTGCTGCAAGGCAGATAATTATCCTAAGAGGCCCCAACTGTTCCAGGCTCAGTGCAGTAAGACAGAGCCTCTTACTTAAGGTCTAAACAGGCAAGGCAGACAGAAGTGTTATCAGTCTTACTGAGAGCTCAAATGACCTGCCAAAGGTCACACAGGGAGCTGTGGTGGACTCACACCTGGCATACAGATTTCCCAGGGTTTATTTAAGGAAGGCAGTGTGAGAATGCTGCCTGTGTGTGTGCGCCTGGTGCAGTTCTGGGCTGGATTTGCAGGGCACCTCCTGGTCTGAGTGAGGAGCTTTGGGTGCTGGAATGAAAGCACAGTGAGCAAACAGCAGCTCTGAGGTGCAGCTCCCTGGATTGCAGAGCTCTGAGCAGCTCAAGGACAGAGCCTTCACTGAGGTGCAGAGGTTGGTGCTCATACTTGGGCTCTCGCTGGGTGTGAGTGTTACACAAACTTGAGCAGGGAAGCACAAAGCATGGTGATTGCTCTGGTTTTAGGTTGGTGAAGAGCACAGTCCTGTGGCTGGTGTGCTTTGTTGTGTGGGCCTTGATGTTCAGAAGCAGCTGAGAACCTCACATTTTGCATCAAAGCTAATGTTTAAAGTGCTGTTGCAAAATGTTGAAATGTTATGACAAAATACACATTTTAAAAGCACTCTGAGATCACAGGTTCATGTGGGATGGGTGTGAAATGTGCCTATTATATGGCTCTATGCAGATATTTACTATATGTACTATGTTGTATGGGTTAGTAGTGCTGTATGAACATTTTAATAGTATAGTAAATGCGGTTTTGTAGTTAAAATGTAGCTTTTGTAGTTAAAATAGAAACTATGTATGTGGGATGTGTTTTTAAAGAGAGGAATGAGGTATTCACACCAAGATAGCAGCCACAGGACACCTAAATCTTTCAGAGAAAAAGAATTTATTGCTCTCTTATCAGAAGAAACTGACTTCTTCTGCCTCACTCAGCTCTGAAGATGCTGTCAGGATTAAGAGGAAGAAGTTGACACTTGGGAACCACCCATGGTGAGTGCTGGAAGTAGAGGCCACCTAGAAAAACAACTGTCCTGCAGAGCTTCCTTCTGCCAGAATGGTCTGGAGGAAAGGTGATCTTCCCACAAATTCCCTTGTGCCAGGTCAGGAGGGTTCCCTGGGCTGTGGCTCTGCTGTCCCTGGGCTGTGGAAATGGCTTCCCTGGAGCTGAAAGCCTGGGCAGTGTCGAGGTCCTCTGCTCTGTTTGGCTGTACAGCAGTTTTTCATTGACTGGAAACTAGACACAGTTGGGGCCCTAATATCATAGAATTAGCACAACTACCTTGCTTAGCTAATTGTTTTAAGTGAGATTTTTAAAGAACTATTTTCCTTAGTTTGCTTTTCTATTTTCTGCAAGTACAAAATTCAATTTTCTTAAGTGTCAATTTTTATCTAAAATAAAATACTTATTAGCAGTCCCAATGCATTTCAACGTAACTTTGTTTTTTGAAATGATTTCACAAAACTCTTTACATGTATAATTGAAATTGACTTTAATTTGAAACTCTGCCTTAACAGAGTCACTATTTCTGCAATCTGCCCTAGCTCGTTTCCCAAGGAAAATGTCATTTCTCTTGCAGCAAAGGGAAGGACATGAGGTGCCCTGCTAGAACTGGAGACCCAGAGCTTCAGGGACTTTGGCCAGCTGTGAGTGTAGGATTTCTGAAACCTGTGCTCGTGTTTTCAGCTTGCTCTCAGCATGTGCTGTGGTCAGGGTACAGCTCCACAGAGCTTTTTGTGAAATTTTGGCCTTGGAGTAGTAACACTCATGGTTTCCTGAGAAGTAAACAGTTTTTATCAGTGGCTGAATTGGAATGAGGCACTAGAATTAACTGAAATGTGAAGGCAGAAATTTGAGAGCTAATGCATAATGCTGAATGCAATTCCATTCCTTTCTTTTGGATACAATGTATTCTGGAATTAAAGTTGCCGTTATGGTAAAATAATTTCTATTGAACTCCGTTTTGTAACTTAGCTTAATGTGTTTTGCCATTGTTTTAATTTAAAAAAGTCTGCCATTGAAAAGCTTTTAGCACACTGTGAAAGGACCCTTAGTGTGGGGTACTGGAAGTGCTTTCCTGTGTTGGACAGCCTGAAAGAGCTTAAAAATTGCTGCTGAACAATCTGATCCTCTTCCCCTGCACCAAAGTCACTTCCAGCAGCTTAAGAACATTTAAATAAAAAACCTTTTCAAATATAGTATATGCAAGGGCCCTGTGGGAAAGCTGAGTCACTTTGGGAGATGTTTAAAAAGATTTAAAACTTTGCAATGCAGCCTCCTTGATCAAAGGATGATAGATCCATGGGAAACTTGCTGTATGATGTATTCCTGTATTCCATTGGCCTTGGGAATTACAACTCTGTGCACAAATGAATGTTACCAGTTACAAGTGGAGACGCTTTGCCAATATTGAAATAATTGCATTACAGTAAATCTTTAACTTTTAAAAATATTCCAAATGGAGTTTCAGCGCTGCTTTCAAAGTCATCCTGAAGACAATGGGTTGCTTCCTATTCAGCTTTGGAGTTATAAATGATTATTGAAAATATTTTTATATTTCCAAAGTTGTAGCATAGAGAGAGCAAATAAAATTGTCCTTTTCTAGGATGTCTTTATTTCCTGTACTGAAAAAGAAGTTAATATATTTTTGTCAATAAACAAAGATTTTGCCTTACGAAGATGCAGCATTTTAGCTACGAGTTAATCTTGTAGAAACAACATTATTTAATTTGCTACTGATTCAAGAGATCTCTGCAAACAGCTAAATAGTGGTGTTGTGTGCCTTTGTGGTTTCACAGAAGCCACTTTGTTACTCTGTATTTGCAGGCAATAATCCATTTCAGAAATGTTCTGAACTAACATTTACGAGGTTTTCTTTGTGGACTGTCTCTCATCTGAGTCCACCACAAGCAACAAAGAAACTTCTGCAAAACTTATCATGAGTCTTGTGACAATTATAGGTACCTTCTATGATTCATGCAAAATAATTTCTCTACTCAGGTTAGAAAACACCAAATCTCCAGGAGATCTCTCTTGAGTTATTGCTGTAGTGCTGCTGGCAGTGCCATTGAGGTTGTTACCTGAGGAGGATATAGGGAAGTAAATAATTCTCAGATTAATTTTTTATTATAGAGCTCTATATTTTTGTTTCAAGTCATTATGGTTTGTGGGCCAGCAACCCTCCAGATAGTGAGACTTTGGATTCAGGCCATGGTAAATATAGGGGGAAAAATAATATTTAGAGATCAACAGGCTCAGAAAATGTGATAATCTGGATGAATTTATCTTTTAGAAATCTTGCTGCGATAGTTGAGGTGATTTCTGTATGAAATCTGTGAAGACTTTCAGGGTCCATTAGTCTTGAGGAAATTGTACAAATATGAACTACTGCTGTTTGAGATCACTTATCCAACCCTTGATCTCAAACAACAAGGAAGTCTGGGGAAATGAAGCAGGCTTTGCAAGACAGCCTGAGTCACTGCTCACAGTCTCTGGGGGAGTGAGCATTTGAAGTACCTTTCTCAGTCGGTTCCAGTCCTTCAACTTGTACTCATTGATTTTCTCCATTCCCAAGCTCTAACCTCGCTGCAGGATTGGAGGGAGGGCCTGTGCTGGCTTTTGAGGAAATCTTCCTCCCTTTTGTCCCCAAAACCTCCTGTCCGTTTCTCATCCTGAGCTGTAAGAGAGCTCATTAGTTCTGCTGTGCTGCAGCAGGAGCAGGCAGGAATTCTGGGAACAGGCAGGGATTCCCAGCACAGGGATGGAGCTTTCCTCCACACACAGGCAGCTGAGCCCGGGCAAATATTGTCCCAGCACTCTGGGGCAGCCTCCATTTAAAAAGTTTGGGTGCCCTCAAACCCGTTTTGCACATGCCAGTGTTACATCTATGCAAGAAAATGAAATAATACTTGCTGTGGCAGTTGTTTGCTTTTCTTTTGGTCTCAGTGAGCTCGTGCAGAATTGTTCTTCCTCGCCCTTGGGGGGGTCTCAGAGCCAGGAGCAGAGCTCTGGGGTAGCATCGAGCAAAGCCACCTTCATGGCTCTCATTTCTGCCCTGCTCAGGCTTAACACAACCATTAAAAAGCTGTGGTTTTCTCTCCATGGAAATGCATAGATTGACTTTGCTAAAATTTTAGATACGTTCAGGTTGAACTCTCAACTGAGACAAGGTTTAATCAGCAGTTACACTGCTTTGTGGGTTTTTTTGCAGTTTCTTTTCTTTGTTTCAATTTTCTTCTTTTTCTACTGATAAATGAATAAAAAGGGGATATTTTCTAAAAGAAGTGATGCTGGGCTACTCTATGCATTGAGATTAGCTGGAGGGAGTGAAAATGTACCCTGTGGTTTCTGTCCATTTCTACTGTATTGGGAAAATGGATCAAATGTGCACTAGATTTCAAAGTGTTCTGTAATTCAGGCAAAATATCTATATATCCAAATATGCCATTATTAAAAAAAAAAAAAAACCAAAAAAAACCAAACCAAAACCCCCAAGCAAAAAAACCCCACAAAGTAAAGGGAAATGTAGGCTGACACCTTAGACTTTGGATTTCTCATAAAGAAAATAGTTTAACCCTCCCCCTGGTTTGGGGGATCTAGAGTAAACAAAGTATACCGGTAAAATCCAGAATTTGTTACCATTGAATCACTTAAAGCTAAAACAATATTCTGAGAAAGAATCACTCACTCAAACAGGCCTGAGTAGGAAATATTGTCCCTGTGTGCACCAATCCTTCAGCTGTCCATGTCACGAGCTGGACTCCTTGAGGGGTTTTGTTCATTTGTTTTGTGGAGGTGCTGGAAACCTGCAGCTCCTACTGAATTCAGCTGGTCTCCAATGAGGTCCCTGGTGAGCTGACAAAAGAGGACAAGGATAGTTGAAACATTTTTCCATCTCAGGCTTGCCTAAGGCACTGGTTCTGGAGTGTGGAGGTGCCAGTTGGATTTTCTGTCTTACTGCTGGTGTTAAAATGGGGACCAAGGCTTGGAATAGCTGCTGAGGCAAGTCAGGAGTCAGAAGGAGAGAGATTCATTGCCAAAGCTGCTTTTTGCCTGGCTCTGGTCCTCACAAGTATTAAAAGTTAACCACAATTTTTTGACAGGAGAAAGATGAAAGGCAGCCCAGCCCTCCCCTGAATTACAGGGGGTTGCAGTGGGAAGCAGATGTGCACACCCCTCCCAGAGCCAGGCACTGCTGGCAGTACCCAGTGGGATGCTAGGAGGGAGAGAGAGGACAATTTTGCTGCTGATGAAATGCTGCTTTGCTCAAGGGACCACATTATTGCTGTTATTTATGCACTGCCAAAGGTGTGCACAGTGCTTTATAGTGCAATAAAGCAATGACTGGTGTCCAGTCCCTTGGGGTGCTGCGCCACTGCTGAAGGATGGCAGAGGGGCAGGATGAAGGGTTGATTGTCCCTCTGCGATGAGGCAGAGCTTTGTCACTGTCACAGCGTGTCCTCCTTGGCCTCCTGGCTGGGGACATTCCAGTGGCTCTGTCACTGGTGTGCACAGTTGCCTCTGATGACGATTGCAAGGGCATGTAGCCTGTTTGATATGCACTCAGAGTCTGGTGGCACTGGAATGAGTGAACAATACCTGGGGCTGTGACAGAGGCACTTTCTAAATTTTTTTTTTAACTTTTACAGATTCCTGGCCATCTGCTCCCTCACCAGCTGCTCACAGTGCAATGCAGAACTTGTCTCCATTTAGGAGCTCAGCCCCTTGAGGAGGGCAAAGGCAGTGGGTGCACAGCTGACCTCCTGTGCACTGTCTGCAGGACAGACCCAGACCCAGTGCCAAACTCCAGAGAGATGGGGAATAAATGCAAGGAAAAGGCAGAAGAACAGACATATGGCTGCATGAACTCTTGTTCACCCCTTCCCACATCCTGGCCATAGAGATGCACTGGCCTGGAGAACTGTGGGAGTGAGTCTGGGGACTGAGAAGACCAGAGGAGATGGCCCAGTCCCAGATTTGACACCCCTTTAGCCATTATTAGGTAGCCAGGAAGGAGTAAAAGACATTCCCTGAGGGCATGGAGAGGTTCTGGCTCTGGCTGTTGTGCTGTAGTTGCTGTGATATTTCTTTTTCTTGGGAAGAGAGCCGAGGCCTGTGGCAGCATAAGTGGAGGCAGTGGGGAAAAGCAGCAAGTTCTGCCTCAGGGAACCTCAGCAGCCCCCAGCAGGTGCAGGAGAACAGAGAAAGACACAGCTACTGGAGATTTGTGGGGCCAGAGGCCCCAAGGACTCCTCCTGCCAGGCAAATGGCATGCATTATTACTTGCTATCTTTGGGACACCTGGGTGAGAATTCCCTAATTTAATGAAATCTTATTTTTATAATCCCCTTGGGATCAAGGTGAGTGACCTAGATGCTCTCTAATCCTACCCTCGATCTCTCCTGTGCCTGCTCCCCAGAAATGGGGGTGATGCTGGAGCAGGCAAGGGAGGAAAAGGCAGGTTGGCCCCAGGAGCTGGAGGGAGTGACCAGGTTTCCTCCTCCATTTCCAGAGAGCTCCTGTGCTGTGCGTGTGCCACTTCAGATGCTCAGAGCACCCTCCTCCCTCCTCATGCTTTTATGCATTTTCCAATTAAATTTCTTCCACGAGAAGGAGAGAGGCACTCTGAATCCATTAGCATTAGTAATTATGCAAATGCTTCAGGGAGTTGACTGCCCATCATTACATATAATTAATGTTTTTGGTTATGAATGAAGGGTTTGTTACTCTTCTTCACCCCCCCTCCCGTTTTTGTGCTGGAATGGGGCGGGGTAGAAGCGCGGGCGGGGGGGGTAGGTGGTGGTGGTGATGTGTGTATTGGTGGTGATGTTGCTGTATTTAATTTGCATAATCAGGAGGTCTGATTGGGTATGCATGAGGGTAGGGGCGGGGGCACCTTCTCCACCGTGCACTCAGTTAAGCTGGTGGCAAATCTCAGGAGGGACATGCGGCGTGTGGAGCGCGGGCGAGCGCGGCACAGTGATGCAGCCGGCAGGCTCGGGTTTAGGCTCGGGTTTAGGCTCGGGTTTAAGGAGCAGCACCAGCAGGAGCAGAGGTGCCCTTGGACTGGCAGGGCTCTCTGCACAGGTGGTCTTGCCTGGAAATGCTCCTCCTGCACTTTCGCTTTGCTTGCCTGCTGGAAATGGCCCAGGGATTCTGCAGAGGTGCTGTTCCCGGCTCTTTTCTTGGGCAGCACATGGGCACTGAGCACTGCAGAGCTGCATCATCCATACCCGAGGCAGCACAGGGGGAGTAGGCTGGGCACCCCCATCTAGTGCCCCATCCCCGAGGCCGTGCACAGAGATCTGGGTCTGAGGCTCTGAGCAGGCGTGCTGGTTCTCGGGGCTGTGGATGCTCGGTGCCCCTGGAAGGCAGGGGCTGAGAGGGGAGGTGTGTTGGGATGGGCTGAGCTGTCCGTGTAACAGTGGTCAGGACAGACAGGGAAGTGGTACTGTGGTAGCTCAGAGCTGTACCTCTGTCAGGCTTTACCTCCCACATCAAACATTACAAAAGTTGGCGGTGGAAATTTCCTCTGTGTGTCTAGTTACAACAAATGCCTGGGAAACTTCCCTGGAGATCTCCCTGGTCCACATGAAACAAATGGTTCCTGTCCACTGTAAAACATCTTCCCGTTCCCTGTCACTATCCTTTCTCTTTTTGTCTCTTCTATTCCTCCTCTGTATTTCCTTCCCCAAGCAGCCTGACCTTGGTCTCCAGCTGAAGTCTATCTTGTGTCCTTTACCACAATCCCTGGATGTAGGCAGCCCATCACTGGCCTCTCCAGGCTCCCTTGGTTTTCAAGTGTCAGCTGCTGTGTTGCCTCACTCCTTCATGGAAAGGATATAACCCTTGGTTTTGGCTGATCCAAGATGTACAGAAATAGGTATTCAGTGAAGGGGATCTGGAGGAACAAAAGATTCTGGGAGCAATATATGCTCAATGGGAGAGAATGTCCTTGGGAGAGCCCTGAAAGTATCCAAGCCAAGGAGATACAGTTCCTCAAAACAGAGGGAGATGAACCTAAGAGATGGAACCATGGAGATGAGAAAAGCAGGCCTGCAGCAGAGATCAGATTGACCAGAGAGTCTCTGTCAAGAACCAAAAAGGGGCAGCAATTGCTTAGATGGAGTCTGGGGTATTGTGTCCTCCTCCTCTGTAACTACCATTATTTTCTGTTCTGATTATAGTCCATTGTTTGCAATTCAGACACTGGGAATTTGATAGATTTCTTCTAGCATCTCCCTCTTGGGTCACCATGGGCAAGGTGTGAGCTCTTCCCAGCACTGCAGGAATTTGCAGTATCTCAGCAAAAGTTCCCAGAGCAGGCAAGTAGGGAGAATTTCAGTTTTATTTCCTGCCATATTATCCCCACAGCTTACAAAAATGTGAGACAGAATTCCAACAAGAACTCTACTGTTAGTTAGAAGAGGTGAGGAATGGGACACACATAAAAGAAAGAAAAGATCCTGAAAAAAATTAATGTGTTTCTACATATGTGTTTTTATGTGTGTTTGTTCTTAAAGCAGAAGGAAGTCCTCTGTGTGTATGTGTTTGTGGATAAGCTTTTAAAGGAGGAGAAAAGTGGGGAAAACTTGAAACATTAAACTTCCAAAAATCCCTCAGACTGTTGATAGATGGCATTATGAACTGATACCAGTTTTGCTCTAAAGATTGTCTTTTGGTACAAGAAACTTGAGGCAGTGCTGGATTCTGTTGTTGTCAAGGTTTTGTTTTCTCTGACTTGAAGTTGCTTTGGAGATTTGTAGTTCTGAGGTTTGTGTTGTTCAGTATTTTGTAAAGCATTTGTGCACTCGGCCTGCTGCTGCAGAAAACCACTGGGGATGACAGGTAGAAGCACCTGTAAAATCTTCAATGAGCACAAAACCAAGAGCTCTGCTTGGCTCAGACAAAGAACTTCTCTTAAGGATGACAAGAGTACCAACACTGATGGGATAGGTGATCCCTGAAGGATTGGGTGAAGTCCCAGAGACACTTGCTAGGAGTAGAGCAGAGGTCTTTGGGAATTATGTGATGAGTAGCTGCTGTAAAATCATAGCAGCAAGTGGTGGTTCTTCCTTATGTCATAGAGAGGGAGCTTTCCTCCTGTGGAAAGGGAAGATATCAGCAGCTCTGCTCTGGTTTTGCTTTCTGTGACATTCATCCCACAACAGAACGTGTGACCAAGGCACCAGGACAGTAGTGACCCATGGAAGCAAGGTGAGCCCAGGCTCTTGAGGTGGCCCATTTGCCCAAGCCTGGCTTTGTGTTTCCTGAGGTCAAATCTGCTGATTGTGCTGTGTCCTCAAAGAAGACACAGGGTGAAGACCTCACTGTCCCCCAGAGCCACTACTGAGGTCAGCTGGGCCTAGAGAAAGGATGAGGAAAACAATTCCAAAGCAGAAGAGAGACAGTGCTGAGAACAGGGAGTGCAGCTGAGCGGGGGAAGGGAAAGGACAGCAAGTAGCATGAGAGCCCCAGACTGTGTCCCTTCACCCAGAAGGGTGCAGCCGTGGCCCAGGGACTATGACCTGCAGGAACAGGGCTCCCAGGACACAGCTGAGCTTGGGCAGGGTGTCAGCCCTGTCACAGGCTGCTCTGTGTGCACTGACGCTCACAGATGGTGCTTGATGGTGTCACTGTGGGGGAAGGCAAAGAACAAGGTCCCCTCTGAGCTGTGCCCAGCAGTAGCTCCATGTGGGTCGTGTCACTCTTCTGCATGGTGGTGGCATTTGCTTTGTTTCCCTTTGCCATTTGATTTGTTTTTGTTGCCCACATGGGCGGGTCAGGCTGTGTCTGGGCACAAGGACACATGAGAACACTCCATGGGCACATGCTGGCACAGTGCATGGTGCACAGACTCTGGAGATTGCTAAAGGCAGAAGTTAAATCCCACATCAAAGCACAGAGCTCTCAGAGCAGCACTGTTCAAAGGCACCAGCTTCCTTCCCGGGAAAGACAGATTGTCACTTTGATTAAGAGATTTTAACAAGAGAGAAAAAAGAAGGAGTGAAAGAATGGAGGAGAGAAAAGAGGGAGTTTTCATTTATATCTTTTTTCCCTTTGGCTATCCAAATAAGGCTTCAGTTTGATCAAAAAAGGACGCCAATTTAAAATAAGTTTAATGTAACAATAAATTATTTAAAAGAGAAGAAGACACAAGCTGCTGCTTAAAAAAAAAAAAAAAAAAAAGAGAAAAAGCTATTATTGAAATGTCAGAACAAATACCCAGCTTGATCTGCATTAATATGATAAATACTAATATATTCATTTCCCCTGGTGCTTCTGGGCTTACAGAGGTACATCTGCAGCACGTTGCTTTTGGTAATCAGGTCACAACTTCAAAGGGAGACACGCGAGGTGTTCTGGGGGATGTTGTGCAAGCAGCAGTTAGAGACCTTGTGGAACATCCTGTAGACTTGAGGTGTTCTCATCAAGGGTCTTCTGGAAGTTCTGTGATTGCTGAAGGAAATGGAACATCTTGTCATGTTCTGTGGTGGCCCACCCGTTGTGGGACAGCACTGGTGTCTGGCTGTCAGCTTCAAAGTTGCTGTTTTCCTGTAGACAGCTTATCAAGAGAGAAAAAAAGGCTGAGGTGGAGAAAGCAAATGAGCTTCCCACCTTCTACCCCCACGACCTAATTCCCAGCCCCTCTGTGACTGGGAAAGCTGTAGAACACAGCTGTGAATCAGCCATGTCAGTCTGTGCTTCCAGAGCTGCAAATGAAGTTTTCCAGGAGCAATTCAGTGGAACTGATAGCTTGAGCCTTGAAGAAGCGTTATGGAAGTATCTTTGTGTTTTTAGAATCTAACAAGCTGGGAAGGATGTTTTGGATAGGGACATGTACTATCTTCTACTAGGCATTGTCTCTGCCTACCCCACCCTTCTCATCTGCTGGACACCAAGTTCTGTTGTAATGTGCATCAGGCTTGCTGGTATCAGCACCACCTGTGCCCTTGAAAGAGTAACCTGGAGATCAGACCCCGTTATGGGGGTCTTTTCTATAGCCAAGGCCTAGATTTAGACCAGAGTGATGCACCCAGGTACCAAGAGAAGCCAACAGTTCAGACTTAGAAGAGCTTATTTAGGAGTGATGTGGTGTGAAAGGTGTTGAAGTGTTGTTTCTAACGTTACTGCTGACAGTTGAGTGACAGATTGAGAGTGTGGTTAAATTGAGATGCAAAGGAGTTAAACTGGTCTTCTGGTTGGTAGAATAATGACAAAATGTTGGAGAGAAACAAAGAAGGGGCAATTTTACATGAGAAGGTTGAAACAGAGAGAAGCTCAGAGGCAGGGAGTGGAGGAGAGGTGTGTTTAGAAAATCACATACTATAGATACTTAAGTGAACCTATCATAGAATGGTTTGGATGGGAGGGACTTTAGAGATCATCCAGTCCAAACCCCTTCCTCTAGCTCAGGTTGCTCCAAGCCCTGTCCCGCTTGCCCGTGGACACTTGCAGGAACGGGGCAGCCACAGCTGCTCTGGGCAGCCTGTCAACGTGGCAAGGTGAGTTAAGGTAAAGCCATGAGACATTCAGTTAGATTTTGATCTTCTTCACTGGGATGACTTGTTAAGCATCATTTCAATTGAGATAGCTCAAACATAATTAATATATTGCTAATCTGCTGCCACATTGAAGCTGAGACATCGAGCCCCTCCTCACAGTGGGCACGTGGGCCCAAGGTTGCAGCGTGGTGCTGTGAGCTGGCCACGTGCCCACCTCAAGGAAGGAGTGATTGCATCCAGGGGAATTTAGCTGCTGCTGGAGCCTGGAGTTTCCAGGCAGATAGAAGTGTGCCCAAAGCCCAGACAGGGCTGGTTAGAGATCTGCAGGAACCGTGCCTGAGAGTCTGTTGTGATAATCTGGGCTCACTTGAGAAGCTCCTCTTCTGTGTGTGTGTGTTTCTCCATGAAATGCTCCAGTTTCCAAGGAGCTCTAATGTGCTTTTCCAGTAGATTTTATTCACAAATGCAGAGTCTTAGTCCGTCTGCTTCTGTCCCTCTTTCCCTCCATTGCCTGCATTTGAATGTATAATACTGGCTTTTGGGCATGAGTGTGCTGTGCCCAATTTACAGACCAGTTCCTCAATTAAAAGATGCATAAGCTTTATTATTTATACCATTATTTTTCTAATTATTTTATTTTCCTTGAAATGCCCCACAGGGTCCACAGTTTGCTGGAAACTCCACCAAGAGCTCCTGGCTATTGACTTCAGAAGGTTAACTCTCCCAGTGGCCATTTTTGATCCATTCACTGGGAAAATGTGATTACTTCTTATTTACTGACATTAAGTATTCCTGCTTGTAGCCAGTGTGGTATTAAAGTAAAATGTTCAGCATTTAACACGATGAATGCAGAGATATGAGGCTAAATGCACTGCATAAAATCTTTATGGGGCTGTAAACAGACACCCAGAATATTTTCAACTGTTGTGTTGTGAGTCAGGCTGGGGTCCCCTCTCTGCCAGGCAGCCTGCCCCAGGTCTCTTGGGAATCAGCCAAGATGTGTCAACACAGCCTTGGCTTCCAGAGGGGAAGGGGCCTGGGGGACAGAAAATGAGCAGGACTGCTTCTGGTGGGTGTTGCACTTGCCAAGACTGGCCTTGGCCACACTTGGTGGCTGTTGCTGCGTCAGTGCAGATCTGGGGGGTGAATGTAGCTTGTGATTGCTTCAGAGCTGCTTTCTTCAGACTCGGTCTCAGATAAACAGAGCTCAAGAGGAAATCAGTTCAGAATGAGTTTTGTCAGCTTCAAAAGAGATTCATTCCTGCTGTTGTCAGTCATGGGAGACTGATGGCTGAGATTGCTGAGGAAAGCAAGGCCTGTGGGCATTAAAGCAGATACTGTTACTGGAACTCAGGGCTTAAAAATGAGATTTAATCTGAACTGTGGATTTGTACAACATCCCTTCCCCCTTCCAGCTTCTCACTCAAAAGGTCTGGTTTCCATGAGCACACTCAGCTTCCAGTGCTCCACTTGTACACATCAGCTCTCTGGTCAACACCAAATCTGCTCCTCACCTCCTGTGTGCACTGAACACCAAGGGCAAGGGTAACTGAGAGCTGGGCTCTTGCTTGATCTTGTTCTTTGCTGGGTTTTGGGTTGGGTGTTTGGGCTGTGTCCTCACCCAGGGATAGTAGCTGGGAACTTCTTAGCAAAACAGGCACCTCCTGTTCCCAGGGAGAGCAGCTGGGCTCCCAGGAAGCCTGTGCCGGGCTTCCCACAGCTCAGCAGCTCTTCTGTGCTGAAACCCCACCCACGCCTCCTGGTGCTGCAGCACAAGGAACACCAGTCATGCCACCCAAAGCACTGCTTGTCAACTTTTACTTGGGGTAATCCCTGCCACCCTTGGGTGTTGGAACCCTGGATGCTGAGAATTTTAAACTTTCCGTGCTTAAAGGCACAGACCCAAAAGCGAACACTGCATTTGACCTGAGGCTGTGGAAAATTGATTGATAGCCCTGGGATTATGGGTGTGTAGTTGGTTAGAAGTGTTTCATATCACAGGGTAGAAAATTTAGAGTTTGAGGTTTTAGAATATAGAAATAAATATGAAGCAAGATGGAGGTTTTAGGGCGGAGGCAGGTTGTTCTTCTTCACCTTCTTCCTTCTTCATGGGTTTGGGTGATGTTTTGTAATTGGACAGAAAAGTCCACATTGGAGGCTTTGAGGGATCAGTTATTGGGTTAAAAGGGAAAATAATCTAGGTGTCCTTCCTTAATTGGATAGTTTAGTCTTAAAAGACCTTGTAACAGTTAGCCATTTTGTGCTTTCTAATGAAAAGCTGCAGAACTCATGGTTGTGGGGCTGTTTCACTGATAAGAAATAATAAACACCTGAGTCTGAACATGAACTACCATCTCGAGTGCCTTCAGTCCAGACCCAGAGAAACCGATACCTGGGCACCTCAGCAAGTTCTAGGTATGGTTCATGGTAAGTGAGGAGGCAGAGCTGAGTCACAAGTTCTAAGTATCTTTACTGCTTTAATAAAAGGCTGTGGAAGGTATTTAAATAGCCTCCTGAGGAGCATTCAAAGAGCATTCAAAGGCTGCAATTCCATATTTAATGATACGGAATAAAATTGGTTGTGTTTGTGCTGCAGGCAGGTTCACACAGCTCTGACCTTCCAGAGCTTCTTTGTGCCATGTGTGAGGCTCAATGACAAACCTGGGAGTTTCTCCCAGGGGCTGATTTATTTTTGATTGTTCCAAAACCGCGTCCTGAAATTTGGAGTGGCAGATCCCTGGAAAGTTAACGTTTTGCAAGCTTTACTCTTGGTTAGAAGTCTAATGTGCCTGTTGGGAGCAGCCCTGCCTATCTGCAGTGCAGTGATCAGGACAATTTTACATCTTTGCCCTCCCCAATTGCTTTGGATGCTTCACACTGGGGTTCCCAGCACAGGAAGGGCATCGACTTGTTGGAGTGACTCCAGAGGAGGCCTCCACATGATCAGAGGGATGGAGCACCTCTCCTGTGTGAAAAAGCTGTGAGAACTGGGATTGTTCAGCCTGGAAAAGACTCAGGAGTGACCTAATTGCAGCCTTCCAGTACCTGAAGGAGCTCCAAGAAATTCAGAGAGGGACTTTGCTATAAGAGCCTGAAGTGACAGGACAAGGGAGAATGGATTGAAACTAAAAGAGAGTAGATAGGCTGGATGGAGCTCGAGCAACCTGATCTAGTGAAAAATGTCCCTGACCATGGCAGGGGGTTGGAATAGGATGATCTTTAAGATCCCTTCCAACCCAAACTCCCTATGGCAGGGGGTTGGAATTGGATGATCTTTAAGGTCCCTTCCAACTCAAACCATTCTGCAATTCTGTAGTTCCTTGCTAAAAGGTTTGTGTCCCACATCCATCCTGTTCCTCTTCCCCACTGCCTCCCCCTCCATTCAGTGTCTCTTCCCTCTAGCATATGGCCAGAGCATATTCTCAGTGATTCTGACACTTCTGCTTCTTTGCTGCAGCAGCCACAGGAACTGTGGGACGGGAAATCTGTTTGGTGTTTAACTCCACGTTTGCAGCCAGTCACGGAAGAGCAGTAATTAGAGCAGTGGCTCTAATTGGCTGACTGCAGAGGCCATGCCTGAGCAGCCCCAAACACTCCATGCTTAGGGCAGGGCAGGGATCACTGCCAGGGTCTCTCTGCTCTTCCTCCAGCAGGCCGAATGCTGCTCATTTAGGAAGCTAACAAGGATGTCTGACTGCTGCCTCGAGGATCTGACCCTTCTGCGAGAGAGATGCTGGTCAGCTGAAGTCCACGAGGTCTCTCCTGAAACTCTTTCAAGGGATCCTGGCAGGGCAGGCTCTTGGCAGCTCTGCCTGCTTCTGCCAGGGTTCCCTGCTTTCCCCTTATCCCACTGCTGCCAGGCTTGAGCGTGGTTTTTTTCATTAGCAGCGATGCAGGCAGAGCGGGGCCAATTACTCACTGCTTTATGCTTGCTGGAAAACCCACCCAGGACTGGTAATAGCCATTAAGTGAGGGTGCAGCTTTAACTATGTGCCATTACATTAAGTTTCAAGTTGATCTATGGCCAGAGCAAATTGAATTCCTGCTGCTATCCAGTCTGACATTTGTTACATTACAATGCCTGCTCTTTTGTTTTTGAGTCAATAGCTGCTGCTTTCGAGAAATATGGATTATTAGAATTTATAGCCCGTCCAAAGCGTCTTTTCAAACACTCATATCCTTTTATCATTTCGTTTTGTTGTTATTCTGCCCAGCACAGTTTGTATTTCTTCAGGTTTTAGCACCTGGGACTCTTGATACTTGTGCTAAATCAATACCCTTTGTCCTTATTGCTTTAATATACACAACCATTTGTGTGATGCATGAATTGCAGTGGGTTTTCTACCTGCAATAGTCATTTACTCCTCCTGCTCAAGCATTCCTTCCCCTGTCTGCGTACAGGCCGTGCTTTGCAGTAAATATCACACATCTACATTTAAATTCCTTTATATGACGATTTCCAGGTACCTGGCTGCACATGGGAAAGTGAATTTGCTGGCTCCTTATCAGGAGGGGAACACAGGTTTGACAGTGTTCCAGGGCTTCTTGGAAAGTGCTGGTGTGCTGAGTTAATAAAAATCCACCTTTTTCTCTTATACTTTAGATTTAATGCAGTGACACCTTTTCATAAAGCAGATGTGAATACTCTCAAGATCAGTAAGAAGGTAAAAGAGGCCTTTTGGACTTTTGTTCAGATGTCCTCAGGTCGTAGCAATTGAAGTTGTCACTCATCAGTTGGCAGTTCTGGAGACCCGTGGGAGAGGAATTGCTCTGATTCCTGTCCCATAGCCAGGTGTACTGGAATGGAGACCCCCAGCCTTGTGCCTTGGATCCACCCCTGCAGCTCAAAGTGGATTTACAGCAAAAGCAGCAAAGCCAGTGCTGTCACTGCATGTGCTCTGCCCTTCTGTGCTGATGGAGACGATGTGTGCTGGACACTGCAGTGTGTACTAAGGTAATGGTAGGTTTGGGCCTTTGGTATCACTCATCTGCTGACCCTTCTGGTCTGCTCCACTACTCTGCTGGCTCTGGGAGTCCAGGATGCACAAGAGCAGCAAAGCTGCGTGTTCCCTCTGAGTTTTGGCTTCCTTTGGTCTATCAGGAAGGGCAGGAAATATACAGGAAAGGTGAAGGCATCCACGATGAGATCAGAGAAGGAACAGGCTTAGCTTGTCCACTCTGTATTTCCCACACAAGAAGGAAAACCTTGCCCTCTGGCCATTACCCCTTTCCAGATGTTTCTCTTTCCTCTGCTCCATAGACTGGCAGCCACACACCCACTTCACGCCCCAGCTCCCTGCCAGCCCCATGGCCATCCCACGAGTTGTCTGTGCTTTGAGTCCTTGACTCAAGCTGCTCACCTTTGTGATTCAAGGCCCCGTGCTGCTCTCCCAGCTGCTGCCAGCCCAGCCCTGCTGTGGCCCCATTCTCCTCCCAGGCTGAGCATCTCCCGGCTGTGCCTTCCTGCTTGAGAGGTGACAATTTAACTAAGAGCCATTTCCGAGAGTGATGAGTGTGATTTTGAATGTCTCATTGAAACGCAGGGCAAATCCTTCATCCCCAAAGGGAGATGTGTTAAACACTGCTTCAGAATTAATCTGCAGAGCGTGAATCTCCCTTGCAGCAGCAGGGAGAGGCACCACGGTGTCCTCCTTTGTCTCCGTGTTCATGGCAGTCTCCTGGTTTATCTCTGCCACTGCTGCTCTTCGGGGCTCTCCCTCCCCACCCTGCCCATGAAAAATGAGATGTCAGCTCCCTTCAGGGCACGGGTATTCCTGATAATATATTTTCCATGTAAATAAATGCAGGGATTTGCCTATTACTTCCATTAATTGTAGTAGAACATGGGAGAAGCAGGAGAAGGGGTGACCAGATCCTCTGCTGGAATGACCCCCCACATGGAGCATCAGAGCTGCTGTCCTGCAGATTTGTGGCAACATCACTAGAATGGAACCCAACTGCCCTGGCTCAGGTGAACCAGCCCAGCACCTGACCCTGATGGGTGTGTTTTCCGTGATTTTCAAGTCCTCTCCTCAATCCCTTGATGCTCCCAGTGCAGCCTTTTCCTTCAGAGGTGGTTTCAGACCTGCAGATGAAGCACCCATGTCGCAGAGCCAGGAGGGAGAGCACAGCAGGGCTGTCAGAAGGTCCTTCAAAAATCTGTCAGCACAGGTGGCACGTGCCTGCCTGTTCCTGAAACATAAATGCTCCTGACTATAAAGATTATTTACATTGCCAACCAAAGCTGCCAAACACTTTTAAAATGCACTAACAGTGCTTCTCTCTTCCCACTGCACTTGCTGATAAAGGGCCATAAACAAGCTTGACACATTTATAATAACCTTTCTTCCCTCCCTCTACCTTGTTCTCTCCTCTTCCTCTCTTGCCTCTCTCGCAGGCTGCATTGGGTAAATTTTTATTCTACTGCCATTAGCTGGGATATATTGTTTGATGGGGGAAATAAAACGTCAAATCTCATTTTATTTTTATTTTTATTTTCTTTTTCTAGTAGCAGCTGCTTCTAATGCCAACAGCGGATGTTTGGTTTTAAAATTTTGTTTCCCCCAGCATTTTTTCCTTTTCTCTTTTCATTTTCTTCCCCTTTTCCTGTATCTCCCTTCTAAAAGGTCATCTTAAATGATGCAAGGATACATGCTTTTGCAGGTTGTTTTTATCACTTATCAGCCTGTTCCAAAGGCCATTTAGTCTTCTAGGCAAAGGTTGTAGCTTTCAGCCTCCACTTCCCATTTACAAAGGAAAAATGGATGCTCCATTTCTAGGTGTATAAATTAGGTATAGATATAGATATAAACCAAAATGCTAACCCATCGAAAAGAAAAGAACCTTGTAATTTCTTTGTCTCCAGTCTGAAGAGGTCTCAGGTTCACCTTTTTTCATGTCACCTGTTCCTCTCAGAGATATTGATGGAAGTGCCTCATCTAACAATTGCTCCTCCATCCTGTATTGATGGTGCTGTAGAAAAGCCCGTGCTTTGCAGATGAAAGGAAGGGTACAGACTGTTCCTCTGAGGCCTCTCTGGAGGCTTTTTTGCTCAGTAACTCGTGGCTGTGAGGGAGGGTTTGTGGGCAGCGGGGCAAAGGGGACTGCACTGGGAACCCATGCAGTTGAAAGTCTGCATTTCTGGAGCCTTCCTGGCTTTGCAATTTTGTACCCATAATGATAAAGCACTTATTTGTTTCATCTTCCCTTGAAGCCCTAGCCAGAGGGAGAAAAATGGATGTGGTAGACCTGGCCTGGAATTGCTCGTCCTCTGGCAGCAAATGAAGCCATGGTGAGCTGTGCTCAGCTGCTGACACTGGGAAAGCCTGGCTTGTGGGGGGGTTGATTCTAGGAAATCTGGCAAAGATGCAGCAATTAAGCTATTGTGTAAGAAAGCATTACCTAAGATATGGTTAGATAAGGTGAAAATGTCCCTCACCTCTCCCCACTTTGTCTTGCTCACATAATATGTGTATAGTATGTATGTATATGGTACTGGCAGGGCAATTAATCACAGTGTGCAGACCTTAGCTGGAGCCACTTTCAGAGCTTGAGACTTTCAGATGAGACATGAGGAAATAATTTTTTATGTTTGATACATTAAAACTGCTGCTTTTCCCCTTCACTTGGTATATTTTGTTGTACGTGGTCAATAAATTTGCAGAGATATGCCTGTGGTTATGGAAATCACACAACAGAGTAATTAAATGGCCTAATTGTAAAGTATATTATCTTCAGCCTTGCACTCACCAGCTCTTCTGCCACACTGCATAGAGGAGGGCAGTAATTGTGAAAATCTGACACAGACTTGCACTCAGCAGGGGAATCCAGCCAAATCCAAATGTGATGAACTGATCCCACCACCCATGGGGAGGGACCCACTCCTCCCTCATGGTGGTTTTAGACACAGTCAGTGACTGAAGACATTGAGGGAGGGGATGATAATATACAAAGGATAAATCATGAAGCATCTGCAGCAGAGAGAAGGTGGGGACCATTTTAATTTTGATACCACTTTGGCCTTCTAAACCTGTTCTGTGGGACTCAGGTCTGTGTTGTGTCCAACCATTTCATCCTCTGTGGTCCTGGCTGGAGTTCTGTGAAAATATGCCTGTGGTAGATATCCCGGGGCTCCTGTCAGCACTAAGGGCTGATGCTGTCTAAAAAATGAGGAAGGAATGAAGTGTCCTCTCTAATATGACACAAAACCCTCATCATCCAAGCCATTTTCTAGCGTATTAATATTAATTTTGCACTAATGCAGGATGAATACATTTTAGTGTTTGACCAGAGCACATTTGTCATTTTTATGTCATACTCACAGAATGCATCAGTGTGATATATTGTGTATTTTACCATAATAGTAGACAATATACCTCAGTATTTCATTTGGACAAGTAGCATGTATGAGGCAAGGAGACAGTCACTGCTGGACCAGGGCTGAGCGCAGGAAAACAGAAATAAATTAAAACATATTAATCTGGAATAAAAAGTCATTTATCCAGTAAATTAAAAGCAGAAGCCTTCACCTCTTGTTGAGTTGCCCTATTAGGCTGCTTTAGCAAGGCTTGGCCTGGAGCTTCTTGTGTGTGACTTCAGGCAGTGTGAGTTTAGAGACAGGTGGCAAAAGGCAGAATCTGAGAGTGACAGTGCCTGGGGAAGTGCAGAGCTGGAGAATCTGAGATGGAGCCAGGTGGGCTCAGGAGAGCTGGAGAATCTGAGATGGAGCCAGGTGGGCTCAGCACCTGCTGCCAGGTGTGCCATACACCACCCTGCCTCTTCCCAGAGCACAGCTGGGGCAGGCTCAGGTGCCTCTGGTGCCTCTGGGTGCTGGCAGGAAAGGAGCATCCCTAGGGTGCCCACAGGCAGGAGGCTGAGGGGCAGTGAAGGAGGGAGAAAGGGCCCCAAAAGCACCAGGGAAATCACAGTTACTGAATGGACTCTTCCCTGTTGCTTTATTTGTTCCCATTTTTTGCCCTGGGCACTGATGTTTAGTAATTTAGACCAAAGGGATCTAAAGCGTTGCCATAAAGGGTAGTTCAAAAATCAATGGATGTTAGAAAGGGTCAAATGATGCCATAAAGAGATTAACAGCAGCATGGAGAGATAATATTCCCCTGACTGCAGAGCCAGCCCTGAGAGCTTTATGACAGGGGAAGAGCAGAGGCAGCCCCAGCACCTCTTTCCCTGCTTGACTTCTGCCCCTCCTCACAGCTCAGGGCTGTTTGGGGAGAAGGATGGTGGGACTGCTGGGGGCAGGGATGGCTCTGGAGATGGGAATGAGAGCAGACAGGCAGGTGGGCCATGCTGCTGCCTGATGAATTCTTCTAATCCAGACAAACTGCAGCTCTGTGGACAGCGCTTGCTAAATCACCCAGGAGGAATTACTTACTCAGCAATCAGTCACAGGTTTACAGCATGAAGGTCAGATTTTATGAGGATCCCCTGGAAATGCATGGGGGAAGCACAGCATGGCCGTGTGTCACTGCCCTGGCATGGGACCTAAAGCCAGGGCAGGCAGCGTGCTGGGCAGGGGACAGAGCCAGCCAGGGCAGCCTTCCCTGCCACTTCCTCCCCAAACCTACCTGTACAGCCTCCTCACCGAGCTAGGGAATAAAATCAGCAGCCCAAGGGACCTGAGGGCTGAGGCAGAGGTGACATTTGGAGATGAACTGAATGTCCTTGTCAGGAGAAGGAAAGCTGTTCTCTGGGGTTTTGTTTTTTGCTTTGTTTTCAGCTGTTCTTTAGTTCCATGGAATGTTCTCAGCACTGACAATGCTCTCGTGCAGGAGCACATTGGAATAAGCAGCTCTGTTTTCTCCTGTCACTCTCCTGGGGCACTGCCTCTCTGTGTGGGGACAGGCAGAAGGAACCACTGGCATTTTTTGCTTAGAAAACACTGTTGATGCACAAAGATCTGTTCAGGACATGTGGAGGGGCCACTGCTCCTCAGGCTTGCAGTTGACTGGGCTCATGGAAAGGCCCCGAAGGAAGTGAAGAGGCTGAAACCCACATGTTCAGCAAGGATTGCCTGGGAAATCTGAGTCTGGCCCTCCTGGGAAGTTTTTCCCTTGGAAGCCAAAGGCAGCGCTGATGCTTGGGAAGCCTGGGCAGGAGCCAGTGATCTGCACACAGGGATCTTCCTTCAAAGCATGAGCAGTCCTTGTACACACCACTCCCTAAGCCTTGCCATGGTGACAGTTTATGGCAGATTAAAGCCAAGACAGATAAAATAACTTGTTTTCCCGGTATTGCACTGTAGATCTTAGTACTGCAGGAAATTAAAAATCACACCCAGAGGTACCTGATGTTTCCTGGATAGAGGTTCCTTTCTCCTGGGTGCTGCAGGCTGCAGGCCTGGCTGGCACCCAGAGGCTGGGGGCTCTTCATGAGAACAGGCACCCTTGGGGTCTGCTGGGGACTCCCCAAGGTGGGAAGAACACATGAAGAATGCGATTACATTTGGTGCTGCACTTAAACAAATCAATGTGTGAATCGATGTGACTGGAAGAGATGTGTTGAAAAGCCAGCTGACTGATGTACCATATTAGCAAATGTGAAGGGAAAGGAAAGAGATGGCTAAACCTCAGGAAAAGATGACCTTGATCCAGTGCCCTTTAAAGCCACAAAGGCATCTGTTTACTGGAAGAGACAGCTGCCATTTTATGTGGGAGCATTGAGTCTCCACATGCTAAGAGGTGACATTCTGCCTCTTCCTGCTGCCATGACTGGGTGGCTTTAGGCCAGCTCCAAGCCCACTTTCCCCAGGAGGAACCTGCTGTGATTCTCTTGCCCTTGCCCAGAGGGATATTCTTCTCTCCCACTTCCTTGCTGAATGCAGCAGACCCTGGTGGCCATCAGGATGCCTGGTCCATCCCCTGGAGTTGGCCCTGCTGGAGGCACAGCAGGGCATCCATTCCCATACCCTGGGGCAGAGCAGGCAGGAGCCATGGGCAGAGCTCCCAGACCCTGGCATGGAGCAGTGGCTTGACCTTTGCTCCATCTCCAAGGAAAGCAGCATTTTACTGATAGGCTTTGGAGTGACATGTGCTCTGTCACCTCTTCCCTCTCTCACTCTGTTCCTTGGTGCCAGTTTTTGCTGTTCCTTTGGTGCTGTTTTAGCTTGCTCCCTCTCTCTGCATTTCCCCTCCTTCTATAGCTTTGTTTCTGATTCTCTTCTGCTTCCGATGTTTTTCCCTTTTCCATGTCCTGCTGACCCCGATCCTGCTCACCTGCCAGCCCGCCCCACTGGGACTAACTCTTGGACTGCCCTCTGTAAAGATTTGTTTTCTTGCCTCTCACCCAAGTGACAGCAGATGAGGGAGTAGGGTGCTGCCACAAGATTCCTGTGCTTGCTTCCATCAGTGCTTCCTGCAGAGTCTGGGCGATTATTATCTCTGTAAATGACTGAAAGAAGTAGAGTGATAAAAGGATTAAGTGAGACGTACTTTATTTTATTTATTTATATCTTGCTGCTCCTCCTCCCATCCCCCTTGACAAGCTGTGGAGCATATTGTGCTGCAGCTGTTCCAGGGAGGAGCAGTGACATGGAGACCAGGGCATGGTGCAGAGGGGTCTGGGAACAGGCAGAGAGCACAGATGGGTGTTTGGGCAGGGGATGCAAGGGGCTGCAGCAGGAGGGCAACAGTGAAGGGCTGGGGATGCAGTGAGGCAGCTTGTCTCCTAGTCCTTCTTTTCAAGACAGGGGTAAAGAGCCCATGAGAATGCAATCATGGAGCTCGACCTGGAGCTGCTCAGAGTGAGAGCTTCAGTGAGTTATGAACCAGGAGGGCTGACAGAGTGTCTCTGGACAGGAATTGTTGCATAGAAATCCCACAAATTGCTGCTTGCCTGGGGCCCAGGCACAATGCAGTGGCACAGCACCGTTCCCACGGGCAGTGCCCGCCAAGCTGTTCCTGCAGCAGATCCCTGCAGATGCTACTGGAAGCAACCTATTCCCAGCTGAAGTTTATTTCAGGTCTCCATGTGTGTCTGCTAAATAGCTGCCAGCCTACAGACTCACAGGGACACGTGAGTCCTGGCTGGCAACTCAGAGAGCCCTGCCTGTGTCTGTGCCCTCACTAATGGCCCTTACAAGGGTTCCCATGGTCACAAGCCCAGGTGACTTCCAGCATGCCGGTGGCATTAGAGTTGGATGGGGCTTAAACCAAGACAGAGACTCAGAGTTATATAAAACAATTTAGCTCAAATGTTCAGGTTTTGGTATTGCATCCCCTCCCAGCTCCTTGGCACAGAGGGAACAGTACATGATTGCAAACTCTCCTTGGATTGAGCCCTAAGGAATGAAGCTGGAGATTATATTCCTGGCAGAGAGTCCTCTCTAAAACTCATTTGTACCAAGGCTGTATCTATTCTAGTAAATGTAACGAGTCTGGTCCTGCGGGGGTGTGATGTGGTGTGGTTCCTGCTGATACAACTAAACTCTGGCTTCTCCCATGCAGTTCAGTGGTGACAGTCCCTGGCTCATGCCATCCCCTGAACTGTGTCCAGGATCCTCTGGGACACTTCTGGCCAGGGAAGCATGTCCTGGCTTGGATGGCCATGACAGTGTCTGAAGCCTGGGCTCTGGCCCTGGCTTAATTACCAATGTAGATGTCTCCTGACACAGTTTTCCAGGGTAGAAGGAATTTCATGGACCTGCTGGTTGGAGCCAGGTATGTGGGCTGTGTGCAGTGCTGCTCACTGGCAGCACACGGTTACCACATATGGAGCAAGGGTGGGGCTGGAAGGGAGCGGGGGAATTTGGATGGGGAGGGAAGAGCAATTCGTGGCATGCTGGGAAGCCTCAGCAAGAAGGAGTGGAGGCAAGAGGAGCCTCTCAGTGTTTCCCTGTAGTCTCAGTGCTGGCATGATCACACTGCCTGTACCAGCAGGAAGAACTTGGCAGCCGCCATCTCACTGAGTGCTGCGTGGAGACAAATCAGCTGCTGTGTTTGTGTGACTAAAGAGACCCAGGAGCACAATCAGTCAGGAAGTGAAACAAAAGGATGGCAGCTTTCAGGCCAATACCTTCAGGAGTCCTCGGGATATGGGAGCTCTGCAGGCAGGTGAAGGAGCAGCTAGAACTATGTGTAATGATTGCATGTTCCCCTGAACCCCTGGGACCATGAACTGGCCCTAAAGGGGCAACAGCTGCACCATGACACTCCCTTAAGAAGTCCAGTCCCTGAGGTGGCATCACAGATATTTGCCTGGTGGGCATGTGGTGGCAGCAGTACCCCTCGATTGGCTCTTGCCATTTGTTCTGCCTCGTGCTGCAGCTGCCAAGCAGCTGATGTTCACTGGGCTGTTGGTGCTTCTGGACCTCGGCCTCCATCTCTGTGTCCAGAGTTCAAGGCCCTCTCTGGGTTTATGGCCAGCAGCAGAGGCTGTGGGTGGCACATGCCCCACCAGCTGTCACCGAGAGGTAGCCCAGGGGCTCAAGGCCAGGGTCAGTCTGCTGCCTCTGCTGCCTAAGGCCCCACCCACAGGTCTATGCAGAAGGAACAATTTTGTCTCTTCAAACAAGACCTGTGGGAGATGAAGTCACACCAGAAGGGTCTCTCATGGATTCTGGTCCACCCTTGGAGAATACAAGGCAGGTGGGATGGGCAGCTATCACTGGAAGTTCACCTGAGGACATCTCACAGCCTGACGCAGCTCTGCCTAAAGTCAGTGACTCCCCTGGGCTGACTCTTGCTATGGTGGCTTCTCCCCACAAATCCCCTCTGGCATTTGCTTTTCCCGACCTTCTCTGCTCTGCCATCTCTGCCTTCCCTTCCACCACTGCCCACAACGAGCAGAGTGAGCAATCCAGCATGGCCCAGTTTAATATTCCACAGATCCTCACACACTGATAAATGAGAACAAGAGAGGGAAGGGGGGGATGAGAGCCTGGTGCATGGGGGGGATATAAAGCCCTGAGCCAGTATTCAGAGCAGCAGAGATAACAATAAGCGAGAATAATAGTCTAACAAGTCGGAAATGTCACACGCGATCGGGTGCCATTAACACAACATGGATCTGAAATATCACATAATTAGTTTTGTGCCTGTTGTTCTGATTTGGAGAGAAAAAATATTAAAGGGAAGAGATTTGGGGGGGCAGAGAGGAAAGTGCCAGCAAAGTGAACTCATAAAAGGGTGAAGCCTACAGCGTCTAATGTTTTTGGAATGCTATAATAAAGCTCTATCTCCTTACCCATGTTTGAGGCAGAGATTTTTATCTGGCAGTATGGGATAAAAAGAAATGAGAACTTGAAAAGGGTAGATAAAATTGCGATTGATCTCTCTAGGGCTGCCTTGCCTCCTTTCAGGGAAGCTTGTGGGCCTCATGAATTGCTCCACTACTGAGACACATGATCCTCACCCCTTCCCATGCCACCTCACTAAAAGATGAAAAAACCCCAATGTTTTCAAGATTTCTTTCCCCATCTTTTTATAACCAAGTGCACAAAGCCCGTGTTTGAAGGCTGTGCAGTGACTCAGGAGCTGTTTGTCCCCTGAGAGCAGGCTAATGCACGGGTGTTTGGGGGACCCCCACTGCTCCAAGGCACGAGAGTGCCTGTGCCCGCAGACAGGCTCAGAATTTCAGGGGCTGGTGTCTGCCACCAGCTGCTGGGAGCAAAGCTCCTGCCTCTGCTGCAGAGCCTGCTTTGTGCTGGGGGCATTTTGTCTTTCTGAGGGATACAGGCACTATCAAAAGAGACAGAAATGCTCAGGTCTCAGCGGGCACTGCTTGGGGATGGTTGTATAAGGATTGGAACATGACTCTTCTCTGAAATGGTAGGAAAAGGGAAAATTGCAAATATCACAGGAGACAAACACTGTCAGTCTTTTCCTGCCCTGCAGTCTCTTGGGGTGTGAGGAAAGTGGTGTACATGCCAAGCTCTTGTGAGTCAACTCTGGTTGTGTCAACTCTACACCTAACTGTTAGTATATTAGGTGACTAGTTAGACTGTGAGGTGACTGTACACTCCTCTTTTTCTGGAAGGAGCTGCCCCTTTCTGTGGGGCTAACACCTCAAACACACTTCTTTGAGACAGGTGCCCTTGAAAGAGAGGGTGGGGATTGCACACTAACCCACCCCTCCATCCTGGAACAACTTCAAGGTCAAGTTGGAGTGGGCTTGGAGCAACCTGGTCTAGTGGAAGATGTCCCTGCCCACAGCAGGGGGGTGGAACTGGATGATCTTTAAGGACCCTTCCAACCCAAACCATTCCATGATTCTATTAACTTTCTATTTTCATCATCAAGAAGATCGTGATAGGGGTGGGGATGGATTTCTTATCCATGCTTCATTTTAAGCATTTCCCTTTCTACATGCCTTTTCCAAAAAGCTCTTTATCTCTGGTGCTCACTGGGACATGAACAGCCAACTCATTACCTCTTCTCTGGTGAGACAGCTGGAGCTGCTTGTGCAGCATCAGGCACAGATTTTGTTGTCTCCTGTGGCAGAGGCATCCCCTTCTCCATGCCCTGGCTGTGGGAGCTTGGTGGGTGCCTCCTGCTCCTGCAGGCAGGGACTAACCACCCATCGGTGCTTCTCCAGGCTGAAGGACCTTGTGGTACACAGCAGCCAGAGCTGGTTTTGCCAGCTCGTTCCAGGGACTGTATTTTGGAGGGGAGATGGGAAGAACGTGTGCTTCTCCTGCTTGCTCTTGCTTCACCGCAGAGCAGCTGCACACCCATCCCAGCATTGGTATCCTCTCTTCCTGGTCCGTGAGCAGAAGATGTGCTAACCCCAGATTTGAATTACAGTGCCTAGAGCTCTCAGTCACTTGTCTACCTGCAGATTGCTAATCACTTTTCTGGGAAAGAGGTGCTTTCAAACAAAAGCAGCACTCCTGTGCCCGAGGCATGGGCAGATGTGGCCAACTCCTGTCTCTGGAGGATGCCTGTAGGATTGGGATTCAATTAATTCAGCCCCAGCGGACCCATCGCTTTGCCTGCCAGGGGCCAGGCACTGACAGCAGTGTGACAGCAATGCTGATCTATTGCTGCTGCTCTGGCCGGTCGTGACAGGGAGCTGCTGTCACCTGCAGAGCCGCAGCCTTTGCGTGGAATGAGCGATTCGCAGAGGGCTGGAGAGCACCGCTCTGGGCTGGAGTGTGGCAGCTCTGTAACAGAGCTCCCCTCATTCACATGGCAAGTGAAAAGTATTTCTGCATTTTGTTAACACTGAGCAGAAGTCGTAAATATTAGGACTAGCAAAGAAGTGAGTTTTCCTTTTGACAGGACAGTCTGTGGCATCAGTTTTTCTCTTGACTCCGAAATGAATGTTAAAAATTCTGATGAAGCATATGTTCTTCCAAAATTAAACATTTCATTTCTATTTCAGTCTTTGCAGCTCGACACTATTTTTAAAATACAAACTAAATGATTTTGTGTGGAAAAATCGTTTTGAACAAGGCGTTTTAGACTTCTCAAAATTCTTTTTTTCATTTTTTTTAAAATGGAAAAGCTATTGAACAGACTGTGTGATATTACAAAATTTTTTTTAAATTTTTTTTTTAAATGGACAGACTGTGTGATATTAGTATTTTCTGAGATATGTTGATTTAAATGAATACAATTGATTATTTTATTTTGGTGGTAAGCAATTGTTGATGAAAAATTTCTGATGTGCTCTAGAAAGATGGACAAGGCCTGTATTATATATTGGTCTCTATCTATAGAATGAGACATTAGCTATTGCAAGAAGCAAAGGGAAGCTTTTGTGACCATTACTATCAAAAAATCCCTAAACACACTCCCCTGCATCGTATGTTAATGTAAAATATTAAGTTTCTTCCAGCAGTTTACAGGGAATTTTATCAGAACGATGCAAGAAATAAATAGGCTGCAAGATGAGCTTAACAGTGCTAGTTCTGCCATGCATTTCAGTCTGCTTCAGTTCTCAGCAGATCAGCTCAGCCTGGACTTGTTGTGAAGGTTGGGACAGATCCCTAACTCTGTCTTGGTTTGAAAGAGAGGTGTCTGCCAAGGGAGGCAGGAACCTCCCTTGGAATGGAGAATATGACCCTGTCCCTCAGAATTATTATAACTTAGAAACGAAGGGGCTTTGGGGCCGAGCTGGCTTTAGGAATGGGGAAGCTGGAATGCAGAGCTGGGAGCGGCGGAGCCAGGAGCAGCAGAGCTGGAATGCAGAGCTAGGAGCAGAGGAGCCAGGAGCAGCGGAGCTGGCAGCAGTGGAGCTGGAATGCAGAGCCGGGAGCGGCAGCGCCAGAAGCAGCAGCAGCGCCGGGAGCAGTGGAGCTGGAATTCAGAGCCAGGAGCGGCAGCGCCGGGAGCAGTGGAGCTGGAATGCAGAGCCGGGAGACTCAGATAAGAGAAGTGCAGCCAGGTACGCTCCTCTTCTTTCCTCCTTCCTAGGTACATCTTTTTTCGCTCTTACTACTGGTTGTTACTGTTTCTTTGCAACAAATGGCACAAAATTCCATGAGAGAAAGAAACAAAAGGAAAAATCCTAACCCCCAACTAACACCAAGGCAAATGTCTGCCTAGAGTACGGGCCCCAAGGAACTGGGCTGTAAGGTTGAAATCCAGTCAGGATTTCAAGAGGCTTGGAAAGGAGCACACAGCTGAGATACGTTAGGGCTCAGCTTTCAGGTGGCAGCAAGGCCAGGGTGGGGGTAGCCCACCAGTGATGTCCCTGCCTCGTCCCTGGTAATTGCAAACAGGTGGCACCAGCAGGGAGGCTCAGCCAGGTGAGCACTGCAGCACCTGGAACTTGTATTAGGTATTAGACCATGCTGACCAGAGGAGCTGAGATAGTCTGAAGGACTACCTTCAGAGGAAGCTAGGAGTCCTTCAGTCTGAAGGCCAGCTGGGGAGGGGTGTGCAAGCAAGGAGGAATTGAGGGAATGGTTCTGATGTGTTGCTTCAGCTTTAGAGGAGAGAAACCACTGCAGAAGCCTTAGGACAAGTATGGATGTTTGATCATTTGATTGGCTCGGTAACTGAAGGTAAGCTTTGCTGGCTGTGTTTTGGTGGTGGTTTGGAGAAGGGGCTCTCCTAGCCCTTGTTCCTCCCCTCTATCTTGAGCTGGTTTGAGATGATGGATGGAGTTATACCAGCCCTGTAGGTAGGGCTGAGTGTGGGCTGGGGGCTGCAGGTGCTGGCTGGTGCCTGGGGACATAGGCTCCCTGGCCTTGGAAAACAGGGAAACACAGGCTCTGCCTGTGCTGTGGCTTCAGAGGACAAAGAGAGCCTCACTGCCCAGGCAGTGGGCTCTGGGGTGGCTGCTTCCTTGGCTCAGAGCAAACATGCCTGTTTTTCCATGTTTGTGGAAGTTACATTACCAGCTCTTCTCTGGGAAATGGCCTGCAAATTCAAAAAATAAAGAGGAAAACAAGTTGTTCTGTCTGGCTTGCAGTCCTTTAAGGGCCACTCTTTCCCCCTGTAGCCATGAGGATTAGAAGCATCCTGTCCCCTTCAGCTGATGCAGAAAGTGAGGTTAAGTGCCGTGCCGAAGACTCCGGGACCTGAGGATATGCAATTCCCTGAACTCATAAAATCATGACTTGGCAAAACTGTGCTAGCTGCAGCGCTGTTCATGCTCTTAACCTGTATGTTCCCTAAGCCAATTAGGCTGAGTTTCTGGAGAGGGCAATAATGGCTGGGCACAGTCCTTTGAGCCAATAATGAAGGTGGCTGGAGCTGATGAGTGGCCTGCTAATGAGGGAGTGCTGCCTGCTTGCCGTGCATAGCTAATGACCCTGGCTCCAGTAGCCCACAGCCAGGCAGAACAAAAAAAATCTATTTCTACCCAGTCCTTCATTGCTATCCAGCTGCACTCAAGTGAAAAGCTCGTTTGGTGGGGAAAGGGAACAACAGCATGGCTGTTTTTGGAGAGGTAGAGTGGTTTTTTCTGTGCCACCCTGAGTCAGCCTCAATTCCTCTTTAGGCATTGCTGCTCTTTCCCCTCCCTGCCTGTGCAGTGGTGGTGCTTCAGGGATGGTGTTGGGAGTGAAATGGGTTTTGATACATGCTGCAGGTTATGGTGGAGAGGAGGAATGCCAAAATGCAGGCATTTTAGGGCTCCAGTTTGGAGATGCCTGCCTGGTTAGTGTCTGTCACCTCTCCAGCCTCTTCTCAGGGGATAATACCCTCCTGCATTTGGGAAGGGAGCTCAGGAAGCGGGCAAGCCCCCCACCAAAAGCTTTGTAGTATTTGTGAAACACAGATTTCTCCAGGATTGGTCCTTGTCTGTTCAAACCAGCTCCAAGGGCTACAGGCAGGCCTGGGCTGGGTCTGCTCCCATCTGTGCGCTGGGACAAGTGCCCACCTCTGGAGCTGGGATGGTCTGGTGTGTGCAGGGGCAGGCACTGGTACCTGTGTGCAAAGCCCAGGTGTGCAGGAGGCTGTGTCAGCCTCCTTGGGAGGGCTGGGCTTGCAGTGTGTGAATCTCCTGCTGTGTGGTGCCAGGGAGGGTGGGTAGGTGGGCAGGGTACAAAATCTGCTGAAAGAAATTCTTCCTTTCACCAGATTAAACTCTTCTTGCAGAGCTCCTGTGCATCTTCCCTCCTACTTGAAATTATAAATATGTTTTTTCAGTGAGTTAGTGAAAAATTCAAGCTTTCTACTGTAAGGACCCCATCTTCAAACCAAGCTCTGTGAGATGTACATGTGGCAGTTGATTTAGCTTCATTGGGCTGCTGTGGTTGGTAAAAATGTATTGAGATGCTTCCAAGATGCTAAAGAAACATAAATGATTGCTGTTAGGCTAATTTATTACTATTTAGCAGAGAACAAATACATTTTTTAAGGGGTAATGGCAAATTAAAATTCCTGTTAGGCAAATTTGCTTATCTAGTACTTAGTAAAATGTTGGGCTTAGATCCTACAGTCTCTTAAATGCACACACGACCTTATGCAAGAGTGTAGGCCCAAAGAAATCTTAAATCTCTGTGGGATCAAGAGTGTGGTTATTAAATATAAAGCCCTCACCAAATTAGTTTTTTGCTCTTGGCACTGCTAGTCTGCTCCTTACTCACTGCCTTTGCTTGGAAAATGATAGTCTGTGAGGTCAGTTTTACTGCTGTTTCTAGTTAGTGTCAAATTGTTGCCCTCAAGACTGGTTTTAGTGAGAGTGTGGTATTGATCCCACCTCTGATCTGCAGCATTGGGCATCAGCAGCCAGAAGGACACGGGCAGTGCTGTGTGTGCTGGGTCAGTTGGGCTGTGCTCTCCCTTGGAAGTGCCCTGGGGATCTGCAGGATGTGATGCTGTGCCCTCAGTTACACGAGGAAGGATTTGAGGAGCTGGCTGCTGCCATCCAGCACAGGTGGGCTGTGCAGCCCAAAGCAGGACTCACTAATGAAAGGTCATCCTGAAAACTCTTGGGCTGCTGGATGAGCACAGTAACCTGCTTCAGCTGCTTCTTGACTTACCTGTCACAGCTGTGCAGCAGCTACAGCTCCTCTTCTGCTCTGTGTCATTTCCACTTCCATGATGATTGAACTAAAAGGGTGAGAATTTTGGTGAGGCCATGGCACAGGTTGCCCGGGGAAGATGTGGCTGCCCCATCCCTGGAAGTGTTTAAGGCCGGGTTAGAAGGGGCTTGGAGCAACCTGAGGAAGGCGTCCCTGCCTGTGGTAGAACATGTGGAATGATAGGATCTTGAAGGTCTCTTCCAACCCAAACCAGTCTGGGATTCTATGATTCTAATTAGTAGAAATTGGTCTTGCTTTCATTCAAGTTCTAGTTTGTACTGCAAATCAAAGCAATTGCCTTTCTGCACTCCTGAGCTGGAGACTGGCATTTATTTATTTTGTTAGCTCCAGTTCTTCATGTGTTCTGGTGCAGATAATGGAACTAACATGGTTTGCAGTTCAGTTGTGAGCAGGCTGCTTCTTGGGATGGGATGTCACAGAGTCCCTGCAAGGGTCTGGCTGAGGTGTGCTGTGGCAGAGAGACGCCCCAGAAGTCAGCACAGGTCTGTGCAGGCGTGAGCAGTGCAAAGCTGGAGTGCTGCTGGGTTGGTAATCCTGAACCAGGGAGTACATCTGGAAGTGTTTGAGCAGGGATGTGTGCCTGAGGCGGTTTGTTGTGAAGGCAGCTCGAGAAGGTCTGGCATGCTTGCCTTGGTTGCACTGAAAGCTGGTAGCTGCACCAGCACAGACAGGGCAGGAATGAGCTTCTGGAGGGGCTGTGATTGAACAGGAGGTTGTGGGGGAATTCCAGTGGGCTCTGCATGGCCAGAAGCGGCACGGTCTGCACCGGCGCCCTGGGATATGTAGCCTATTGCTGGCAAGAGCTGACATCTGCCGAGACCTTTTAGGTGATATCAGGCCTAAAAACCAAACGTGTAGAGCAGTCCCTATTTCAATTGATTGGAATATGAAATTGTGGGCGCTGTGTGAATAAATGCTCACATGAACCAGCCATTTACCTTGAACCAGCAATCACCAGCAGATTGCTTTTCTCCAGTGAGCCTCATTCCTCGCAGATCTCGGTGCTTGCTGCACCTGTCCCACGCCAGGTGACAGTCTGAGGCAAGGTCTGTGTAAGAAATTGTGGCAATAAAACAGATCTGCCCTGCCCACACGGCTGTGGGGGCTGCTCCCCTAAGATGGGCGCTTACCAGCTCTTCATTAGCAGTTGACTTGGTGAGGAAGGCCTGGGGGCAGCTGGAGGCAATTCTCACCCCAGGCACCCACGGGGTACCCACGGTTTTGTGCCTGCTCTGACCATATCACAGATTTGAGATGGGTAGTGCATGTTCTGGTTGGAAATGATATGTGCTGTAATTCCTGTAGCAAAAAATATACTTGTGAATGTGTTCCTCGGAAAAAGTGGTGAGTTCAGATGATGATGGCTTTCAGAAATCCTTCCTCGCTACTTGCACAATGACTTCTATTTATGTGACAGTACAGCTTCTGTGAGGACCTTAAATTCGAGAGGGGTTTGGTTTTTTTGGCAGAGAGATGAATTTCTGATAGTCAAAACACTTTGTTTCAGATCTGTGAAGAAGTTCTAAATTACTTTTTTGTCCAGGTTTCCCTGGAACTACTCTGTTCTCTTGGATATGACATCGTTTGGGGAAATACTTGGATGTTTTGATACACAAATGTTTTTCAGTTGGGAACAGCCTGAGGTGTTTTTGGGAAGGAAAGCATACTCATTCAGCAGTCAAGGATTAATATAGCTCTGCCTGCATCCCTCTTCTCTGCCAACCAGTCACTGCCTTCCAATTCCACAGCAGTGGTCATCCAGGCAAGGCAAAAAAAAATAACACGTGAAGTGACCCACTGCAGAGTGTAACTACTGAAATCCAAGGGAATTGGCCCCAGCTTCCCCAGTGTGATTCTTACCTGGCTGCAGAGATGCTGGCTGGCCCCTCATGGCCCTGGTCATGTTAAGGACTGTACCTTAAATTTCAATGCACTGTAATTGAATGAGACCAAACCAAGAGATATTTTGATGCACAAGTAACACCTTTCTATGAAAAGGAATCACTCTTTCTACTTCTAGTGTGCAACAGTGTCATTGCAGCTGTCTTTGTGATGCTTTTGTTGTGACAGATCCACTGGGCAAGTATACTTCAAAACAGACTTTTCTGTGCTATGGGCAGCTGTTAGCCTTGGTGTGCAGGACAGCAGAGAGAACTCCAGTGGGAGAGCAGGAGGCTGTTGGTGTCTGTGTCCTTGCCAGGCTGGTGGGGTGGGTTGTTTTCCGGGATGTGGGAGTGAGGTAGGTGTGAGTCATGCCTTGCCCTTGTCATTCCCTTGTTTCCTGAGCCATGCTCGCTCATCTTTCTGAGCACAGGATGTGGTTGGCTTTATTTGGAATGTTACAAGCATCCCTGTCTGAGTTAATTGACCAAGACAAATTTTGTTAAAAAACCTTGACATTAATAATGTGAAATAAGAGCTGGGAGGTAAAATACACACTCTCTAGACAAGCATTAGCAGTAACCCCACCCTTCCAGACTCCTGCTGAGGTACTGTGGCAGAGAGCTTAGGTCAGTTAGTTTTAAAATTAACTTCTAGTCCTCAAGGCAGCCTTTAAATAGAGTATTTGAGCTGTGACTATTGCTAGTCTTTTTTGGCTGTGTAAGGGAGAGGTGGAAGAGTGTAACCCCAGAGAAATCCATGACTGCTGGTGACTGGTCTAATGACCAATCGTGGGCAGACCCTTCATCTCAAACCCCCTGGGCCCTGC
Source organism: Onychostruthus taczanowskii (assembly GCF_017590055.1). NCBI lineage: Eukaryota > Metazoa > Chordata > Aves > Passeriformes > Passeridae > Onychostruthus > Onychostruthus taczanowskii. The sequence continues at coordinate 350,237 of NW_024498329.1, read as the reverse complement.
AAGCTGAGCTGGCATGTAGTGCACTAGTTAGCACCAGGAATGGGAACACTGCTCTCTTCCAAGGGAGAGTCTCCACATGCTGTTAGTCTGCCCTTTGCAGCTTGGATCCATCAAGGCCTTGCTGTGATAATGCAATCCAAGCGGATGTTGTTCCTGCTTCTCACCCTGGGCAGGGGTGTGCTGGTGTAGCCTGTGTGGGACTCACTGACACTGCTTTGGGTACCAAACATGCACTGAGAAGCTGCATCAGTCCATCTGAGAGGTGCACAGCTGTTCCCTTCTCTTGGAACAGTGGGCTAAGCCCAAGAGATACACAGGGTCCTTGCCTGAGATAATTTTAAGGTGGAAAAATTAATCAGGTATAAAGGGAAAAAACAGTACAAGATACTCTGAATGTCTGGGAAACAAGGTGAGAATCCTGAAAAAACACCTGTTTCTTGGCTGGGGCAGTGATGGGACAGTCTAAGCAGCAAGGACACAGTGTGTCCTGTGTCAAAGCACGGCAGCATTCTTTTGCCTCTTCACCTTCCCTTCCCGTGGGGAGGAGTCTCCAGCAGGACTGTCTCTGCTGTACTGCAAATCGTACTTTTCTCCAAGGAAGCAAAGCTATCCCTGTTCCTGCTTCCCGACCCAAACAGGACTTTGTGCTGAAAAAATACCCCAGAGGCTATCAGGGCAGCAGCAAAAGGAACATCTTCATTTGCCTCTGAAAGCGGCAGAAGTTCAGTGCTTGGGATAGCTCCAGCCCGGAGTCCCGGCGCTGTCCTGGCTCCTCCCGGGACGCTGCGCTCCCTTGGCCTCCCCCGGTGCCGTGGCCCTGCGGGCGATCCACCAGCCGGCGACTGTGCCGGAGTGGCAGGGCTGCAGCCGCGCGTCTGATCGATTCCGCCCAACCTTGACACGGAATCAGTCGCTCGTGGCCGGCTCATTACTGCTGCCGAGCCGCTCGCTCGCCTGCAGCAGCCCCTTAATAGCCCTGCTCGGCTGCTGCCGAGGCACAGCAAAAGTGTTTGGCTGTCTTATTTACATGCAGCATTTCACCAGTCCTCCTTCCCTTGCTTGCAGCTTGCCATCTGCTCCGGAGCCTCGGAGGAGACAGAGGTTGCAGAGTGGGGACAAGAACAGTCGTGCCTGTGCTTTGTCTCTATGGTGACTGAGTGCTCTCCCTTGTGGAGGCTGGGGGGGCTGGTCCCAGGCCTGCCCAATTTAGGCCTTATCTGCTAAAAATCTTTCTTCATCCAGAAAATTTTGGTGGTGTGCTTGGCTTTTATTCGGGCTTTGAAGCTGATTTTACTTACAGCTGTTTTAATCTGCTGTGTGTTTCTTGTCTTGTTGCTGTGTTTGCACTCTCCAAGGGGTGGCAGAAGCTTAGAATACTCTTCCTAGACAGCAGCTTTAAAATGGCAATTTATTATTTATAAATTAGGGGATGGATGAGGTCTGGGAGTCGAGTTCCTGTGAGTCTATTAGCTGGGCAGGTTGTGCCCTGTGTCATTGCAAAGATGCTTTCCTCTATATCAGCAGCAAAGTCTTGGACTCGACCCCTGACCTTGGTCATGAGCCATTAATGATCTCTGAAGGAAGAAATGCACTGACATGTGCACTTTGGGGCATATTTTGTACATCTGCTAGCATGCCATTGATTTCCATGAGCAAACTCATGAGGACAGGTTTCTTTTTAGATAGCTTTTACTTAAACTGGAGTTCAATTCTTAAACAGGAGATCCTCTGATTTTCCTAGGAAACAATTTCACCCTGGGGAGTGAGGATGTGGAGGGCGGCAAGAAATGAGGTGTGTGTGTATCAGCTGGGCTGGAGAAGCAGCTGCACCTCTTGGTTGTGGGGCACTATCAGGGACCTCTTCTCTTCCTCCTCATGCAGTCTCTTACAAGGCAGTGTCACAGGCCAAGCCAGCCGTGGCAGATGACCCAGACAGAGCAGTATGGGTTTGCTGCTTTTCTGGCAGTTGTGGTAGTTGTGATGCTCATTTGTGGTGTGGGAAGCCCAATCTCCAGCACTGCAGTGGCACAGAATTGAGGTTCAGCTGTGCCCTCAAACTCCCTGCGTGAGCACTGAGGGTCAGACCTATGTATGTGCCATGCCTGCCAAATAAAGTTGAGGTTTTTTGTGACTCTTAACCAGTTCACTAAAGTACTTCAAGTGATTGTCCTGTTTCTTTCCTGATTAGGGAAAAAATCTTTAAATACATGAGACTATTCTTAGATGTTTGGGGAGGAACCAACGGTGCTGTAGAGTGAGTTGTGCTAAAGTATCTTTAACTGGAATGAAGACAGGAAGGTTTGCTCCAGGAAGCTTATGGGCAAGGAATGTTTTCTAATCTTGTGTTTAGAACCACTATCTTAGAGGCTCTGTTTATTTTTGGTGGTGAGAAAGAAATGAGTGGTTTAATTGCCTTATTTCAGTGTTTTGTGGTTTAACCCCAGCCAGCAAGCAGCCAGTGCAAGCAGTGTTTTGAGTACTGAGGTGCCGTGACCAATGGTTTAATGCCAGCGAGGGAGAGGTCCTTTGCCCAGATCTTGAGCTTGGTGGGGATTGGAAATTGGAGAAGGCTGGCAGCTGTTTTCCTTCTTGTCAGGGTTTGTGGTCAGGCAGCTGGCAGACTCTGGGAGCTTGATCTTCATAAAGGATCAGGAGCAGATTTCTCCCTTATGGTGGGGGACAGCCCTTGCCAGCAGCATGTCTGCACTTCACTCTGTGCACACCACGGACATGAGGTGCCTGACTCGGTGAAGTGAGGTTTTTGTGGCCATGCCTTCCCACATGGGGGTAGATACAGTGCTCCTGGGAAAGCTGGGTCTCTTGGGGTGTCAGCCAGTACTGCCAGCTCTGGGGATTGCTGCTTGTCTGGTACAAAGACCAGGCTTGTGCAGAGGCCACACTTACCCGGCTCTTTCCGCAGAGCCTTGGAGCTGGAAGTGCTCCCACCAAGGGAGAGGCTGCAGTGGGAAGCTGTACCCTGTTAGCTTACAGGATTACAGACAGGATTATAGAGGGGACACTCTGAATGCTGCAATCACAGGAGCACTTCAGTCAGCATTTGTGCTTCCTGCCAGGGCAGTCATTGAGGAATGAGGCGGTCGAAGGAGATGGGGCTGAGCACGGTGCCCTGAACCTGCCTTGGTCCTCTTCTCTTACCTGTCTGCCCTGCCCTGAAGGACTCTCTCTCTCTCATCAGCTGCTAATGAAGGAGAGTTTTGTGTTTCAGAGTAAGATTTGTAGGCCTCTGTGTCTCCTCTTGATTTTAAGAGCTGGATATATGGTTTCACAGGCAAGGACTTTGTGCTGGCTTCTTTTGTGTACAAATGTTGCTCCAGAGACTTGGAGGACAAAGGCAGCCTGCAGTGGCTTTGCAAACCAACTTCTGTGCAGCAAAGACTGTCTGCAGTGAACCAAAGCTATTTATCGTGTTTCTTTCCAAAAGGTTTCCCCCGTCCAAGTTTGAATTAGATTAATTTTCTTTTATGTGGGAAAAGTTGGAGCTTTTCTGTGGGGTGAAGTAAAAATAGATAATTTTGACTTGCTGCATCTTGCATAATTTCCTGGAATTTGTTCCCCTTGGAAAGGTTGTTGGGAAAACAAAACACCCTTCCTTGGCTGGCTGAATGGCATGAAGATGGAAGGGCTGGGCTGGGTGGAGAGAAGGCCAGGCTAACAAATCCCCTTGCTTCCCTGGAGACCATCTGAAGTTTGGCCAGCTAAAGTGTTCTGGGAATGCCAACAACCTCGTTAGTGGGCAGCAATGGGTGGAGGATGTTGGAATATCTGTATCTATATATATTTTACTTTTTTATTCCGGGGTCAGAAATTAAACAACCAGGTTATTAGGCTTCTAATCTTCATGATGCCAAACAGATGGATTGGTAGATCCTTACCTGCAGGCTGGGCACTCTGGGTCAAGTGGGGCTGCAGCAGCACAGATAACACAGCACTGGGCATGGTGCTCTTGTCACTGAGGCTGGGGAGGTCCATGCAGTCCTGGGAGCCATGACATCAAGATCTGAGCAGCTGCCTCGTCCATCTCCTCCTCAGCCAGACCTCAGCTCCCTCCCCTGCAGTAATCCAGATGCAATCAATCTGGCACTTTCAAATATTTATGAATCATTGATGGATTTTTTTGAAGTTTGAAGTTGTAGCTTTCATGGAGTTTGGTTTGATTAGCTGGAAAGTCAATATTTTCACTGCGCTGTGGCTGAACAGCATTAATTCCAGCCCAGGCAGCAGCAATAACAGCACTGCAGTGCTAATGGCTCTCTGCCTGTCCTGGCTGGTGTTTAGGTAGTCTGGGATGAGCTTGGAGCATGTGGGGGAGCCTTAGAGAGGTGATAATAAAGGAATACAGCTCATGGTGAAAATTGGCAGAGGCAGGTAAAGAAAAGGTCTATAGCAATGTTTGGGAGTCTGCAGGGTGAGGTGCTGAGGGTGCCTTTCTTCATAAGTCATCTGTTCCAACACATCCAAACAAGGTGGATTGCTTCGTACCACAGCTCCCATTAACTTGTCGTAAAAGGATAAGGCACCTTCAGCAGAATGAATCAGAACCTCATGGGAGCAGACCTTTATTCTTTTTAGCTGATGCAAATAGGAATTTGATAGGTGAGCCAAGTTTTTCTTGTCTTTACAGATGAGGGAGCGAAGCCATAGGGGAATTGTTTGAGCTCAGAAAGGCACAGACACTATATCTTTCTGTCACTTCATGCCATGATAGTCATTGCTTGCACTGGGGAGCCCACCTCTCCTTTCCATGTCTCTAATACCTGCCCTGTTCCAAATAACCTGTCCCAGTCCTGTTACAAAGGAGCCCAACAACTCCTATGCTAATTTGATATGACTGAACAGGCTGACTGAGAATTTATAAGCTCTTCACTATTAGTGTGGGCTGCAGACAGAGCTTCCTGTGCTCTGAGGATGTCTGTCTGAGAGATTTGAGTTGTGCATGACAGTGAATGTGTGTGCATCTGTCACGGTCTGGATATTTCAGTGTCATCCCAGGGGTTAAGTGCCTGCTGTGGAAAGCCATGTTCTAGGATATTTCTTTTAAATCCATGTCATGGTGCATTTCTGTCACACCAGGTAGCACAAAGAAACCCAGTGGTTTGCAGCAGGAGATGTCTGATCACCTGTGCTCCCTGGGCAGCAACAGCTCAGCAGGGACTGAGGAGGTTCTGTGGCATATGGATGGGATCAGCCCTCGGGATTCTGTGGCACTCTGTGGTGTTCCATGCTGACTCCATCCTGGGAAACAGCCTTGCCTCTGCTGCTGAGGCCACAGGGACATGAGAGCCAAGGCCTTGGACCAGGTTTCTCCTGGATCTCTGGATCAGGACCTGGGAGGCAGCTGCCCAGCACAGTGTGGAAATGGGATTACAGAGCATTCAGGGTGCAGAGCATATTTCGGGTAGAGCTCTTTACACACTGCAGGGCTGTCAGATTGCTGTGGTCTTGCTGAGAGGTGGCAAAAGGCACGAATAGCTGTGGCTGTTGTCAGGCGGGAATGAGCTGACAGGCTGGTGTTAATAGTATGGATCACAGGTGCTCTGACGGAGCTTAATGGCAGCAAGGGATGTGAGGAAGCCAAGAGCTGAACTGACTCTGCCAGTGGCACGCTAACCCTGCCTTCCAGTGCTCAGGGCCATTTTTGAGGAGAATTTACATAGCCTGTATTTTCCATTCAGTTCCCAGCTGATCTTTTGTAAATTCTAGGGCACCCTTGTGGCGTTGGCATTTGTGAGAATAACAAAAGCATGACAATCCTGCTTTAAACTTCACAGGCTTTTTGGCAACGCTAATGATGCCCAGTCTCTTCTGAAGGAGGAAATGCAATGGCAGGCTGTGGAGCCTCACCAGCCTGTGCCAAGGTTGTCAGTGCTGTGAGCCTTCAGTCTGAAGGAAAGTGTACAGATGTGTGCCTGCATAGCCCGTCCTTCAGGAGAGAAACCACAATAAGTACTGGTGGGAGAGATGGCAGATCCTCACAGATTAATGCTGACCATAGAGGTGCTAATGGCTTACTTTTACACCTTGATCTTGTTGCTGTCTTTTGTGGTGGGTAATAAATACAAGCCACTTCATCCACTTTGTCTCTTCTTTGGACCTTTCTTTAAATTTGGTCAAGTTCCTGATGCATGGATTGTCTTGACCTCACCATGAAAAGACCTGCCCTGGGATTACCCTGAGTCTCACTATAATTTCTGCTGCAATGCTTTATTTCAGTCTTCATTTTGGAGGGATATGACTGCATTCAGTCATGCTCCACGTGGTGCTAAAAGCCTGTGGTCTGGGTGATGCTTCAGTGGAGAGCGTTTTGCCAGCTGACTGTGTACTTCTGAACCTGAAGTGCCTTCCCTGACATGATTCTCCTGCTATCATTTCAAGTGTTTGCTTCCCATTCTGGGTTCTTGGAGGGCTTGACAAAACGTGTCCGTGGGAGACGTACGTGTGGAGAGCATGGTACAAGGATTCCCTCATGACATGTGAGGGAAGTGTCTCTGTACCAAGGCAGCTGCAGGGGGCAGTGCCATCGAGTTCTCTGCCATAGCTGTGGGATCCTGTTCCCATTAGTCACCTCCACAGGAGCCAGACCAATCCCCTGCTACTTTGCCGTCTTCCCTGCAATTGCTGCCAAAGGAAAAGAAATGTCACTTATTTGGAAACTCTGCTTTCTTATTCTGGCAGTGGATGAACTTTCCTGGAACACCAGAGTTCCCAGGGCTTCAAGGTCCACTTCCCCACCAGCTGACACTGAGACAAACCAAATGTGCAGCCAAAGTGAAAGCCCAAGGATCATGTGGAGAATGGCTGCAAGCGTATCTTCCCTTCAGGCTAAAAATGTAGCTCATTGTGGGGGCTTGGCTATGGTTTTCCATAAAAAGACCACATCTGGAAATGCTAGCTTATTATTCTTGTGGGGCAATTGTGCTTTGCTTGCTTCCAGTGGCAACTGGAGATGGGAAGTCCTTGTCTTGCAGAGTCTGTGGGTTAAAATGGTGTGAATTGTCACAGGGAAAGAGGAGGGACTCTTGACAGCATGACTGGGTGCAGCTGGTTATGGGGAGGGCTTGGGCAGGCAGTTGGCACAACTTTGTGAAGCACGTACGGCGTGCACAGCGGTTGGATGCAGCCTCTGCTTGGCTGTCACGATTAGCATGATGTGCTGCTGGCACAGCAACGCCTTCCCTGCTGGAGCAAGAGGCACTCAGTGTGCCAGTTGCAACGAGGTGACAGTGATGCAGGAGATAAAGAGCAGCCTGGGAGTGGGAATTCTTGTTTTCTGATCCTGTTCTGGGCCTTTGAGCTTGATACGTATTCTGTTTGCACGCTGCTAGGGAAGAGATCCCTGATGCCTGCCTAATGCAACATGCCTTGAACCCTACATGGTACTGTCATAGGGTTAAGGGCAAGAGGTCTCAGTTCCTTACAGCATCAGTAACCCTTGATATGCAAGAGTGGTGAAGCAAGACCCTGAGAACTTGTTCTTTCTATTTGGACATTTGTTCTTGGAAAGCTGATTATTCCTGCTAGAGAGAAAAACCTGGCCCTTGTATCTGCCCTGGAAAAAAGAAGATGATTTCTTAAGATACCAGTATTTTCTAATCCTGTCTTAAAAGAACCTGCCAGTTCTTCCCACCTCCATGCTACCTGTGAATTTAATGAGTTTGCTTTTTGCTCCTTCATCCAGCTCTGTAGCAAAAGCTCTGAAGAAGGCAGATGTGTGACAGGTCCTACAAAATCCTGTTTATCGATATGCTCTGCCTTTTGTAGCAGAGAAGAGTGCTGATATCTGCTCTTTACACATGGCTCTCTGAGCAGTTTTGTGCCTGCCCTGTCAGTGTTTCTCTTAAGACCCCATTCCCCTGGCTGATGGGAGTGGCAGCCTGGGCACTGTCAGAAGCCTTCCTGGAGTGGAGGTGTCTGACAGGGAGTGCTGTGCCCAAAGCCTGTTAGGCTCCTGGAGGAGGGAGATAGATGGGAGTGATGTGATTTGCTCTTGACAAATCCATATTGGCTGCAACTCATCTCCTTGTTATCTCATTGATTTTTGGAGGGCTTGGAATTGGGTCTTTGAGGAAACAGGGCAGTGTGTGTGAAGGTGCAAGAGCTTCCTCTCTGCAGTACTGTGTTGCGTTGGCCACTGCTCTTGAAGTGTTTCTCCTGTACCCCAGATGGCTTTTTGCTCCTCAGCACCCCCGTGGTGATGGGGTGGGTGGTTGTCTCTGTCTCCCCCAGTGGTGTTTTGTCACACCCTAGTGGCTTGGTGACACAGTGGCCATGGGTGTGGCCCTGCCACAGGCTTCAAGGGGACTGGCTTTTCTTTCTTTCTTTGAAAGACTGGTCTGGGATTGAGTCCCCTCTTGCTCACAACGTGCCTGGTTGTCTGCTTGGGAGCACCAACAGTGTTCAACCCCCAGATCATCCCACCTACAACATTCCTTGGGGTGCTGACCAGCTGTGCCAAGTGGAAGGTGAGCTTGTTTGTGCTGCTGTAGCAGCAGTTCATTTCTCCTGTGTTAAAGATGCTGCTTTCTCCTGTCCCACATGAAGAGGCTTGGTTATAGACAGGCAGGATGAAGCATGATTTCCTTCATCCCTTTTGCCCGAGTTCTCAGCAAAGCCATTGTGGTGCCAGAAAGTGACTCCTGACAATGCTAGCAAAAATGGCAGCACCCATTCCTGTCCATTTGGAGGAAAGTCTAGCTAAGACAAGTTATTTACTTACTCTTCTGTGGCTGCTGTGAGATCTTACGTGTGCTTCTGGGTGAGATTCCCATGGAGGGGATCTGCGGAAGGCTTGAGGGGCTGGCTCTGGACTGTTGTAGGGAGGGGATGGGGACACTTGTACATGATCAGCTGATGGGTGAGACCTGGTGGTGTCTGTGCTTTACCAATCCTGGCCTCTCCAGGTCACAAAGCAGCAGAGGGATGCACAAAGCTAGCTTTGTTATGTGGGTGTTGATAGCATGAGGAGTGCTGGCAGGCAGTGGGGCCCATCTCTGAGAGCTGGAAGTGACACATGTCCCATCCAGGGGTGTGTGGGCAGCAGGGCCGAGGAGAAAGTCATTCCTCTGTTTTTTAGAGTCTCAGAAATGTAGCTGAATCTGGGGCAAAACATCTGGGCTGTGCTTCCTTTTATGCTTTTTCATACCCATATCTGTGATTAGAAGCAAATGATGCACTTGACTAGAAGCTCAAGCTATGTCTTCACACAGGTATCACCAGTGTGATTCCCCCAGAGATGGCTGAGGTGACCTGGCAGACTTCCCCTGCAATGGTGCTCAAAAGAAATGTCAGCAGGGTCACGGAAGCTTCCTGCTGTCCCCTGTGGGGTCAGTTTGTGGGCTTGGTCCCTGGGCTCACTTGGCTGACACTCTTGGCTTCCCTCTCCTCCTTAGCCACTGGAGAACAAGCAGAAATTCTGCAGCTGCCAGCCACCAGGGAAGGAAAGCACTGGAATACTTAAAAGGCAATTAATGTTTGCTGCCACAGATCTAGCAGAGCATTGCTCTTTCCAGTTGCATTCCCTGCCTCTGGCCCCCTCACCACCTGCTGCATTTTGTGGGTTTTCTTTTATCAGTTGCTTTTCATTTTCACTTGAGCTGTCAGTGAGAGCTGAAGTCCAGATTAAGTTGCAGTTGAGATGTGCTTTGCTGGGGATTATGGGGCTGGCTGTGTGTGTTGCCAGGTAGGGTAGGAAAAACAAAGCTTTTCAGCAGGCTCTGAGCAGGCAGAAGCCTCTGCTTTCCAGGGCTGAAAATGGTGCTCCCAGGCTCCAGTCTGCACTGGTGAAACCAGTACTGCTTCCTTTATGAAACTGGTTGATTCAGTCTAAACAGGACATCTGCTCTGTGCTGACCTCCTTGGTGAACTGGAGCCTCTGGGCTAGCCCACAGAGCTGCCAGCACTGGTGGAGGCTCAGACAGCACCTGGAGAAGAGCAGAGTCTGCTCCCACTGATGCATTTTGGTCTGATGCAGGTTCTAGGTGTAGTAGAGAGAAAAAATGAGTCTTTGACATTGTCTCAGCTTTATTTTTTTGTTTAGGTGAGTTCAATTTCTGTAATTGCTTGCTCCAGAAAGCTCCCTGGCTGTGTCTGTGAGAAGATGAGGCATCACCTGAAGCATAAAATGTAACTGCTATGATCTGGGAGGGCCAGAATGGGCCAGAGCCATCCATGGAGAGAGAGATGGCTTGGACACCAGGAAATGGACTTGTAGGGCTGGTCTGAATTAATGGACTGTACTGAGTTAAAATAACCAACACTGAACGGCTGGGTTTTTTTTTTTCCAAATGTTAAAAATATCCCAGATTCTTCATAAATCCAAGGGATGCAACCACAGTTGCCTAGCACAAGTGTGGATGACTGTCCTCCCTCAGAGCCCTGGTGGGAGCTGCAATACTTGTGCTGAATTGTTATTTTAAGGACCCTTACAGAGTAAATTGCCTGCATCTTTAGTTGGGCAGCTGGGCTGACCCCAGGTGAGATGCAGAGTGTGGTTCAGGGTGCCCTGCTCCAGCTGGTGACAGGGTGAACTGATCTCATTCTTTGCTCTCATAGGGCACAAAGTCCACTCCATGAACTTGCATGTGGCTGGTGCCACGTTTTGGGCAGACTGCCATGTTTCCCAAAGAGTCCCACAGACTTGTGAGAGCTTTGCCATTCCAGAGTGGCAGGCCCAGCTCTCAGGTTGCCCATCCCACTTTGCCCATCTCTGGGGCTCACTGGGCTGTGGTGTTGTCAGGCCACAGCCCTGGGGTTTATGTTGCTGCTGTATGACAGGAGCACAGTGATGCTCTGCCTTAGCTCTTCCCCTCATTTTTGTTGTGTCATTGCAGCCTGTTGCTACTGCCACTGGCATCCCCTCCCTCTGAGCCCTGGATGATGGAAGCCTGATTTCCATCCTGCCACCTCCAGGCCTTTCTTGCCTTGCTGCTGTCATTTCCCAGAGTCTCTCCAGGAGAAATTCACCAAGGAAGCCTGCTGTTGCTGGAAGGTCTGCAATTTTCAGAGCTGTAATCTCCCACCTGCCCTGTTCTGAGTTCCCAGTGTCACAGGCATAGCCTTGCTTGCTGGGATGTACTTGGCAGGAATGCTGCACAGCTTAGCAGTGGCCAAGGTGATCTCTAAAAGCATCTGTGTGTTGTTGAGATAGCACTTATCTGTTGGGAGAGAGTGAAGGTGTGAGCAGGCCTGACCTCCAGAACACAAATGAGACTAAAACCTCATACCTGAATCTTTCAGATGATCTCTCAAATCTCCTTCCACCTACAGAAACATGCAAAAAATCAGTAAATATTATAGCCAGCTGCTAAAAGATGCTTGGTGGAAAGATTATTGTGCTAGTGGGGAGCAGTGTGAGGTAGTGTGGTGCTTGCAGCCACAAAAGATGCTATAAATTGGGTCCTGTGTGATGATGAGCCACTGTCACAACATATGGCAGCCAGTGTGGGCTGTAAAGTCTGAGCCCCTCAGTGGGTGCCTGCTGCCACCCAAAATGGCTCACAGCCATCTGCTGGGACTGCTCCTACCTCCTGCTGGAGGCATGGCCTGAGCCTGTGTTTCCTGCTTGGAGCCTTCACAGAGCAGCTGCATCCTTCCCTTGGAAGGGTTTGGAAAGCTGGATGCCCAAATGTTTCATGTAAACCTGCATGTCAACAGCATGTCCACATATCCATGTGCTGGAGATACAGCAGATGCTTCCTGCCCTCCTCAGCTGCGTGCTCCCTCCTGGAAGGGGTTGGGGTGCTACAAGTCCTGAGGGTTCATGTCCAGTCTGAACTTCTTCAAACAAGGCACAACAGTGAAAGTTTGTTTAAAATTCCCCATCTAATCTCCCCAGATGCTGGTGAGATAACAACATTTTTTGCGGGGTTACTCAGCAACGAAGAAATATTTGGGTCAAGTTGAGCTGTTTACATTCATCTTGGTTTATCCATCTTGTAGGGAATGAAACAAGTTTCTTGTTAAGTTTTTTCCTCTTCATTTTATTTTTATCTTGGTGTTTTGTATAAAAAGTATTCCATGTGAATCATGGATATTATGATTCCAGTCATGATGAAGGCCTTGTGACATCTCTCTGCTGTGGTGGTGGTACACAAGGGATGAGTAAGCTGTGCTCAGTGCAGTGAGACCCAGCCTGGTGTGCATCTCCTGCATTTCCTTGGCCTTCTGGTTTTGAATGGAGAAGCCCCAGATCATGAACCTGTGTTGGAAATAGGAGTTCATTTATCTCCTGTCTTCTAATGAGGTGCCCAGTGCCTCAGGGTTTCACACGTGGTTCTCCAGTCTGTCTGTGAAAATGCTCTTGAGGGACCAGACCTGTTCTTTACACTCATATTATGTTTTTATGGACTCTTCACTTTCTGATTCAAAGCGAAGGTTCAAATAACAAAATGTCTTTCAGAAGTCAGTTTCTGATTTTTGTGTGATAACAAATTCCTGAAAAAGAGAACTTACCAAAGGATTGCTTGCGCTGGGTCTGCTCTTATAGAAGGCTTTGTTTTCTATGGGGATCCTAAAAACCATAATTTGACTGAAGATTGTCCCATAGCTTTAGAAGCAATATCCTATGCCTGTTCCATGTATTGGCCTCTGATTTGTGCTCTGTGTCCTGCGGCTCTGGTGGTCTCATTGAATTAATGTGATGGAGGTTGTAATACTAGTAAATGAAACCATCACTGAAGGAGCTCATCCTGTCTGTGAGCCCTCTGTGCTCACCAGCCCAGGAAGCTCTCCCTCCCTTTGGGCCTCTTTGGAAATGTTGCCATTTAAAAGGATGGAGAAAAAGCCCCCAAAACCCAGGCTGGAGACAGATGATGCTGCACCAACTCCTAGGAAGTGCCGGGCCTGGCTGAGAAATCTGAGGGCGTTATGTGGCATTTAGGTCAAGGCTATCCTGACACCCGGGGGCCTGCCCCATGCACAGAGCTCCAGGTGTTGCCCCAGGGTTCTGGGTAAGGGGTGGATGGCTGCTTCCAGGAATACCTGGACTGCCATGGGAGGTGAGTGTGTCACATGCACAGAAATGGGAAGTAGGTCAGCAGTGGGGAGCAGCTCTTTGTGTGGGCATTAATATGTTTGTGTGACTCAGGGAATGAAAAAAAAAAATCCCTACCACAACTGTGTTTTGTCCTTTCCTTCCCAATGTGTGCTGTGAAGGGAAGAAGGGATCTTCAGGGACAGCAGGACAGATCCTTCTCTGGAGCAATTCTTTGTAGCTCTGTTGATTTAGTTGGCATTTCACTGATTAATACCAGTTGAGAATCCAGGCTGGAGTGTTTTGTATGCTTGTAAATAATTGAACACCATGTGAATACAATGATGTAGGGGAGGATGGGAATAAAGGAGAGACACTGAGAAATTTCAGATTTTTTGCAATGAGGCTTTTATGTGGAAACACATTGGCATCTTGGCTGTGAGGCACTATGGTCGAGTGTGGGGGCTTTTTCATTGTAATTATAAGGACTAGAGCTGGAGAGCTGTTGAAAATGTGAAAAATGGCAAGCACATGTCAGATGGGGAGAGGGAGGCTGCTGCCAGCTGTTTCCCCCTCCCTCTGCCTGACTAAGTTCGATAAATATGCATTATTTTTTTAATACTAAAAATGAGCCCTAGTTCTGGCAAGGTGCTAAGTTGAGAACCCTGGAGATTAAAGCCCTCATTATCCAGGGTGAAGCAGCAACAGCACAAGCCTCCCATGTGTGCTGAGAGACCAAGTTAATGCACATCTGCTTCAGTGGAGGCCAGGATATGCTACTTATGGTGATGGTGTTTTGTGGTGTGGGCCACAGGCTCCTTTTACACACTGGCTGCCAAATCCCTGCCCATAAAAGATGTCTTTTAACAGCCGGGGTTGGTGGGAGCTCATGTTGACCTGTCCTCCTCAGTGGTCTGGGAGCAGTTCCCAAATTCATGCGTCTCCTGTTTGCCCTGTGTAACATGGCTGTGACAGCTCCAGTCCCTGCTGCCAGGGAGATGTGAGGTTAGGAAATCAATGGATGTGTTTAAACCCATCTGCACGTGTGATTTAGGGACAAGACACGAGCCAAGGCAGTGGCCTGGGAGCTGCTGGCTGCCCTCGGCTGTGACGCAGGCACCCCAGGGAGCCTGGATGGAGGCTGCTGATATGTGGATGTGTGCTTCAGAGCCTGGAGGCTTCCCAGGAGCTCCCATGGGAGGAGATGAAGCTGTGAGGACTGAAGCAGATCATGTATGAGATTCCTAGAGCTGTGGTGTCTGCACGATCTGGTCACCCAGCAAAGAGGGGCAGTGCCTGCCTTGTATCTCCTTGTAAACCAGGAGGAGAAAAATGTGGGTGTTTGGAGGGAGTTATTCTTCTTTCTACAGATGAACGAGTTCCAGAAAGACTCAGGTTTGGTTAGAGCCTGTGAGCTTGTCTTTCTGCCCATTGCAGAGTAGAAATTAATGTCCCTGATTGCTCGCTCCCTCCTGGGCTGGGGCTGAGCCAGCTGTGCAGCAGCATGAGGCAGGAGCTGGCTCTGCCTGCTTGCAGGACCTGCTGCTGCCATTTCATGTCTTGCCCTGCTCGGGCCATTGGTGAATTTCTGTGCTCACTCTCTTGGGGAGGCTTTATATTCTTCTTTTCTTTGTCACTCTCTAGAACTTGAAATAAAAGTCAGTTGAGAATGAATGAGGATTTGTGCTGGGTGTGAGGCAATGTTAGAGTGGTGACAGATGCCCTCCATTCCTTGGATGATGGGAGCATCTTGGTGCCATAAGCCATTTTTATCCAGAGTTTGGAATTTTCTCCATGTAATATTTATCAGTTAGCTATTCACTGCATTGCAAATCTCTTTCTGCTGCAAAATCTCTGCTCTGCTGGTCTCTGGGTTGGGACAGCCTGCACAGCCTGTGGTGGCCCCCCTGCTGCCTCCAGCCCTTGCCCAGGAGGCTCAGGTAGGAATGGAGTAGCATAGAGTGGTGAAGTCAAGATTAAGATGTGCTGGTGACCGATCCTGAAATCCCATAGATGGTTGCCCTTGGGAAAGTGGTGCAGCAGGAGATGAAGGAGGAGCAGAAGGGATGATACTGTGAGGGCAGACTGCAGAGCCCAGGTGAAATCCCAACCCTGAAATCCCAGGTGTGATCCACAGTGCTGCTGGGGGTCAGGAGCTTTGCCTGTGTTCTGAAGGGAGATGACACTTGCACTGCTCCTTGTGTGGAAGCAGCAGTCCTGTCCCAGGCAGGCAGGATTTAGGGGCTGCAGAGGTCAGATCTGGAGCCTGTCAGAACATTCACTACAAGGGTAAAACCAGAGCCTGCAGAGAAATGTCTATCAGCAATTGTTAGAGAATATGGTGCTGGGAAAGAATTCAACCCTTGCCCTCCAGACTCATTCCAAAACACATATTTAGAGTTATCCAGACAACCTTAATACCTTCAGCAGTACGACCTTGAGAACCACCTGGAGAGCAAGGGACTTGCAGACAGTCTCCAATGCTGGCCACTAGCAGTAGCCACAGAGTAACATGCTCTATCTCTCACCTTGGCTTCACTCTGTTGCTGTCATCTGAGACTAAACTGGCATCAGGTTCAGCTCAGAGACTTATGGCTGCTTGGGGGGTTCTGGTGAGCCATTGATGCAGCATTGAAATATTTATTTCATAAGAATCCACCAGGAAAACTAAATTTCCAAACAAGCCAGCCCTGTGGGGGTACTCTTCAAAGGACACTGAAGCGAATGTTGAGCTCCCTGAAAAGCAATATTTTAAAAATGTATTGGGACCATGAAATGGTTCCAGTAGGAGCAAAGGTGGTGCAAAGCTGCCTGTGGCAGGAGTGCCTACCTTTCTCTGGAAGGCAACAGTGAGTCCATGGGCCAGGGGGTTCCTATCTAATTTAAATATATTAAAATGGAACTGGGTAACTAAACATCCTCATGACATTCCTCATACAGCAAAGACCTGATTTCTTTCTAGGGACCAGAGTGAAACACCAGTGGGAATTCTATGCCTGAAACATCAGTGCTAGGGCATCGGCAAGGAAGGAAAACAGCAGTGAAATGCTAAAATGGCAAGACAAGCACTGCTTTCAAACCCTGCTTTGTAACTGGTGTTTCATTTGTCTCAGGCTTCTCAGGGTCTGCCCTGCCCCATGAGCTCCCTGTCCTGGCCAAGGCTGGGGACAAAAGCCTGACGTGTGTGTCCTGTTTGTGACCTGTCTGTGATTTCATCAATGAGCCGCTCTTAGGAGTCCCTGGGACCGACCCCACACCATTGTCCCCACAGGGAGGGACTCTGGGGTGCCTCCACACGGTTTGCTTACACTGGAGCATCAAAGTCGAAGCAGGAGTCAGACTAGAGGGGATGCTCTGGGCTGCTTGGTGAAGAGCTGTGGATGTCCAGGAGGGTCTGTCCTTGTGGTCCTGCCTGTCTCCCAGGTTCTGGCAACCCCTTTACCACTGCTTGCTTACTGCTGAGAGATGGTGGAAAGTGTTAGGAGCTGGAGGAAGGCAAAATTTTTTACTGAAATAGGTTGAAAATGCTCAACTGGTGATGTTTTCATGCCTGTATGTTGCACTTGTAAGAGTACTATTAAAAAAAAATCTTTCTAATCTATTATTCATTCAGGAAACATAATTTCAGTGTAAAATAAAATATTTTCCTTTTCCACCTCATTCTTAATATACTCTCTTCTCTCTTTCTCTCTGCCCTGCCTCCCTCCACCCTGCAGTGCTCCAGGGAACAGTATGTATGAAATTATTTTGTAAAATCCAATAAAAATTTTAATCAGGTCAACATCATTACAGGAAAGCAAAGTGATGGAGCTTTCCTGATCCATTAAAAAAAAAAAAAAAAAACAAAACAAAACAAAAAAAAACAACCCAAAACATGTAGAGGAAAAAAAAGCAATGTAAACATGCAGTAGTAGAAAGAGGAGCACAGAGCTTCACCCCTGGACACCATGCAGTGCCTTGTCCTCCCATCTCCATGGAGCACAATCTCACTTTCAGCCAAATGCCTGCACATATCTCTCATCCCCTTGCACATACACCAAATATGTGCCAAAACAGGGAATCAAGGCATGTTCTGAGTTGGAAGGGGTTCACAAGGATCCTCAAAGTCCAGCTCCTGGCCCTGCACAGACACCCCAGCAATCCCCCCATGTGCCTCAGAGCTCTGTCCAAACATGCCTGGAGCTCTGGCAGCCTTGGAGCTGTGCCCATTCTCTGGGGAGCCTGGGCAGTGCCAGCACCCTCTGGGGGAAGAGCCTTTTCCTGATATCCAACCTGACCCTCCCTTGGCACCACTCCAGCCTTTCCCTCAGGTTCTGTCCCTGTCACAGGGAGCAGAGAGCAGTGTCTGCCCCTTGTAAGAATGTTGCAGACCACAGTGAGGTCTTCCCTCCGTTTTCTCCAGGCTGAATAAACCAAGTGACCTCAGCCACTCCATTCATGGCTTCCCCCTTTAGACCCCTCTCCACCTTCGTAGCTCTCCTTTTGGACACTTTCTAATAGCCCTATGCAGACAAAAGTCTTTGCCCAGTGCCCTTTAAGAGACTGCCCACCTCTGCCTGGAGGTCTTTACCGACCCTGTGGCCTGTGTGTCCCAATTCTGTTTATAAACTGTAGTTGGTAAAGCAGAAGAACCAGCCAGTTCTGTGGCAACTCCTCTTTTTAATCCCTGTCTCTCCAATTACCATGGAGGGGAATAAAAAGCCCTGGTAGCACACGGTCATGCTCTGAGGATTTGCATAGTGTATTAAGGTTTGCTAAGATCTCCTTATCCTGACATTTACAGAAACTGCAACTGCTGAGGCCCCTCTCCATCTTCCCTCTTTCAGATTAAATCTGAACTTCTGAATCTGCCAGGGGGGAGCAGAGGGAGGGATTTGGAATAGAACTGCCTTGCCCCGATCTGGGTTTGTTCCTGCTGTCTGAGATGAGGAGCTGGGCTGAATGATAGGAGTGATGGATGTCCATTCAGGTCAGAACCCCTGAGGGAGGGGAGAGACATACCAATCCCTAAAAGTAATACACTGTTGACTTCAAGGGATTTGCAAAAGCCTCTAGGAATGAGTGCTTGGAACAATATATTTTTTTGCCATTGGATTCCTTAAGTGCAGGAGGGGCTGGCTACCTCCAACACCCTTCCCACTGAGATCAGGGTGTTGCTTGTAGGTGAGAATGGAGCTCTGGAGATGAGCACCATCCTCTGAGGAACCCATCTGTGGAAGGGGAAATGTGATTCTGAAGATCAACACAGCTCCTGGTAGAGATGCCCATCTCTGCACTGCAGGGACTTCTCCCATGGAGTGCTGCTTCCCTTGGGGAAGCTGGGACCAATGGAATAACCATGGGCCCTTGTGCTTTTTTGATTCTGCTGGGACATAGGATTGTCCTGGAGGACTAGGGGTGGTTTTTGCAGTTCAGAGAAGCTGAGATGGGAGTTTTAGCTCTTGGGAATGAAGATGCTTGGTGTTTTCAAGCTGGAGACAGCTGAGGTTGAGTTTACATCAGCAGGAGCAGTGCAGGGACTGGTGGGGCCATGAGATGCCCTACAAAAGGTGGATGAATTCCACCCTGGGGTAGGAGGTGTCTGTGGGGGCTATTCCCAGCAAGGGTAAATCACTGAGGTTTGGTGCCAGCACTGACTGGCATCAGAGCATGGTCCAAGGCCAGGCTGGACAGGTCTTGGAGCCACCTGCTCTAGTGGAAGGTGTCCCTGCCCATGGCAGGGCTTTGGAATGACATGGTGCTTCAGGTCCTTTCCAGCCCAAACCAGTCTGTGATGTTATGTGCTGCAGTTCATCACTTCAGCTGTCCTCTCTGTGCAGTGGTGTCCCCCTCCATGGTGGTCCCGTGTGCCTTGTGGGGACATGTGCTTGAGCCTGTGAGCTGGAGCCTCCACTCTCTGCCGGCAGATGGGCTAAAATAGGAGTCAAAACATTCAGCGCTTTGGAAAGAAAAATAAACTCCCAGGCAAGTGCCAACTGCAGCAGCCATTTTGGCAGAGCCGTAGTGCAGGGGGATGGGGTGACAGCCTCAGGGTCCTTGGGGACATCCCTAAGGGGAAGCAGCCTGGCCTAGGCTGTGCGCCCGCACCACCCGGCAGCGCCCGGCTGAGCGGGCGGAGGCGGGAGAAGGCACCCCGCCCCCGGCACACGGGCTGGCACCTCGCCTCCTCCCCGGGAGGTTTCTTTGCTACCCTCCGAGGACACATGCACACGCGTCATATGGCTCTGACGTTATTCTCCTTGGGTTGCTGCAAAGGACTCAAAAATGTCCATTTTAGGGTTTTCATATTTTGGGAGCCAGACTGAAAAATTTTTTCATGGTCAGTGACAAGCAGCTTATGGGAAACAGATGAACAATACTCCCAGGAATTTCTCTTATTGCTGCCTGTGTTTAAAATACAAAGTTAGAGAGGGAAGGGAGGGAAAAAATAAAGTTTTTTAGGCTGAATTCCAGTCAAGTGCTACAAGACGTTCCCTGCAGTTCTCCCTGTAAGGATGTGGATCTCAGATGATGGAAGTGGGCATGGAAAGCTTGGCTGGGTACGCATCTGATTTGGAGTGAGGCCCTGCTTGGCTGCTGGGAAGTTGCTGGTCTTCTCAAAGTGTTTGGTCTTTCCTGGAGCTCAGAAAGAAAAGGCAAGTGCACCCTGAGGCCAGTGGCCATGGGAGTCTCTTCATGGTGGCCACAGCTAGCCTGGTGGCTCTTTCCAGAGGAGACCACATCCTTCTGATCTTCCCACTGTGGAGAACTGATTTGCTTCCAGGGGGGCTGGAGGTGATGGAGGACTTGGTGAGCACCCTTAGCCACCACTGGCGCCTGCAGCAGGGCTGGGCCACTTGGTTTTCACCTTTCCCAGTGTTGTAGATGTGGCTGTGTGGGTTCTACAGAATCAATGTAGAACCTGCCTGGTCCTGGCAGCTGGATCTGATTTCTAAGGCCTGTGCTGCTGCCTGCAGGGCTGTGCTGGCTGTGTCCATAGGCTGCAGCTCCCTGTAATAGATGGCCAGAGGGACGGATGGCCCAAGAGGTAAATAAATCTTGTGGGCTGGGTGATATAACAAAGCACTTGACCTTTGCCCTGGTGGTTTATTTTGTAATCGGTGCCTGGCGATTGATTTATGGGATAATCAATCTTTGCCTCTCTCCCTTCCTCTGGCCTTGGCGTTGCCTGCACCATGGTCCTTGCTTTTGAGTGATGACTCCAGGCTACAAACAGGGACGAGACTGCCCACTCCTGCCTCCTTCCTTCCCCGATGCCCAGCCGTGCTGTTTGCAGCCCCTCCTGCCAAGTGAGCCTTCATGAGGTAACTCTCATCCCTTTGGCAGGGGCAGTCCTCTCCACCTTGCCAATCTGCAGCGCTCCTGGCCTGACAACTGCCTTCCCGGCACCTCTGTTTATAACTCCTGCAACAAATTGTCCTCAGTGAAAGGCTTTCATGCCTTGTGATGGATTTCCCTCACATAAATTGAGGCTGTGAACATCCTTGCTCTTCTCAGGGATGCATTCCACTGGGAAGCTGCAGTTGGAGTAGTGAGGCCTGTGCACAGGTAGAATTCATGCCCAGGAGATGCTTGTCCTGATGCTGGTGTGTGTTCAAAACATACCTTCAGGCACTATGCAAAGCCAAAACCTACTCAGTGACAGGTAAGTAACTTCCTCCCTGGCTACAATGCCCAATTTTTCATATTTGTCCTGTTATTCTCCTTTGTTTTGTACTGGCTTCTGTTTTCTCTACTCAGCACCATGCTTCCTGATAGCTGCATGAAGCTGGGCTGGGGGCAGGCAGAGAACAACTGTAGTGTCCCTTGGGATGGGGCTAGAGAGGGTGTGTGCCACATCCTCCACTGCTACCCAGTAAACCTGTCCTTCCTGAGCCCTGGCTCTCCTCTGCTCCCTGCCTGAGAGGCTGACTCGCTGCTCTGATAGCTGCTGTGCCCAAGGCTGCCCAAGGGATTCATAGGGACCATGGAGTGATCTCATAAATATGTGATTGGAAGGAAATAACAAGTGAGGGAGCTCAGCTTGTAGCGGGTGTGTGATGGGGAGCAGGTTCACCCAGTCAGCAGTAGCCTGAGGAAGGCATCCAAGTGTCAATTCCAGCAGCAGGGCAGCTGTGATAAGCCACAGATAGGAGCAGAGGAGGAAAGCTCTGAATCTCACCAGGCTTTACTGAAACAGAGGTAGCGGGGCCAAGGCTCTAAGTTCCTGAAAAGCTCTGGGAAATGCTCCCCAATTTGGACAGCCTTAAATTTTGGCATTTCTGTCAGAAGCCCATGCTAGCAATGTGTGCTGACTGAGACCTGCACGTGTCCCACCTGTCCTGAGGATAGGATGTCATGTACCCTGCTCTGAGCAGCCATGGTGACATTGTGGCACCAGGAGAGCTGCTGACACTGCTGGGTACCTGTGGGACAGACTAAGGGGAACTCTGGTAGATTCAAAGTGCCTCGAGCGGGAGGCTGCTGGAAAAAGAGAGCCTCAGCCCCCCGGCATGCAGGGCCAGCTCTGTGTGTATTACTGCCTCCATAATCCTGAGCTGATGCTGTGTGAGATGTGGGGCTGGGCTGGCTGTGATTCTAGTGATGGCACCTTTCCTCTAAGGTGTTTTTAAACACCTCCTTCTTCCTTATGGAAAGTCTTTCCTTATAATCTATTCTTGTCCTTCTCTTATTTAAGTTCATTCCTTCTTGTAATGCATCATCCTTGGTCAGCCTTAAAGGTTGGCAAAGCCTGAGGGAAGAGGGGAAAGAGTTATAATGTCTGAGGGACTAAAGGTTTGATTTGGATGCAACCACATTTATTCAGCAGCAAATTACATCTTCAATCAAACCAATGCAAATCAGGCTCCCAGTTCAGTCTATTTGTTTGGACTTAGTGAGTGCAGGGGGAATAATTATTTCCTGTGCTTCCCCCATCCCTTTAAGTTCCTGTTTGTCCAGACCTGCGCACACTTGCCTGTGAAACCCTCTTGCCCCAGGGTGGTGTGCTCTTGGGAATAGGTACATGGTGATCTCTGGGTTTGGTAGAGCCTGTATCCCTTGGGAAAGCAGTAGAAAAACAGCAGTTTGCACCCAGTGTGGTGCTGTACCAGGGAAGGGAAGGGTACCTCGGAGCTGCAATTAGAGCTCTCTGAATAATTCAGTTTTTCAGTGTGGTGTCTGAAGTAGAACAGTTAAAAGAATGTCTCTGGGAGGCTGACAGTGATCCCTTTCTCCTCACACACACCCTGAGGAAGAAACAAACCATGAAAATCCATTTCATTTGTTTGGGGTCATTTCATTTTCCTTCTTGTTTGTGCATGTCTGCTCACTTCCTCAGTGAAAAGTCCTCTATTTTAGAAACGTCCAGGAAAAATAAGTCAGGGCTGAAATTTTCATTTTCACTTCTTTTTTTCTGAAGTTTTTCTCCAAATTTGACCTGTATGTCTTTGGATTTGAAACCTGCATTTTAGGGTGGAGAGGTGAGAAAAGGTAAATCTATCGCTTTTATGAACAATTTCCCTTGCCTTCATCCCAGTCTGCCCTGGACATCTGTGTGTCTGTCCGTGCCTGAGTCTGCTGACACAACCCTGTAAGTCCTTCTTGTGCACCTCATGCCCTACAAGAGGGCTGGGGACTCGTCCAAGCCCTGAGTGGGGCTGTGGGCAAGCCATCCATGCCATGGGCAAGCCTTCCATGCCATGGGCAAGCCATCCATGCCAAGCTGCAGCCATGCTGACTTGGGAGGCATTGGCTCCCAGCACATGGGTTGGACACAGCCCAAATGTGAAAGCAGTGATCTGATTTCCCCTGGGCAGAGGGAGGCTTCTTCCCTTGTAATTGTCCTTTGTTTCTGGAATAGCCATGGCAAGTGTTTTCAGAGAAGAACCCATTTGTGGGTTTGTGCTAGATCTGCCCCGACACACCAGGGGAGGTGAGCTGGGTGCCTGCTGTGTCCTGCAGTGCTCCCCAGCTCCTGGGTGTACGTGTTCCTCCCCAAAGCCCTAATCCTGCACTGGCCCACGCTGCCAGATTCAATAAAACTTGACCAGGAAGGCTCAGGAGAAGGCTGCAAGGTCTGCACTGAAAGTGGTAAATCCTTTGAGGCTGGAGGCGTCTTTATGCTATATGTGTGTCATGAGGGATTTTTGTTCCTGCTTGCAGCCTTCTGTTATCCTTGCCTACCAAGTCCAATCTGGATTCACTGCACAGAACGTTTTGAGCTGAAAACCGCTCAAAGCACCTCCTGGAAATGCTAGGGAAAATTTCCATATGGGGGATAATGAGCGGTGAGTGCAGAGGAGGGACACAGCGGGAATTCCTTACTCCTAGAAAGTTGCTCTGAGCCTGAATTTCAGTGCCACAGAAACCTTGGAGGATTTAATACACGGGTCTGGGTTTGTTGTTTTTGTTCACTCCTGAAATGGGTCAAAAAGCTTTGCATTTTTTCATGGATCCAAAATCATGCACTGTATTCTCTGAGAAACACTGCAGCTGCTGTGTGCCTGGTGCTTTCCCGGCTGCCAGGGCTGCTCACAGCTTTGAGACCGGTTCCTTGGGGTTGGTGTTGTCTGGCAACAATGAGTTTCTCAAAAATGTGTTCACGTAGTACCAGGGAGGCTGGAGGCAGGGACACTCCTAACAAGTACAACATACATGAAGCTGAGATGTTTGCCCTGTCCTTCAGCTGAAATCTGCTGGTGCAAGCAGGGTGGTGGGTTGATCAAGCCTGGCTCTCATGGGTGAGCACAGAGCTCCAGCTGCTGGACCTCGGTTCCTCCATCATTGCCAGGTTGTGTCCTGGCAGAAGCAGAGCTGAGGTCACCCCCTGACTGTCAGCAAAGCCCACTGTGAACATCAGGTCCTGCATGCAACCAGCTCCAAGTCGGCCTGTGGCAGCAGAGAAAAGATCTCAAAAGCACCAAATGAGTGCCAGTGCTTTCAGGGGGGCACATGGCTCCCAGTGTCAGCTGGTTGCCCATGTCTCTGGAGCCATCCATCTTTTCCAGGACCTTGCTTACGCTGAACAAGATGAGCTCTCTGAACTCCTTGTCTCTGTCCCAAGCAGCCTAGAAGTTGTTTATCTTTTGTAGATTCTCTGCCCTGTAAATATTTGCATGTAAAGCCAGAGTTATAGACCATGTTATTTATGTGGAGGAAATGGATATTTAAGGCTGTTCCTCTTTGTTATTGCCCACATTATTTTCAGGATGCCAGACCCCTTTTTATAGGGGAGCTGCTGCTGTGATCAGCATTTCAGAGCTGGCTGGTTTAGAGCTTTAGCTGCTGATGCCTCTCACCTGCTGCCTGTGGGAGGCCTGGCTGAGCTTGCAGAGGGGGTGCAGTGAATTTTTCCATTCATTGGAATTCCTTACCTCTTTTCCCTTTGATCTTCCCTTCCCAGACAGGCTTGGGTTTTTCCCCTTTTACCTTACATCCTGCCAACTCTCACACACCCCTTTCTTCCCCCCAGTTCCTGTAGGTTTTTGGATGTGCTGTCACTGGCTGGTGGCCATTTCTGGTCCTCTGGTTCCAGTGCAGGGCTGGTCCTGTGCCGTGCTTTCCCTGATACTGATAAGCTCTCCTTGGCAACAGCTCCACACTGGCAAAACATTTCCCTCATCCTGCAGACCTCTTGAAGACCTGTCCTTCCTTGGTAACTCAGAACATCTTTCCTGGTTTTCTGTGTACCTCTTCATTTGCCTTGTCTGTCTGAGGACCCTTATAATGCCAGTAAGATGGTTTGGGTCAGGGATGGCTCCCCAGAGCCTATCCTCTGCCTGGACTGGGATCTCAGCATGCATGTGCAAGCACCCCATGGGTACCTGAGGGTTACCCCTCTCCCAAGGGCCAGCGAAGTGTTGTCTGTGGAGGGGGCTGTGCTGGCCTGCCTCATTCCCTCACCTCAGGTTGCTAAGGTACAGCTAAAACTCTCATCCAGAGTGCCATCATCTCACGGCTCAATTCCTTCAACATCCTTTTCTCTGGCCTTGACAAATGCAATCTTCTCCCACTCCTGCCTGTTCAGAGCTCTGCTGCAAGGATCATTTTCTGCACCTGTCATTTTGCTCATGTCACCCATGCTTTACTTGCTTTTGCTGATTCCTGCTGGCAAACAGCAGTTACCTGTATCTGCTCTCCAGCCCTTTCACAGCTTTCTTTGCTGTTAACCTTGTTGTCCCTTTCCACACGTGGTTTCTCACTGTCACTCACCCTCCAGTGACAGCCTCTGCCAGCACTTGCCGTTGTCTCCCAGCTCTGCTTTCTGCTCTGGTGCCTCTGGGAGCTCCTCTTACAGCAAGAAGAGCACCTCATTTGCCAGCTCCCGTCCCAAATTGGTGACAATGGCTCAGGTGCAGGTGTGGGACCCACCTGTCTAGGAGGCAGTGATCCTGGCTTTTTGTGCTGTTCTTCAATTACCTGCTTAGGCTGAAGACCTTTGGAGCAGGACCTTTCTTTAGCAGTGTTTGCCTAAAGAAGTGCAAGCTCACAAGACCCTTCTGGCTTTGTGCCTGTGTGATGTGTGCCTGTCCTGCTGCCATGCTTTGTGCAAGCAGTGGTGAATTCAAGCTGAATTTGGCAGGCTGGGTGGAGATGTTATGTCCTTCCAGGTTATGTCTAGATACTGGAGAGGGACCTTCTCTGGCAGCCCAGGTATGGAAGCTGGGTTTGTGCTGGGTTTGTACAGCTCAGTGCTGATGTGGAGCAGTCTGTCTAGCTTGATGCCTGCTCCATGTGCTTGATAGTGGCCCAGGAGAGCTTTCCTGACCCTGAGCCTTGCTAGGGAGCCTCCCTGTACATCTCAGGGCAGCATTTGCTGATGCAGACCAAGTCTGGTCCCAGACACAACGTACCTGGACTAATCTGGAGCAGCGGCAGGGTCGGGGTGATCCTGAGCAGCACACAGAGCCCTGCTCTGTACTGCAAGTGCAGGAGGGAGAGAAAAATGCATCAGTGCCTTCATCTGCCCTTATGGATTTTTCCACCATATTTTATAAGCATTCATTTTTATTTATGTGAGGTTAAAGTCAGTCCAATTTGGAAATCAACTTGTCTAAGGAGCTCCCCTCAGATCCTATTAGCTTCACGTTGTATTCCTATTCATTTTTGCTAATGCCATTCACCAGGCTGGCTGTGGCGGTGGCTGCAGGAGCTGATAACTCTCTCCTTGCCAAGCTGCTGGGGCCGTGAGCTGGTGGCTGTGGGGACAGCAGGATCTGGCCATGCAGTGAAGGGCTGGAGCTCCCAGGTTTCCAGCTTATAATAGCACGGGGGGTCAGTTTCTGACCTCTGCTCTCCCTTGCTGCACCCAGCATCGCCAGGAGCCCACCTATCACTGCAGGCATGGAGGGCACTTCTACCTGAAAATCAGTGGCTGGTTTGGACAGAGAAGAGTTAAGAAGTGCTCGGGCTATCCTTGTAATTAGAGAAATTCCTGGAAGAAAATAAAAATAAATCCATTGAAGGCTTTTAAAGGAGAGCTAGGATGCCTAACTCAGGAAGTCTGTCAGCCGCAGATTGCCGGCGGCGGGAGGAGCGTCCTGGGGAGGTATCAGTGCACGCTTGGCCAGCTTTCACACCCATCCCCTGGCATTCACTGCTGGCCCTGCCAGGGAGGGATTGGCAGGATGGATCTCTGCACTGGAGCTGGATAAACACCGTGTCCTTTCCAGAGGCGATATTCCGGTAACCCCAAATCAGCTGCCAGGATTGCAGCATGGAGGTGGGGGTCAGCACCAAGCAGGAGCAAGGGTGACTGCCACGATGGGATGCATCCCTTCTTTCCATTCCTATTTCTCCACACAGGTAGCACAGCCCACCTCTCTTGAAGCATCCTGGCTGCCCTGTCTCCCCCTGTCTTTAATTATTTATTGAAGTGGTCTGATACCAGGCGACTGTAATTAAAAGAAGAAAAATACACACAATAAAATGATTTCTAAAATGACAACACACTGGATGCAGTGAAGCAAGCATGTATTAAATATTTATAGCCACTGGTCTGCTGGGGGGGAAAATTAAAATTATTTAGCCTGAGAAAAACATTTTAATTATTTAATTTGAGGGGAAACCTCCCCCACAGCCCTCCTTAGTTGTAAGCCCCAGACAAATGACAGCATAATGTAAGGTTTGATTAAAATCTGAATGGTATGAGGGCCTGGAGATTGGAACAAGGAGATAGGGAGCCACGTAGTTATCACACGAGGCAGAGGTCTCCTTGCTGTGCTGTGGCAGGTCTGTCTATGTGATCCTGCATCTTGCAGGGGAATTCTTCATCTCCAGGTGTGGTCCATGCTTGGCAGCAGGTAGCCAGGGGTTTGCTCTGTATGTGGGAGCCTGGCAGCTGGGCAGGAGTGCAGGGACAGGGTGAGCCATCATGGGGCAGTACATGGAAGTGTCCTGCCCCATGACCCACCCCTGCAGCAGGAACTCTGTGCCCGTGGGTTGCTCTGAAATACCTTGCTGGGCCAGGAGCTCTGGTGTGTCTGTCCCAGCAGGTTCTGCAGGGTTCACCCCACACCAGGCATGTGGCACAGGGCTGCCTGAACCTCCAGGTCTCGTGGCATTTACACACTGCATGCACGCGGCTTTTCCTGGGAGTCTCCGTGCCCCTCTGCAGGAATGGTGCTGCAGCTGGCATCCCTTTGGCACCTCCAGTCGAGGCTGGAGCAAAGATCTCCCAGCTGCATATCAAAGATTGGGAAGAGCAAAGCGTGGGGTCTGGCAGAGGCTGACTGTTTGCTGAGAGAGGAGGGGCTGAAATCTTTTCCCTTGTGCCTGCAGACTGACAGTCTCTCATTATTAGCCCCCTAGAAACAGGCACTTTGACTGAAAGAGCCATCCCAGCCTTCACTGTAACAATCAAAGCGGCTCAAGAATAAACATGGCTTGGCAAGAATAAACACAAATTGCAGTGCTTGCTGTGAACAGCGATATCCAAGGGAGCAAACATCAAATGAAGGATTATCCCTGTTTGCAAGGAAGCTCTTTGAGAAAGAGATTGAATAAGGACCATCTGCAGCCCAGAGCAAAGGGACTACCACGAGAACCTGCTTGTGCCATCAGGAGCTCTCCCCTTTGAAGCCCACATGGTCTCCTTTAGGCACTGTCTGGTTTAACTTCATATGCTCTGTCAGCTGCTGGAGCCCTGAGCTCTTTGCAGCTACCTCCAGCTTGCAGACAGTGCGGGCAAGCCCAGAAAGCACAAGGAAGGGAATTAAGAGGGTCAGAGAGGACGAGGAGAGCTTCCCTGCTATGGGCAGGTACTGGACCTGACAGAGACAGCCTGTGGGAAAAATGCAAAGCACCTGTAGGAGCTGGAGGAAGATCACATCAACCAAATCCTGCGGGAAGCTCTGCTCTCTGCCCCAACACTAATGCTGCCAGTCTTAGAGCCGGAGCCCTGAAGGCAGCTCTTAACCAGTGACTTTCCCCTCACCGCCCATGGGAAGTGAGCACAAGCAAGCCCTGCTCCCCAAACCCTTGCTGAGAGGCTGCCCGCATGGCATAAATCAAAGTTGGAGGCACAGAGGTTCCATAAACAAGCTTATTTTCTGAAGCCGGGTCCCATTATGTTATCTGTCACTTTATTGGGGTTTCTGAGCCGTTTATTTTTATGTATATACATCAGAGCTGGTGTGCTGGCGTTGGCCTCAGAGTATAAAGCTGACAAGACACAGTAGCAGCGTGTGAAACCTGTCAGCAGAGCAGCCGCCTGTGAAATGAACACGGGAGCTGATGCAGATGATTTTATTTATGGGGAACCTTGGGTAGTGCATGCTGGAGTAGTAGTGCTGTCCCTGACCCTCTGAGAGAGACCAGTACCAGAGCCATTGCTGGAAGGGACAATGGCTCCAGGCAGCTGGAAATTAGATTTTCTTCTTAATGAATGTCTTAAGCTGCTGAAATACTTTGGTAGTCCAGAATCTGTATAAATGGACAGATTTTCTTGGGATGGAAGGCTGTGATGGAAGGTTCTACAACACTTTGCTTTCTGGTGTTGTTCATCTTGGTAATTGTTCTCTTAATGTTTTGTTTATTTCTTTGTATTTAAGATAAACTCCAACTCAGGGTAAGGATTTGTTCTGAAATAGAAAAGCTGGAGTTTCTACATCTTGAAAAAAAAAGAAAAAAAGTAGGGTTAAGAAATGTTTTTGAAACTTTTTTCCCATTATTTTGCCCCTGGAGCGACATTTTGCCAAACTCAATAGTCTTTACAAAAGCCTAAATGAGTAATTGTTTCTGTCATGTTCCAGGAAAAAAGTATTTAGCTCAGCAATTTTTCGTCTCAGTCAGAGCAAACATTTCGGGTGTGAGATAGTTTTATGGGTCATTGAAAAACCTACAGAATTATCTGGATTGTTATCAGGGTGATGGTACAAAACACGGACCCTGCTCTTAGAGGCTGTTGTGACCTTGCTCTGAGTCCTCTGCTTTAGCACAGAGAGGATGTTGCTGTCATGTTCTGGTCCTTCCACAGGCAAGAAAGGCTCAGTGCACTTGGAAAAGCAGTCAGAGGTTGTCAGCACCATGTTGCACATGGAAGTTGGTGCTCCCTGCCTACTCTAGCCAAATGTTCAGCCTGGATGAATAACTTGGACTTGCACTGTGCCACGTGCCAGCCCCACTGCCCAGGGAGAGCAGGGACCCTGTGGGGCTGCTCCTGCCTGAGCATGTCATAGGTGCATAAAACCTGGATATTTTCCGTTTGGCGGGAATAATGCTTAAAATCTTAATCTAGTCTCCAGCCTGTCATCATGGTTCACAAGCAGTAGCAATGCTACTGGAGCAATTCCTAGAGCGGTCCAGGGAAATAGCTCTGGATTGGCTGCATGTCCCATGGCTGCCCTTGGAGAAGGCATGGGTTAGATGGTGGCATGTTTCCTCCTAAAACCTGCAACCCCTGACCATCAGTAGGAAGTTTCTGGTACTGCTATATTGATGCTGAAAAACAAGTGGTATTATTTTAATCCTCAGCTCTCTGGTTTGTGTGAGGAGCACGTTTCCTTCCATGGTTTCACTCACAGCCTGTTCCACCAGCATATCTCCTGCTGGCCAGATGCGGGAAAGGCCTCTTCACCCTTCTCCATGAGTGAGACAGGCAGCTCTGCCTGATTGATCTGCTGCCTTCGAGCCCAGATCATTCCTCTGCAGGTCTGCCTCTCACCTGCCTGGGCACTGCTAAATCTTCCCTGGAAGGAAGAACTATTTGTCAAGTGAAATAGGAAGGTTTGAGTCTCATGTTCCCCAAGGCCACTTAGCAGGGCTCTGGCTGCTCTCTGGACACTCTCTTTGCTGTGCTGGAGTGGCATGAGCAGGAATGAAGGCCACGAGGCTTTTCTGCCTGCTGTCAGCACTGCTCCTGTGAGCCCTCCTGGCAAGCACTGTGTGTGTCTTGTCTTCCCCAGCCTGTGAAGGTGCAGCATGCCTCGGCTTTGCCCACTGTGGAGCAACGTCTGTGGTCTGCACGTCATCCTTTGTGCTTCTCTGCACCAGCCCACTTATTGACTAGGAGTGTAATTGTGCTGCATCATGTCTAATTGGTTTGCTGTGTCGCTCTCCATTTGCTTTCCCGTGTGCCCCCCCGCTCCCCTCCGTCAGCGCAGCGAGCTGTGAGCGTGAGCAGGGCACAAGGCCACGCTCCTGATTGCTGCAGGAAAACAAGGCGCCCAACTTCCTCCTTTCTTCTCCTAAATTCAAATGACAAGAAACAGAGGCAAACAATTTTGCCAACCCTTGGCAGAGGGCCAGCGCTGATAAAGAGCCGTAATTAATCTCCCCAGCTTTATTAGAATATCATTACAATTAACTCGGCAATCTTCTGTTGATCAAAGCCATTGTTCCCTGCAGAGCAGAAGAAGCCAGCATGAGCCTGGATTGTGCTGTGCTTAAAAGCACCTAGAGCTGGATCATTCCTGCCAGCCCAAAAGCAGCTCCATCCCTCTGGCTGGCAGCACAAGGGCTGGTGAGCTGTGGACACAGACCTCTGTCCTCAGCTGGCCTCTTGAGCCTCTTGCAGCTTTGATTTACTTTTTTACCTTCTCTTCTTTGTTGAGCTATTATAGCCCAGATCCTTTGCAGGCACCTGTGAGTCCCCGATTCCCTGTGTAGCTGTTTTTGGGTCCAGCCTTCTAAGCACCAGGTTGATTCCTTTGTGTGTGTTCACAGAGCTCTTAGCATGCTTGATTCTTAGGCTCAGCTGGAGCTACAGTGACTGCTGCAATGATTCGCCTAACAGAGGCCGAGCGGGCAAAGAAACCGGGGGAAACATTTGTAGAAACCACATCTGAAGGAAAGGAGAGCTGTCAGAATGAAGCTCCATAAGCTCTACAGATAAATAGCCCAAGATGTGTGCTGTAGGAAAGCAGGGAAAATGAGCACCGTTAAACTTTCCTCCCTTTCGAACTGTTCTTTTAATATCAGGTAGTTATCTGTAATTTAAGCCTGTGATTAGTTTTATCAAAAAGATAGTTCTGAGGCAGAGATCTTAAAAATTATTAGGTGTGTGTTTGAAAGACAAGAACAGCTCCACTAGCACTGCAGGATAAAGATGTCTGTCTGTTTGCTGCCTTGAGCATCCATCTGTGAGGGCCTTGTGCCAGAAGAAACCTTCGGTTCCAGACAGATCCCAACCCATCTCAGACTTTCAGGGCACTTCTCATCCTCCTTAAAAGTTGCCAGAACAGGATCCTTCTGTCACTGGGCAAGATTGTCTCAGGTGATTGTATGTCTCTTCTTCCTCATCACACTTCTGCTTTTGGAGAATGCTCTCAGTTTTGGTGCTGTTGCTGGGGTCCTGACAAGACAACCTTGCTGAATGCTCAGTCACCCGCACCTGGAGCCACCAGCAATGTGGAGACACTGGCAGGCTGGCTTCAAGAGCATCCTGTCAAAGGGGTTTACTCTAGAGGGGGCTGGAGGGCCTGCAGCCAATTCCCCTGCACCTTTCTGCCTGGTGGCAGCCCTCTGCCAGGCTGGAACAATGCCCTCCAGTGCAGAACCAAGGGGGTTTGCTCCAGAGCAAACAGCCTAGCCCTGCCTCTGTTCTCAGCCTGATGTAAGGTGGCTTAGGTGGAGGTTTTATCCTGGAACTGACTCTGCCACAGAGGATTTACATGCTGTGAGCAAACTTAGTGGGTGTGAAAACATGCTATCCAGGTACACAGAGAGAGAAGCAGGGGAATTTAAAAGGCTCTGGGTCTCTTCCCCTGTGGTTTGTGGAGCAGGTTGCAGTGGGCCAGTGAGCTGTTGTGGAGCAGGCAGTGCTGAGCTGCCTTGCCAGCCAGCCTGGGAAGGGCTCTTAGATGAAGGTGTTTGAATCTCTCTCACTTTTTGTCCTGAATTGTCATCCATTTGAATAGTCAACACTTGTGAGCTCTGGGACAAAGAAAGGAGAAACAAAAGGCAGGTCCAGGGTTGGTTCTAATGGACCTTGGCATTGTCCCTTTAAGTAGCTGCCCAGGATAAGGGAGCAGCTGCTCCAGTCCATTTGGAAGTGCAGATATAGCATATCCAACCTTGCCTGTACTGCCTGGCTTCACCTGCTCTCTGCAAATCCTTAACCCTTCATGGCTGGAGAAAAGAGAGCTGTATTTGCAGTGTAATTTTATATGCACAGTGCTGGGTGTGCTGAGTAAATGCACCTCGCTGGTGGCAGCAAGCAGAATCTGGGGGTGGCACCCACTGCCACAATTCCTGCTGCAGGCAGGGGCACGAGTACATTACAGAATGCAATCACATGAGGGTTGGTTTGATGTAGGCTGCCAAGTTAGAACCCTCTTCCCACTTCTCCTTCCCTGTCCCTTCTGTGGCTGGGGATCTGAGGCACTAGAAAACCCTAAGAAAAACTGCCCAAACCCAAGAGGCTGTAAGACCTCTGATGGAAGGGGTTGTGGCTCTGTGTGAAGTGCCAGAGTATCCATGAGGTCCTTTGGTGGTTGGTCCCTAAGGAGAGAGAACTTGTCCTTTTGGCCACCAGCATTCCTCAGCACAGGCCCTCGAGGGCAGGAGGAGCTGCTCAACCTGCATTGAGCAAGTTCAAAGGAAGCAGAAACTGGAGAGGCTCTTCCAAAGGGCTTAAAGCAAGGCTTGTCTCCCCATGCCCTGCTGCACCTTCCCCTGCTCCTCCACAAATGGCTGAGGATATTACCAGGCTTCCTCAGGTCTCTGGGTAAGATGCAGGGGCTGAGTGTCAGGTTGTTATTAAATGTCATTAGTAAATGCCAAAACTGTGTGTAGCTCCTCAGGCACAGACAATGACTGGAGGAGGGATGGTTCACAGTGCTGGAAGATGAGTGAATGCTGAAGGTCAGGGACACTTCAGTCTGGGCTGCCTTTGCCTCTCATTACCTGCTCATTACCTGGTGGAGGCAGGAGGCAGGGTGTGTGTCACCAGGGACTTCCTTGTGCTCACATGGGGAATCCCCAGCGTGGTCTGTGAGGGAGGAAGAAGGACCTGTGCAGCCCCCAAATCCTTCTCTGGTATCACCCTGGTCTATAGGGGCTCCAATATGGGGCAGGGCAGGCTCCTGCCCATCACAGTAGAGCTGCCCAGGGGAAAGACTGTTTTAGCCTCTCTTCTACCCAGAAGAGGCAACTGAAAGAGAAATTTTGCAAATGTTTTTCTTGCTATTTTCCATGCTTGGCTCTAGCTTTCCCCCAGAGAGAGATGGAGATGGTGCACTGTTGAGAAGGCAGCACCAGCATCCCCAGGAAAGCTGCCTACTTGCTTTTGTGCCTGGCTAGCTGTGGAGATCTGGGGAGGAGCTGGCTTTAGGTGCAGGGACACGAGCCAAAAAACCCAGAAAGCACCTGCCTAAAGGGTGAGATGGAGGCAGAGGCACCTCTGGTGAGCACGCCTGGGGCGGGAGCTGAGGGACGGTGAGTCGGTAATCGTGTGCCCGAAGCAATCGCGGCCGTCAGGGAGCGCAGAGCCGCTCGCTCGCTCACTCGCGTTTATTTAAGGCGAGATGCCCTAGTTCTGTGCTTTCCGTGCAGTCCCTAATTATTCCTCAATCTTTGTAGCGAGCTAATTAGTTTCGTAGCACTCAAGGCTGGGGAACGCTGATAGGCTTGGGAAGCACAATCTGAAGTGATGATGAGGAGAAAAGAGCTGGTGGGAAATGGCTGACTGGCAGATGGGAATGGCTGAGAGCAGGGCAGGGTTTGGAGAGCTGATGGATGATGGTCTGGGAGGATGATGGAGGAGGGAAGAGCCATAATCTCTTCAGGCAGGGTGCTGCAGTATGACAACAGGGAAACAGTGATGCAGTAGCAGAGGGTAATTGAGGGAGTGCTGGAGGTGGGCAGGGAGCGAGAGGGATGGCCTGGGGCAGAGCAGCCACAACGCCCAGGGCAGGGTTCAGCGGTGGGATCCTGCATGGAGGGGAGCACAGCACTGGGCAGGGCAGCAGCTGCCCCCTTACATGGGTACTTCCTCGGGCAGCTGCCTTTCCCAGGGTGCTGCCTGCAGGACCAGCAGCCATTCCTGACTGTCCCATCATTTTGCTACCTTGGTGGTGACACCGAAGAGCTTTGCTGGGAGAGGCCAGCCTGGTCTCCAAGCTGGATGTTCTCCTGCTCAGAGCTGCTTCTTTCAGAGAGAGACACCAGAGATAAGGTAGACTGCACTGATACCCAGGTCCACAATGTTCCCATGTAGGCGTTCCCCTCTGGCTGGTCTGTGTGCATGGATGCCTTGTTGCTCTGACACGGGGCTGTGCTCCAGAGCCCACGCTCCCTACATCTTCACTCTGAGCCCCAGGAGCACAAAGTTCTCATTCCAGCTCTCACTGTCATTGGGAAGTTCCCAGTGGCCACTGACTGCAGTGTGTGACAACTCTGAAGTGCCCAGGTGGCCACAGATTTATTAGGGTATTATTCTACTAGTGCTGCAAATGGTGTCATCTGTCTTCTAAACTTTGCACTTTATTTCAGGGAGAGAATTTAGTATATCCAGGCAATATGCTGCAGCTACAGCATATGATAAAGCCCTGCTGGGAAGTGTAGTTTAATTGATTTTGTTATTAAAGTGCCACTGGAATAAATTTGCTCATTTGAATGAAATGTCTCATTACCTGGATTGTAACAGGCACATGATGAAATCTCCAGAGGGGCTGGAGCTACCCACTGCCTGGTGGTAGAAGCTGACACAGAGCAGCTGACAGGGACCCATTCCTGCCACCCTGTTCACTGCAGGCTGGTCACCCTGAGACCCTCAGCACCCACCCAAATCTGCAGGGAAACTGCTTGGAAACCTCAGGATGGGAACAAACCACAGTGGCAGGGCAAACTGTGTTTTAGTCACAGTTTGTGTTGTTACTCGAATCCTTTTCTCAGGTAAAGAC
Source organism: Onychostruthus taczanowskii (assembly GCF_017590055.1). Taxonomy (NCBI): domain Eukaryota; kingdom Metazoa; phylum Chordata; class Aves; order Passeriformes; family Passeridae; genus Onychostruthus; species Onychostruthus taczanowskii. The sequence goes on along the minus strand of NW_024498329.1, from coordinate 314,927 downwards.
ATTGTTTTAAAGGGAACTGAGGAAAAATCTCTTTCACAGGACAGCATTTCTTCAGTACCACCAATAATGGGGGTGGATTGAGAAATGAACCGTTTCCCATTACACTGGGACTAACATCACAGCCCATAATTTCCAGTTAAAATGTGATTGCCTTGAATCCTGAGGATTATGGAAAATAAGAAAAAGGCCTAGTAAAATTTATGGGTTTTAATCATAAACTGATAGAATCACAGTAAATCTATCATAAGCATGCAGATACAGATCTAAGAAAAAGAGGGGAAAGCAATAGGCTTTTTCTTAGAGGGGCTATGTGTACCTTGGCAGGGCCAGGGAGAGGGGAAACAGGGCTGCTCCCCTAGCCATCTCTTCTGGGGCTTTGAGCCCCTGCACCTCAAATCCCTTCTCTCTGCTGTGTCCTGCAAAAGCCTGGAAGCAGGGATTGCACTGCAATGCCCCTGCCCTGTCTCATGGCAAACTGGCCGGGCAGGGCTGGAGACCCCTTGTGGAGGTGGAAAAAGAGGGACAAGGCAGGAAATGGGGAGAGAGAGGGAAGGGGAAAAGGAGAAAAAAGAATCAAAGCCCAAAGATCTTTTCCCTCCACTTCTCTGTGTGCTGCTCGCTGTGGTGGAAGCAGGATGAGACCCTGCCAGGGGAGGAGGGAGGCAGAAATGTGAGGGAGAAACTTGTGGGCAGAGGGGACTGCAGGAAGCACAGCCGTTGTGGAGACAGGAGAGCTCTTGACAGAGAGAAATGGCAGGAGAGCGAGGGAGCAGCACAGAAGGCAGAAAGTATTTAAAAAAAAAAAAAAAGCGATAAGGAAGAAAAAGGAAGAGAGTAAAATATTGGCTCTGAAGCTGAGATAAGAGAGAGAGGGCAGTTAGTGAGAGAAGGAGTAAAATTAAGTGTGATAAGGCCTGATAGAAGTAAGGGAAGGCAGCAAGCCCAGGCAGAGCGTCAGGGGGCTGTGGGCAGGGCTGGGGGGCTGTGGGCAGAGCAGAGGGGCTGTGGGCAAAGCCGGGGGGGCTGCAGGCAGAGCAGAGAGGCTGCAGGCAGAGCTGGGGGGCTGTGGGCAGGGCTGGGGGAGCTGCAGGCAGAGCTGGGGGGCTGTGGGCACAGGAAGGTGAAGGGCCAGCCTGACCCCTGTTCTCTGGTCACCCTTACCCCTGTAGATGCTCTGGGTACCTCTGGTGATCCCTGGAGAGGAGCTGAGCGGGCACAGGGATTGATGGGGAGGGTGTAAATGTGTCCTGCAGGGTGCTGAGGAGCTGAGCGGGCACAGGGATTGATGGGGAGGGTCAGGGAGTTGGTGGGTGTAAATGTGTCCTGCAGGGTGCTCATAACCCTGCTCCTGCCTCAGAGACAGAGGGCAGAGCTGACCCCTGCCTGCCAGGCACCTGCCAGCCATGGGCCCTGGAGTGGGGAACACATGGAGCTGGTGGGGAGGGAAGGCTTCCCAGGCTGGAAGTGCTGCTTAACTACTCATCCTCCCCCCTGCTGTGTCCCCACACATGCTGCCTGTCATGACGATCCCCTTGGGACTCCCAGTCTAGGAAGCAGAGGAAGTAAGGCTCGTTTGCCCTCCATGCTCTATGCACAACTCCCTGTGTTTTGTTGCTACCTCTTTTAAACTGTTTTATAAAGTGCTTTGTATTTATTGTGATTCAAAAGAAGCAAGTGGAAAGTGCTGTCTGCCTCTGACACATGGGCCATGGTTCCCTGAAGAGCAGTGCTGGAACCCAGCCTCTGCTTTCTCACCCCTGATTAAACTGCAATAGAAACAGACTGTAAATTTCAGCAAAGGAGAGAAATAGAGTCTATTCTTTGGGTTTTTTTTTTTTTTTTTCTTGTTTTTACCAGCTATAAAAATGGCTGAGCTTAGTTGCTGGCCACTCTGAGATGCTTTTCTTCTTCTCCATCCATCTGCTTCAATCACATGGTGACTGGAAAAAAAATTATCTAGTTCACAAAGCATAGAAGATTAAAAAATCAGTGTGGGTAACAAAGTGTGTGGCAGTGCCACAGAGCATTGGGCATACTCACTAATGAGGGATTTGTGCTGCAGCTTGGGATTTAGGGCAGCAGTGTGGCTTCCCCCAGGAGGGTTTTGGGCAGCAGAGGTGGTGGGGCTGGGGACAGGTGTGGGGCTCTGTGGCAGGGCTTGGCTGGGAAAATTCCTGAGATGTTCTATGGAAAAGAAATAATTTGCTCTCTTCTTTTTTTTCCAACCTTTTTTTGACAGTGAAAGACTTGGTTCCCCCCTTTGATTACTGGGGCTCTTCAGTGTGTTGCAAATTCCTCATTGGACTTGGTTATTAGTATTTTTTTTAATCTATGTGTGTTGAATTAACTCTTTTCATTACAGCATTAAAAGTGATAACTAGAGCCAGTTAAGCAGCTCTTTTGGATAGCCAGTGCCTGTAGCTGACCAGGGTCATGGAGACCCCCCTTCCACCTCTGTCCTGAGCCACTGGTTGAGTTTGTGTCAGTCCTGGCAGCGAGGCTCAGACTGAGCTTTCTATGCCTAAAGTTCTTTCTTGCTTGGCTCCACTTGGCTTGGCATCATCCTCGGAGGGCTGAGGCCCTTGTGCATCCCTGCCTGTCCCCGGGGAGTGCTGCTCTGAGCCCCTGGAGCAGGCTCTGCAGTCTCTGGAGCCTGCCTTCAGCGTCACCCTTAGGTTTGTGTGTTGCTGTTGGCAGTTTTGTGTTCAGCTCGCTGGAAATATTGGTTAAACACTGGTGGGAGGGGACGCTCATAAAGAGCATTTTGCTTTGGCTCTTTTAAAAAGCAAAACAAAGCCAAAGGCTTTTAAAAAATGTATTGGTTTCAAAGTTACAAAGGAAGGATGTGTAAGAGATGAGGAAAGAACAAATCAAAGCTTCTGAAACTTGCTGTGGAGAAAGAAACATGAAATGTTTTGTTTGAAGATGAACAGAAAGCTGAAATCAGCAAAAACTCCCCCTCCCCACAGCACAGATGCTTCAGGTTGGTTCTTCTAGGATGGCAGACTGCTGAAAGAAAAGCAAATCCGTTCTTTCCCCTCTTGGGGCTCCAGGTTCCTGGCACCTACATTTTACCATCTTGTAGTGACTTTGATTCAGGGGACTCCTTAGGTGCCTTACAAATCAAGAATGAAAATTTGGGCTCATCTGCCTATGAGGTGTCACTGAGGCCGGGTGGGCCAGGGAGGTCAGTGTGGTGCCACCCTCTCGGTGGCAGCTGAGAAATTTGGGATGCACCTGCTGATTTAGTAAGGATTGTAAAACCTTCAGTGCCCATACTGACACCATTTGCATGGATGTTTTGTGTTTCCGGCCCTGGAAGCCCAGTGGCCAATTTAACCCCTATTTCTCTCCCCTTTTCTTGTGGAGATGAGATGGTCCTTAAGGTCTCTTTCAACCCAACCCAACCCATGCCATGGTTCTGTGAGGCAACACAGACCTTCCAGACCTGATCCCAGGCCCAGAGCAGAGCAAAGGCAGGATGCTGCTGTGACCAGACCCCATGGTGATGGGCACAGTGGTGCAAGGGCAGCGTGTCACAGACTGTGCCTGTTCTCTTCCTCAGCCTATGCCTGTGTCCATAGACCTATGGAATTCTGTTTTCAGACAAGGTCTCCTGTGAGCCTGGAAGCTGAATTCCCTTGGATGTGCCTGATTGAGAGTCTGGCTGCCAGTGATCAGGTCCTGAACTACAGGCAGATGGGGAGCAGTACTGGAGCTGCTCTAGGCACCAGTTCCTGGAGGCACCCAAGTGGGTGCTGCCAATGGATGTGTCATATCCCTGCCCATGGGCACAGCTGTGCAGAGCACAGGAGCCAGCTTGTTCCCTATAGGAGAGGAGAACACCTGGTACTGCTAAAGGCTGGCAGAAGATCCTCTCCCCATGTAAGAAGCATTAGGATCCCCAGCCCCACCTAGGGAAAGCCTGGCCCCCCTGGCTCCCAGCCTGAAGGCCCCCTGCAATGGGGCTCTGCATCCTCCTCCCACACAGAGGGCAGCAAAGCACAGCCCTGCTCCGAACTGCTTATGGCCATCAGTGTCACGGCCCTGCTCCACAGGCTTTGGGGATGGGCAGAGGAACTGACTATAAAACCAGGAAAAACAGACAGACCCACGTCGGTGCCACACAGGGCACAGCGGGAGGTGCCTTTGATGTCAACAGGAGACTCGCCCTGGCCTGGGGCTGCTCTTGGCAAGGCATCTGGGCAGTGCCTCTGAGGCAAGAAAGTGAGCACTTGCCAGGTACAGAACTGGACAGATCAAGAAGTCAAAATTTTTCATTCCAACTATCTATAGGAAATAGGGTTTTTTTATTATTTCAAGTTTTCATAAAAATCCATAATTATTGAAATCAAAGTTACAGAAGAAAGTTTGTAACTTTTTTATTGATTTTATTTCTTTTTTCTTTCTTTTTCCCACCCCCCCGTTGTTTTTCCCCTCTCAGAGTTATATCTGACACCAGAGTCCATCAGACAAAGTCCTTACAAACACAGGAGTCCTGAAGACATCGGCTGAATGTTTTCCTGGTATAAAGAAGAGGAGGAGGAGGTGGTGACAGTGCGGGCGCAGTGGGTTTGGACAGGGGCAGAGGGCACGGTGGAAGGAGAGAGGTCGGTATGTTTGTAGCAATGTTTGTTAATTATTTTTTATTTGTTCATTTGTTCTTTTTTTTAAAAAAACAAAACAAAACAACACCATTATTATTTGCAAATTGTTGCCTGGTTAAATCATTTTCATATTAAACTTGCGCGGTGCGTCGGCAGAGCTGATGCCCGCGTCGGACTTCCGTGGCACGTACTCGATTTCAATATTGTGCTTGGTGTTGCCTTTCCCACGGCTCCAGAGGAAGAGGAGCACCAGACAGAAGAGCACGACGCCCAGGAAGGAGATGAAGCCCATGGTGGTGGCGATGATGAGAGTCTTGATGTCAAAGGGGAAAGGCACGGTGGCGCGCGTGCTGTTGGCATCGCTCTCATTGGGCTGGTTGGAGATGAACGCGAAGGTCTTGTTGGGCTGGTGGGGCCAGTCTGGGGAGTAGCTGCGCACGTGCAGGTGGGCCAGCATGGTGTCGTTGCCACCCGCGTTGCTGGCGATGCATAGGTAGGTGCCATTGTCCTGGATCTGGGCGTAGCGCACCTCCAGCGTGCCGTCAGGGAAGACAGTGAGCCGCCCGTTGGTTTTGGTAGAGATGAGGTGCTTCCGGGGAGAGAGCCACATGATGGTGGGCGGCGGGTCCCCATCTGCCCGGCAGACAAAATGCACCGTGTGGCCTTCGTCCACGAAAATCTGCTGAGGTTTGCGGTCCCGTATTCGTGCTCGGCGGCAGGTGAAGTAGTTGGGCAGGAGGACGTCAGGGAAGTCCTTGAACTCCTTGCCCTGGACGAACTCGGGGGTGGAGCAGGTGGGCTGCTGCTTGTTGAAATTCAGCCTCCATCGCCGCCGGAAAACCCAGAGCAGCCGACAGTCGCAGGCTAAGGGGTTGTTGTCGAGGATGAGCGTCTCCAGGTTGCCCACCGAGTGGAAAGCTGACTCCTCCAGGGTGGTCAGCAGGTTCCCTGACACGTTCAGGATGCGCAGGTAATTGAGGCCGCGGAAGGCGAAGGGCTCGACCGTGGTGAGCTGCCCTCCCACCAGCTGGATCTCCTGGAGCCTGAGCAGGTCATGGAGCATTGAGCCCTCGATGGTGACGATGGGGTTGTAGGACAGGTTCAGGAACCGGAGGTAAACCAAGTGCCTCACCGACACATACGGGATGGACGTCAGGTTGCAGTGGGTGATGGACAAGGAGGTCAGGTTCAACCCATAGAGGCAGTTGGATGTCATAGTATCCAGGTAGGGCCAGTGTGAGATCTCGAGGACCTTGAGCCGGTACAGCCTCTTGAATGAGTAATCCCGGATGGTGTTGATGTTCAGATGGCGCAGCCGCAGCACGATCAAGCCGTGAAGGTGAGACAAGGCCTCCGTTGGGATGGAGGTCAGGTTGCATTTCTCCAGGGTCAGCTGCTCCAGGCTGTTGAGGCCACTGAAGGCCCGGTGGGAGATGTAGACAAGGTCGTTGTCACCCACCTCCAAAGACTTCAGGTTGTACAAGTCCTGGAACATGTAATCTAGGAGGATCACAATTTTATTCTCACTAATGTCTAGCTTGGTAAGGTTGCTGAGTCCAGTAAACACCCCCAAAGGGATCAGCTTGAGTCTGTTACTCCTGAGCCCCAGCGTCCTGAGGTTGAAGAGGTTGTTGAAAGCCCCAGGTTCAATGGCACTGATAATGTTCTCATTTAGCTCCAGCTCCTCCAGGTGAGGGTAGTTGGCAAATTCATCCTGGTTGAGCGTCTTGATGCGGTTCTTGCCCAAGTCCAGCAGCCTGGTCTCGGTGGGGATCCCCTCTGGCACGACCATGAATCGCTTGCGGTGGCACAGGACGGCGCGCTCCTGGGCAGAGCACTCGCAGCGCGGCGGGCAGCCCGTGGCAGAGCCAGACAGGATGGATCCCAGCATCAGCAGGAGAATCGGCTGCCAGCAGGCCAGGATTGGGCTGCGCATACTCGCCTCCCCAGCTACCATCCTATCTCTCACCTGCAGGTAACAGCGGGAGAAAGAGCAAGGGGCACGTGAGCAAACAACGGGCACGGCCAAGGCAAAAGGTTTGGTGTCCTGGCAGAGGTGACGGTAAGGCAAAAGGCACCACCGATGCACAGCAGGGGGTCTAATTTTCCAGCTGAAATGCAGCCCTTTGGCTTCAAGACCCTCTCTTCTCCGCACTCCCTGACTTTCCACTTGATTGAACGTGCATAGACTTTTGAGTGGAAGGCCTTGAGGAATCCGTGTCATACAGCTTCCTCTGCTTCTTAAAAAAATAATTTAATATGAAACACATCTATCTACATCCTATTTTAAGCTCTTGAAATTATTCTGTTCCCTGTAGATGGAGCCTGAATATAAAGGCTGCTTTGCAAACAGAGGAGCTGAGCAGAGGATGGAGCATCTGGGGGAGCCCCACTTGGGGCAAGCAACACTGACAGCTCAGTAGGAGCCAGCTCCCTCCTTGTGTGCTCCCCCCATGCCCCAGCTGCTCTCAGTGTGTCCACAGGGCCAGTTCCTTGTCTCCCACCATGCCAGCCTGCAAGGGAAGACCCAAACCATTCCCCCCCAGAAACAGCAACTGGGCAGACACTGCCTGCAAGAGCAAGCTGTAGCCTCAACTCGGGTCCAGAGGGGCTCTGGATAACGAGGGAGCTGCCTGGTGTCAGCTGGGAAAGACCCAGCCTCCTGCTGATGTCCCTGGGGAGGGCTGGGAGACCTCCCTGGGGCTCATGGTCTGGCTTGTGCCCCAGCCCAGAGCCATCCCGGCCCGGCAGAAGAGGATGCTCCTTGTCACGCTGCCTTTGTTGCATTTATTTCCTTGTTCAGGTTGTTATGAGGAATCAAATCATATCAATATTGCATATTAGATCTCCAGCTACTCCAGCCCTTGTTTATATCTATTGTTATGTTACTCTCTGCACTACTCCCACTAATGCTATTTATGGCTATCACCAAACACACCCAATCCATTACTTCCATTGGTTCCCTTTGTATCCATCACTGTATATCCTGTCCATTACTTTCCCTGCTCTAGCACTATTTATGGGGCTGGTACACGTTCTGCACATTCCTGCCCTTGCGTCTGCTCATATTCATCATTTCATACAGATATATGACCCAAGGATCACTTTTGTTCCCAAAAAATTATTCAAAATTTCTTTCTAAGACACAAGGATGGGAGATGATGGACTGGCCATAAAAATGTCCACCAGCACCATCTTGGAAACCACCAGCCTCGGCACAGCCAGTGATGGGCTGTGAGAGCCTGCAGTGTCCCCAGAGGAACCCTCTGTGGTTTCTTCCCATTTCACTGTCCTCTTCCACCCTGCCCCCATCCCCCCCCCTTCCCTGCTCCCTCTGCAGTGGGGCTGCTCAAAGGGGATCACACTGAACACATCCCCCCAAAGTGAAGGGGTGCAGGGATGGGAGCTGGTCCTGGTCCTGCTGAGCTCCCCTGGCCGTGATGCTGAGATCTCTCCTGCTGGCCCTGGGCCAGCATGTCCCAGTCCAGTGGAAACATTTCCAGAGGGAGTGCCTGGGCCCCAGCCAGGCTGCAAAGAGTCATTTGCTGGGTATTTACAATCCATCATCTCCCATGTCATCACCTCCCTGGTGCTGGGCAGCAGTACAGATACAAGGGGGCTGCTGCTACCACTGCCACGCCGCTGGGGTGGGGTTGGGACTGGGGCTGGTGCCCTGGAGCCAGGGTGGCCCCCTGGTTGGCATGGCCCAGGTTCCATATGGATTTGTTCCCCACGATCGTGCTGCAGCCCTGACTGGGGCTGAGCTGCCAGTGGGTGCCCATGGCCAGGAGCCTCTTGGGCACTGCTCTCCCACCACGTGCTTGTTACTGAGTGCTGGCTCGCCTGCAGCCTTTTTTCTCAGAAACCAATTCCTGCTTCTCAAAGCCGTGCTGAGAAAGCCATCAAAGACAGCAAAACACGGCATGCAAAACAAAATACAGTCTGAGGGGCTTAATTATAGCAGGACTGAAAACACTCAGCTCATTAAGAGTGCCAGGCACCAGCCTTGTTTGTGTGCTGGGCCAAAAGCTTCGCTCTGCCTGCATGTGCTGCTCTGTTCTCGTCCCTGCTGGGCATGGGGAGGGGGCAGAGCTGAATCCTGCAGACCAACTTCCCCCAAGCTCAATCCTGCCTCTCCACCAGCAGGAAGGGAATTGCACCTCCAGAGCACCTTGTTCAGTGCTGTCACCCCCAGTGCAGCCTCGGCAGAGCCAGAGCTGTGCGGTATCAATGAGTAAAAAATCGGCAAAGAGGCCACAGATGAATGAAGTGGAATCTGTGTGGCGTTACCGACGAGCACAGCCCAGAATTAAAGTCTAGACACACCTCACATGTTATTAGTTCTCAGCTAAATTTAAATCCGTGATAAATACAATCCCTGACAAAAACATCCGTAATCTTAATAGCCAGAGTCACAGAAGAGCTTTGGGAGAAAGACAATAAATAAGCTGAAAAATTCTGAGCTAAGATGAGCTTTAAATCACTTCTGGCTCCCATTTACCTCTGCCTGATTCGGAGAGAAATAGTTGTGCCTCAAGGTGATGTGGATATTAAGAGATGCCCTTCTAAAAACGACTCAAACTGTGATTTTTGTGTGAGCTGTGGGCCAACAATGGCTTTACAGCCCCTGCACAACTGCTACCTGCAGGAAGGGCTTTCCACAAAGCCCTCCCAGATTTACTCTGAGGAAGACCCTGAAACATGCCCAAGCTCCCCTCCAGGGTGCCAGCCATGGCCCAGCAGGAGCTGCCAGGAAGCAGCAAAGGATCGGGCCATGGCCGTGATGCACAGCCCAGCCCATGAGAGCCTCAGCCACTGGCATGAGCCAAGGTTCTCCTTTCTCAGTCACAAAAAAAGAATCGACAAAAAAAGCAGCAGCTGCCAGACTTGCTGCCTTTAGGCAACGAGCAAACCCGGTGCAAGCCAAAGCAAAACTCATGCTCAGAGCCATGGCAGCCACTGACCCCTGTCCTCAGCACCTGCTGCCCAGGGCTGAGGGCTCCGAGTACAGTCCCTTCCCACGGGAAGGGAGGTGCAGACGGATGCACCAGAGCGCTGCCTTGGTGCTAAATACAGCAGGACCTGCCCAGTGTCTCTGCCTGGGCTCAGTGCTGGGAGGAAAGATGCCGTTCTGGGCCTGTGCCTGGAAATGCAGCCTGGGGCCAGATTGAAGCGCTGACGTGTGCGGGGTTTGCTCCAGTGTGACAGGCACAGGCTGCCCTGGTGTGGGAGGAACAGCCCCAGAAAGCCAAACTTGGGTGATGACCCAAAAGGGAGCCCAGGCTCTGTCCCTGAGTGTGCTCCTGAGGATGCCCCAAGGTGCCACCTGGCCATGCCCACCGCTGTCACCGCTGTCCCTGGGCTCTTCCCTGCTCCCCACCCCACCGAGCAGGGAGCGATCTGCCGTGCTGACAGGGAGAGAGCAGGAGGCAAAAATCCCCGAGTCAGCTCTAAGCCCACCTGGCAGCCATAAATTACAGGGCAGGAGATGTTCACCCTTGAACCAGATGCTTCTGAGAGCATCGAGCGACAACAGGCAATTTAGGACAAAGAGAGCCATACGCCAGCAGGGAGGGGGGCCCATAGTGCTCTGGGGGCACAGTGTCCCCACCCTGTCCCTGCAGGAGACAACCTGCTGCTCCCAACTGTGCACAGGAGTGAGTTGGACTCAGCAGTGCTGGGCATCCTCACGGGGCTGCAGTGGGGGGGTTCAGCCATGGGCTCACCCCATCTCTGCCATGATGGCTTCGTACGAAGCCAACAAGACACAGCTCCCCGAGTCCATGCTCCTGTCTCCTCTAAGCTGCTCCAGCTAAATCAAATTTTATTGAACTTTACTACATTTTAGAGACAAAGACTCCAGGTTTACAAATAAATATTTAACAACCTTTCCTGCTGCTAGAGGAGTTTCTTATCCAGACCCCGGTCTCTGCACTGTTTCTGTAACTATCTGCAAAGCAGCAAAACAAAGGGAGCAGCTGTAATTTGCCAAACACGTTTGTGCCCATATCCTCCTCTCATCATTTCCCCTGTGTCCAGCATGCATTTGTGGGCTCTTTTGCTTTGTCTCTCCCTCTTCTCCACCCCATCTGCTCCCTCTTCCTCCTCTTTTCCCACCCAGTCCCCAGAGTGCAGGCATCGGCAGTAACCGCCCTTCTCCCCCCTGCTCAAGGATGGGCAGCAATGGGTGGGAGCATCAGGCAGAGGAGGTGGTTTCCCTTCTGGAATCACCATGCTTCACATGGGGAAGAAGAAATCAAAGAGGGAGAGCATAAAGTGATTCCTGAGTGCTGTCAGGGCTGGCTGGTGGACACAACCAGGGAGGCACAACACTGGCCTGGGCAATGGAGACTAGACTGCCACCACACTCCTCTGAACCTTCATTAATGGATGGGCTGCTTACAAAGGGTTAGAGGGCTGCCCTGTGTCCTGGCCTGGCCCAAAATCATCCAGGAGCAGCACAGGAGGGTGAAAGAATGGGGGAGAAACAGGCAGAAGATAAGAAGGACCCCTCAGGTCGGTGGGGACACAAGAGCAAGTTGTGCAAGGCAGTGAGCCAAGGCAGGTCAGCCAGAGGAGTGCCCACCCCCAGCCCACCAGCCAGCAGCTGCTGGGGTCACCGCTCCCCTTCCCACAGGAAGGCACAGCTCTCCAGCTGGGAGCTCTTGCTCAGCCTCCTGGAGTATCTGCTTTCAGCAGCTCCGAGGTGGGAGCCTGGAATAGGTGTGAGGCAACCTGATCTGTTCTGGCAGCTGCTCTGGAGCTGTAAAAGAGCACGAAGAAGTATTGAAGATGCAAATCCCCTTCCGGCACTGACACCGCCCGGCTGGCACCAGATTTCGGCCATGGCTGGCCCATGGGAGCGCCCTGCAAAGGCTTTTCCTCATGGAAACAGGCTCTGCCACCAAAACGTGGTGTCCTCAGCACTGCAGTCAGTCAGGAAAGCATCAAGCCAGAGAGCAAGAAGAGCAGAAAAAACAGAGATGCCCAGGGAGGAGAAGAGCTCTAATATGGGCTGAGGTGATGGAATGCTGGTAAGGGGAGGCTTTGGTCCAGCTGTCTACTGCTTTAAACCTGGGCTGTGGATCTATTGACCCCATGAAGGGACAGCTATGTACAGTGGAGGGACAGCCAACAGTGGCCCAGAGCCAACCTGGAGAGTGGCTTTCAGGCGGGTTATTGGAGCAGGACGATGGGAAGGAGATCCTGGCTGTCTCTACAGGATGCTGAAGCTCAGAGCAGTTTTTGCTGAGGCTGTTTCTTGCTGCGATCACATCTGTGCAAGAGCTCCTCACCCTCTCCTACCTGTGCTCCTTCGTTTTGAGCATCTTTTCTCTCTCTGGCTGCACATGCCTCAGCACCCCATCAGCAAGAAAACATCCTGACAAGGGATCAATAAGTAATTGCAAAGGCAGCTGTGGATGTCAGGGGGTGTAAAGCCCTGAGCCAGCATAAGATAAACAAGGGGGTTGAGGGTGCAGTGCAGAATGGGGCTGGGGCTTAGGGCCAGCCATGCTCCCCTGCTCATGGGCGGAGGTGGCCAGGACATGGATTGGTCACTGCTGCCACAGCCACTGCCTGAACTGGTGCTTCAGTGCTTCCTAGATCGGTGAGCCTGGAGAAGGCTTTTTTATTACTTTTGTGAGTCAAAGAGCAGGGGAGTTGTGTTTGCCAAGGGAACAGCTCCCAGGGGTTGGCTGGGACTTCTAGGGCTAGGTCAGGAAGAGATGGCTGGAGGCTGGTGGGCACTGGAAAGGACATGCACCATTTGAATGGGGATTCTCCTTCTTCTTCCTTTATTTTGGCAAGTATCCTTGGGATTGCTACCTCTGTGGATATGGGCTGGGTCACCAGGATGTTTTAAGTGCTCACTGAAGGCAGGCAGCTCACCTTGCACTCTGATCAGTGAGCACTGTGTACAGGAGGCTCCAGTGTAGCATGAGGGTCTCCCTAGATGGTTCTTTTTCCCTGTCTGTAGTTGGGAGAGGGGGATGGAAAAACCCCAGGCTCTTCTCAGGGCAATGGAAACACTTGCCCTGAAGAGATGAAAGAAAGTCCAAGGAGTGTGCCAGGTCACAATGACATTTGAAAGGCATCCACTGCGATGTGCCCATGGCCCAAATGCCTTCTGTGCTTCCTTGAGCTGCCCTGAACCGCCATGCACGGGGTGGCAGTGCTGGGGCTGGAGGATGGGCACAGCCCTGCAGGCAGCCCCTCCTCCCTCCCAGCGGCCCCGTGTGGCTCAGCACATGGCCCCAGGGCTGCTGAATCAGCCAGAGCCCAGCTGCACGGAGCCTGAGCTGGACCCGCGTGCAGGGCAGGACAGAGCCTGACATGGCACAAAAGCAGCTGGAACAAAGTCACCCACTGCCAGAGCGCCTCTCGTCCCGACCAGGAGCAGATGGCATTGTGTGCAGGCTTGCCTTGAGTGCTGGGCTGAGGACAGGGGTTTCCTGCTCCCCCAGACCCAGGCTCCAGCCTGTGCCATGGGCAGAGCCCTAGCAGCAAGGAGGACACAGCTTTGCCAGGCTGAGACATGGTTCCTCGCCACCCACAAACCACACCCGAGCTGCTCCCTCCTATTGCTCCCTGCCTGGGAACACCCAATCCCCTCCAGCTACCAAAAGGCATCCCATGGCTCTACATCTCCCTAGAGCTCTGCTCAGTGCCCACAGAAGGGCTGGGGCACCAGCAGCTCCAGCAGCAGAAACCCAGGGCTAGCAGGCAGAGCTGGGGGAGCCCCACCAGTGCCTCCTGCCCTCATTTACCCAGGGTTGCCTCAGGACAGCAAATGCCAAACCAGCCCAACACCCTGGTCCCATGGGCCATAGAGAACAGCACTGAGGCTTTGGGATGTCACCCCCTCTAAATGCCACCACTCCAAACCACTGGGTCCCTACTGCATCCCTGCCACTGCTCAAAGGTTGAAACCCCAGGTCAAAGTCCCAAAAGCTGGGGAACAGCAGGTCCAGGGACCAGTCATATTCCTTACATTTAATTTAAGCTAAGACTGTACTTACAGGATCAGTTTTGTTCCCAGGGCACATCCCTTGAATCCCCCTACAACCAGCACAGAATACCAAAAAAGTACTGCTCCTTTCCTCTGGAAACCTTTGGAATAGTGGCAAGAGAACTTCAAAGGACATAGGACATAAAGCAGTCAGCTTTGCTGACCTCAGGGAAACCTGCTGATTTACCCCCCTTTAGGACCAGCCCTGGTATTTTTATACTGCTGCCTAAAATAAGTGGCCTGGGAAACCTTTGGGAGAAGCCAAGTTGAGCCCAGCCCGGCAGAGCTGGCTCTGGGATCACCCACCAGTTAGACAAGTGGCAAGGGTCAAGGGACTGTGTGTGCCGTGCTGCCAGGGCTCCATGAGCACTGGTGGCATCAGCAGAGCTGTCCCTGCTGCACACCCCACAGGGACAGGGGGCAGAGCGGGGTGCCAGGAGCACGGCCGTGCTTCAAGGCACTGCGAGAGATGGAAGCCCCAGTTCACTCCATCCACCTCATTTCCCAACTCCTTCCCGCAAGCCAGATCTCTCTCTCTCTCTCCCCCTCCCATTTATTATTAAGTTTTGTTCACATAATCACAAATTTGGTGCCGCAGGAAATTCCAGAGAGAGAGAGAAATGGAGAAAAAAGGGAGGAAAAGAAAGCATGAGCAATAGCAAGTGCAGAAGGAAGATTCCTCTTCCCAGCCTGGTTTTCTCTGGGCTGGTTTTACATGTATAATTCCTTTTTCTTTCCCCTTTTCTCACTTGTTTGATTTTTGCATTATTTATGACTTGTCTTCAGGGCCTGTATTTGCTGTTATTGTTTCATTCAACAATAAAATGGATTAGATAAAAACAAACTGCGCCGAGCCGCGTCTGAGCCTGCCCGTCCTGCATCCAGCTGAACCCACACAGCCGGGCAGAGCGGGCAAGGGGCTCCCAGCCCTTCCCAGCCCAAATCCTGCAGGAAGGAAGGTGCTGCAGGATGTGGTCTGGACAGGGTTTGGGCTGATAGCAATCCTTGGCAGGTATGGGGCTGTGCAAGGCACAGTTGTTGTAATGCCCATGACAAGGGGTGTCAGTGTCAGCACAGTGGCAGGCTCAGCCATGCCATTCCTCAGCCTTTCCAGCACATACTGAGCCCGTGGGCATAGAAAGAACAGAGGGACCCACCATGGGGATGGAGCGGCTCCCCACTGCCCTCAAAATAAGGCAGCTGTGGGGTGGGTTTGGTGTTTTTCCTGAGCTGAAAGCAATGCTTTCTGCCCTTTCTCCTCTCCCAGCACTGTGGATAATGACACAGAGCCTGCGCTCTGGGCTGTACGTGAGAACAAAAGTAATCACGGGGAAATCCAGCGCATGGGAATGCAATCGGAAATGCGAGGCCAGGGTTTCCATTTCGCTGCCGCTCCGGTGCCGTTTCCCATTGAAGAGGATAAACAGGCTGAGCACAAATCAGTTTAATGGCAGCACCTAATGGCAGCGCAATTCTGCGGCTCCCGGAGCGAGCTGTAGCTCAGGCCCAAAGTGGCAGCAGGGAGATGCCGACTCTGTGGGACGGCCACCCCATGGCACAGCCCCACACAGGCACTGGGGACCCCAGGACTGGCTGCCCTGGGCAGCAGCACTGAGATTTCCCAGTCCCCCACGGCACAAGGGGACTGGTGTCCCTCTGCAGCCCTGGGGATGTCCATGGACTGCTGTCTGCCCAATTCCCAGCAGAAAAGAGGTGTCCCTGTGGGTGTCCCTCACATCCCTAAGGTCCCCAGGCCCACGGGGAGCCTGTGGAATGCCGTGCCTTGCTCTGTGCTAGAGCACACAAAGCACTGGCCAGCAGAACAAGGCTCCAGGCCAGTGCCACTGCGATGCCTCCCCGGCTTGTTTTGGGTAGACCAGATGGATCTGGCTCCCTGACTATTCCCAATCCAAAGGAGGGGTGCAGAAAGACTGGGTTTGGCTACGGGAGGGAGAGGTTTGGCTGCTGGAGGGTGAGAAGTACCGCTGGAATGCTCAGGCTTTGCTCACCACCCCCAGGTTGCCTCTGAGGTCTAAATTGGTTGTTTCCCATTTCACACTCGACATCTCAAATTCAAACAAAGAGCTGAAAGAATAGATCACGTCAAAATATTTCTGCTTCTCCCTCCTACGAGAATTCCCCATCAGAGACCAATCCAATTAAGGTGCAGGTTATGAAATTAACCATAATTACCAGAGCGATATTTAATGTTTTGCATTCTGATGAAGAAACAGAATGGAAATGACAAAAAAAAAAAAAAGAGTAATTGTGGGTCCTACTGATATAACTAAGAGCAATATAGGGTGGGGAGGGTAAGGGCTGCTAGGGAAGTCAGGGCTGTGTGGGGTGGCAGGGGCTGGGCTGCATCAGGAACCTTACATCCCCAGGGGCAGGGCTGGGTGCTCAGGGGCACATCCCCCAGGGAGCCATGGCCAGCCTGACCCCCACAGCAGAGGTCAGCCCAGTCTGATGGCAACCACAGGCATTTTGGTATTTGAGCATCCCTTGGACAATGCTGGACCACAAGAATCATGTCCTGGAAGGCACAGCCCAGTCCTGCACCTCCTCACTCTGTCCCTGCTCCCTGTGGGGACCCTCCAGCTCACCCAAGGACTGTCCCCACCTCAGGACAATGATCACAGCCCTGAGACAAAGGACACGAGTGCTCCAGTGGGGAAATCCCACTGCCCACTGAAGCCTCTGCCAGGACACTCCTGTGGAGCCCAGGAGAGAGCTCATTGTACACATATCCATTGCAGGGTGCCAAGGCACTGACCAGCACCGACACGTGAATAAAACGATGGAAAAAATCATGCAGGATGGTTAAACAGCACCATGTCTGTGCTTCACCATCAGAATGAGCAAAACAAAGCCAAGCTCCCCAGCCCTTGTGACAGGGACACTGACCTGCTGCCCTGCCTGATCCTTACTCAGGCAGGAGATGCTGCCTGGATGGTGCACGGGTCTGGGAGGGGCAAGGGATGGTGACCAAGATGTTGGTGAGGTCAGAGGGAGGAGTGAGCCACTGGTGGGGCTCATGGCAGGGCTCCCCCAACACGGCCATGCTGCACCAATACACTCTGTGCATCCCAAGCAGGCCCAGAGGTCCCACTGGCCATTCCTGATTGCTGCTCCTGAAGGTGGGAATCACCCAGGATTCACCCCAGCACAATGCTTGGGGTCTCTGCTCAAGGCTGGGCACTCCCCCCACTCTTCCCCCTTCCCGAGCCACACTGGTGTGACCTCCTGCCCCAGGCATGGAGAGAGCCACACACTCCCTGCCTGGGCTGAAGGGGAGATGATGATGTCACTCTGGGTGACATTTACCAGCATTTATTCAATTGCCCAGGTCAAGCTGACAATTAACGCTGCTCAGACACAGACACCTCTGTGCGACCCAGCTTTCCCCTGGTGACAAGGGGACAGAGGCCACACCATACTGCTGACAGTGCCTGGGGGGTGGGGAAGCACTGGCAAGGGGGGAATCTGGCTGGTGTTTGTCCCCTTCCCCAAATAAGCCCCATCCCCACACACCCCTGTCCCCCTCTGTATCACACATGCCCTGGCACCGCCCAACAGGCAGCAGGTTCAAACAGCCACCAGCACTGGCTGTGAATAAGGCATGTCCCCATGCATGGTCACAGGGTGCAGAGGCACAGAGCCTCTCCCCACAGCCATTCCCTGCCAAAAGCTCCCATTTTTACTCTCCTGGATGGAAAGAAAGTGGAAAAAAATTGACTAAGAAGAAAATTGAGGTCATGGCCTTCTGATTCTTTCTCCCTTTGTTTTTCTTGGTTGTTTGATTTGAGTTAAGCATTTGGATCCCTTTTCGTTCTCATCCCAGCCTTCCCTGCTACCTGAAAAGCTCTTCTGGCTCTTTTCCCACCAAAAGCCATTTCTGCTTGAACCCTGCTTGAGGCTCAGCAGAGAACAAAGGAGAGCTGCTGACTCAGTGCACTGGGTGTGTTGGAGAGACCAAACATCCATCCTGTCCAAGCTGTGAATTGTGTTTTCCACCCAAATGTTCACAGAGATATGCCCACTGCCAACTCTGCCTCCAAGGACAGGATCCCACCAAACAGCAGCACCCAGTGGTCATCCAACATACCTCAATGAGCCCCAACAGGTTGTGTTGTGTTTTATAATACAACTGTAATTATGCTATAATTGTGGTATTATAAAGTCATTTATCAACCCCTGAACTAAAGCCTCAAGTTAGAGGATTTTATACTTGTCACTTACACGGAGCAGCACTATACTGTGGCTGTGTGAAACAGGACACTAAAGGAAACAGAAGTCCTTCAGTGATGCTGTTAACCTTCCAGGAAACAGTGGTAATTAGAGGTATCACACAATAATTACATTACAGGTGTAGAGTAACTGCAGAACAGTACGGTGTTATAATGGTACAGCCATTTGTTGAGTAATTAATCTGTCCACAAGAAGGCCTGGAAAACCTGATGCTTCCCCAGGAGCTGTAAAAGCAGCTCCACTGTCTCCTCCGGTCACCTCCTGCCCGTTCCACGAGACCCAGTGAGAGCTGAGGCTGCCTGAGCCTTGGAGCAGGCAGGTGCTGTGGGGAAAACTCTCTGTGGGAAGATGTGGAGGCTTCAGTCCAGGGGCACATCTCCCTCTTGCCCTTGCTCATCATGAGAGCTCCAGAGGCCCCCTCTCCTCCATGGCATTCAGCAGCTGTGCCAATGGGAGGGAGCAAGGAGCAGCAGGTGAGAAGGCACAGCCAACGCAGCCACGTCCTCCTACTGTGCCCCAGCCCACCCTGCTGGGAGAGGGAGCGGCCCCTGCTCCTGGCACCTGGCACAGGCAGGCTGCTCTGGCCATCGGACCTGCAAGAGGTCCAGGACAGGGACAGCATGCTCTTGGAGCCAGGGGAAGGACAGGGAAGAAGCAGGGGGAAGAAAGGTTTGGGCAGTGATGCTGGCTGGGATAGCTGGTGTTGGGGTGGGTAAGGGCTGGGATAGGTGCTGTGGGGTGGGGACAGGCTGGGACAGCAGCTGTAAGGTGCAAATGGGCTGGGGCAGCTGTCATGGGGTGGAGATGGGCTGCTGTGAGGTAGGGATGGGCTGGGATAGGGGCTGGGATAGCTGCCTTTGGGTGGGGATGGGCTGGGATAGGGGCTGGGATAGCTGCCTTTGGGTGGGGGTGGGCTGGGCAGTCCTGTTCAGCCCCCGTGCTGGAGGAGATGGCCAGAGGCACGGCCCCACTGCTGCTCCAGTGCCGTCTCCTGCATGCGTGAAGGTCAGGTCAGGGCTGCTGCAAGGTGCAGAGCAGTGAGGAAAGGGTTAAGGCTGGCAGGAGGGCTGGGATGGGGCTGTGGAAGGGGTATCATTGCAGAGCCACAGCGGGCTCTGGGAGGTGGTGCAGAGGAACGGGAGATGGAGGGAGATCCATAGAGTGGGGCTCTTCCTGGGAATGCCTGAACATCCCCCCGCGAGTCGAGGGCTGTCACACTGATCCCCTGCTGCCGGCCAGCGGCGACAGTCGCTTGCTGGAGAAGGCGTTTGCTGGGAAGGAGCGCGGATGGCGATTGCTGGGGCGGCAGCTGGGGCACGGACAGGCAGGGAGAGGCAGCAGAGCCTCGGCGACGCCAACCAGCCCGAGCAGACCCGATCCCACCAGTGCCCACGCTAGCCCTCTGTCCCTCCCTCCTCGTGCAAATCCCTTTCGCGGCACCAACGCTCCCATTCCTTCTCGGAGGTGGCATCTCCAGCACCTGGATCGAGTCGTGTCTCTACCCATCGCTTGGGCTATTTATATATCCAAGGCGCAAGGTGAAAAATCCAATAACCTACACACAGTAACGGAGAGCAACAAGCACCGGCACCGCCCGCGAGGGCTCCCAGAGCCCTTCTGCCAAGCAGGCTCCTGGGCATCCCCGCAATCCCCACTGCCCTGAGGAGCTCCTTTAACATTAACCGCTTCTTTTTTCTGCCAGACACAAACCGAGGGCAGAGCCCGCACCGACAGCCTGACCCTGGCCCAGCACTTCCAGTTCTCTGGGCTGGGTCCTGGCTCCGGGGTGTGGAGCTGAGCCCAGGAAGGGAGACCCTTCAGAGCCCCCCGAGCCCTCCCGGAGCCTGAGGAATCATCCCACTCGGCATCAGCTCCCCATGTCCCCGACTCACCTATCTCCAAGCTGGGGGGCTGGTGACAGAGAGGTGAACTCCTGCCCTGAAAAATACCCCTTCCCCATGACTCCTGCCTCCAATCTCAGGGCTGGAGAGCTCTCCCAGCCCGTCTTTAACCCTTAATGCCTCTGCTTTGGGGATGGGCAGAGGAACAATTCCTCCTCTCGAGTTAACCCTTGCTGGGCAGGAGATGGGCACAGCCAGCTTGAGGCTGATCCCTGCTCCCCTGCCAGTCCCGGAGGGTAGCGCTGTCCAGACTATCCGTTCCCTACCTGAACGAGGCATCTGCTCCAGGCCGGCCAATTCACCCGGGAACTACCGGGAGAGGAGGAGGAGGAGGATACTCCCCATCAGGATACAGCCTCAATCCCGCCGAGCCCCAGCCCCGACCCCGACCGGTTCGTAGTTCCCGCAGGGGCTGCGCCGAGGCTGCGGGAACGGTGCGGGGAGGAGACGGGTAGAGGGGAGCGCCCGGGCAGAGCGCGGCGAGGAGGCGGCAGCATCCGCACCGGCGGGGCTGGAGGGCGGCAGCTCCCGGAGCACTCGGCTCCCCCGCACCCCCGGGGCTCGCACCAAGTTCTCAGCTCCGCGCCCTCCGCACCGGCGCGGCTCCGGCCCCGGGGCACCGCGGCGGCGCCGTCCCGGGGCCACGGAGCCCCCACCCCGCTGGTCCCGCCAGCCCCGTGCCCCGCTCCGGTCCCCGGTCCCGCTTACCCGCATCTCATCCTCGCCGGCGATCTCCTTCGGTCAGAAATGGCATCTCCCCCGGCCCCCCCGCCAAACCTCCACCTGCAGTAGCGCAGCTCCCCCTCTCCGCAGCGACAGCACACGGAGCGGCGGCGGCGGCGCTCCCGGGGCCGGGCCGCCCCCAGTCCCGCGCCCGGCCGCCCCCGCTCCGCGCGGGGGGTGCGGGTCCCCGGGGCTGCGGGGCGGGGAGAGCGGGGATGGCTCCCCCGCCAACCGGGGCCGCTCGATGGATGGGGGCCCTCGCAGCCCCCGCCCCGCCGCCG
This sequence comes from Onychostruthus taczanowskii, assembly GCF_017590055.1. NCBI lineage: Eukaryota > Metazoa > Chordata > Aves > Passeriformes > Passeridae > Onychostruthus > Onychostruthus taczanowskii. Next base: position 294,154 of record NW_024498329.1, on the reverse strand, counting down.
CCGGTGCAGCCTCGCTGCCCGCAGAGGACGGACCAACGGGGCTCTGCCCGTCACCGTCTCGTCGGTGCCCAGCCCTCCCCGCGTCCGCCGGGAGACGGAGCCGGGCTATCCTGAGGATTCCCGAGGGTCCGTCCTACAGCAGCTACCTCAGCACTGCGCTTTGCTCCTCTTTACGCTGTCCCCCCTCCCCGGCACATAAGAGGGAAAGGGCTGCAAGCGCTGAGGGGACGCCTCCGAGGACAGGTCTGGGACCAGGTGATCCCAAAGCCCCCTCGGAGGGTCCGGCGCATGCTGAGCCGACGGCCTCTCATTCAGGACTAAGTGCACGACTTCCCGAGCACTGCCCACCGCTTCCCCCCTTCCATAATGGACACTTCATCCAGCAGCATTAGATTTGCCCAGCGCCGGCTCTCGCAGCTGAGGCTGGTTTCTCCAGCAGTAATGGACACAAACTTTTCTTGTAACGTGCACTTTCCCCTCCTGCTTTCCCTGGGCTGGGCTCTCCTGGGGTGCTTCCTGCTCTGTCCTGCTTCTACCCAGCTGTCCCTGGCTGCCGGCCAAGGCGGACCCAAGGCAGGGGCACCAGGGCACCAGCACGGGCTGGGGCCACGAGTCTCTTCACTGGGTGCCATGAGCCTTCCCTTGAACGGCTCTTTGAGCAAGTGAGAGCTTTTGAGCTGGCCCCAGGCCTCTCCTGTGCGATGGCCTCCCCCAGCCTGCCATGGAGCACAGGACAGGCCATCCCGAGCTCATGTCCGGGCAGCAGGCTACAAGCAAGCCCCGGGAAACGAGACCCTCCTGGCACTCAGGCAGAGGCTGCTGCCTCCCCGGAGCCCCGTTATCCTCCTGCTTGGCACAGGCGAGCTTCTGAGCAGAGGAGGAATAAACAAAGGGTGGGCACGGTGAACTCGCCAGCTGAATCACTGCAGCTCTCTGCTCCCGCTCCTGCCCACCACTCGGCTCCCACAGGCACAGCCCCCGGCTCGGCTGGGAGGGTGGGTACCCGTCAGGTGTGCATCCCTGCGTGGGCTTGGGCACAGCATCCTCGTGGCAAGACACACAGCGGGGTGACAACGCGTGTGTTCGTGCACGAGCTCTCCTCCTGCCACCACGGAAACTCAGCCTGGCCGCTCTCAGTGGTCCCCAGACCTTTACTCAGTGCGGATCGATGCCTCTTATTGTTACGGCTATGGCAGCAATGCCTTCGACGTTAATAGCACTTCACAAACACAGACAAAGCCAGCAATCTGAATGCGGCCAGAAAAAAACAAACAGAGGACAAAAGAAGGCTAAGAGCTCTGAATGCCGTTTCTAATGCTTCCGTTCCCCCCCGTCCCCGTTAAAGCCCTACTAAAGTGCAGGGCACCGCGTATTCAGTGGTAACACTCGGGAATGATTCCTGGAATTGTTGGTGTGTGAGGGGGAAATTTCACCTCGGCCCTTCCACAAAGACACGGCAAGTACGCCATGCACGCAGCACTGGTGGCGTGTGAGAGTGATGCTATGCACTGCCGGGAAGCAGGGGGCCTTCCAAGACCGTCTTTCCCACCTCGGCTCCGACGGCCATCCCCGCCCTGGGAGCGAGCCGAGCGGCAGAGGAGGGGGACTGGGTGTGCAGGAGCAGGGATGAGCTTTTGGGCTGAGATGGCATCCAGGCACACCCCTGCTACAGAACAGTCCTGTGCAAACCCTGCCTTTTGTGTACCCTCTGCGTGTGATTCCCTTCCCTGGGAGGGTCCAAAGCCAGCTTAGATGGGGCCCTGAGCAACCTGGTCTAAGGAAGGTGTCCCTGCTCATGGCAGGAGTTTGGAACTAGAGGATCTTTGAGGCCCCTTCCAATGCAAACCATTCTATGGCTCCATGATTGTGGACCTGGGTGGAGGGACCAGGGGCAGCAGGGGAGGTGAGGACAGCACGGGTGCCCAGGAATGGCAGCTAGGCACAGCCCTGGTTTGCTTTGACAGCTACACTGTGCATTTTGGCCAGCAGTGGGGAGAGGTGATGGGTAGGATGGAGAGTGCAGGGGAAAAAAAATCACCTAAGAGCTGCTCTCTCAGCTGGAGCCCCAAGGCCCTCACCCACAGTGCCAGAGTTTAAGAGCAGCCAGTGCAACCAACCTGCCCAAGAAGCAGCTCTGCCAACTGGGTTTTTCTCCCTTTGACTTTCAGCCCACCTCATGGGCAACACTTCCTCACCCCAGCAGCCTCAAGGACACTTTGGGCAAAGGTAGATCCTGGCAGCAGTGAATCCTGCAGGTCTCTGCTGGAGGAACTGCACTGGCCCCTGCTCAGAAACCCCAAAGGCTCCGATGTTTCTGCATTTATTGACCCGTCATGACTGGTGAGCTTACTGTTAATGTCCCTGAGGTGTTGTAGCAGGCGTGACAATGTGCTGGGGACAGCCAGATGCACACAGCCAAGCCTCACTGGAAGTACCATCCCCTCCTGTCCCCACTAACAGCCCGTAGCTATGTGCAGCTGACAGCTTTGCAGCTAGCATGCCTTTTTTCCCTCTCCCATCACCTTTACTGGCCTCCCCCACGTTGTAGAGACCAACTGCAGCTGTTTGGGGTCAACCCCTCAAGTGGGTCAACCTCCTTTTTGCAGCACGGAGTGACCCACAGTGCCCCAGCCCTCCAGGTGCCACTATCCTGTGCTGACCTGTGTGCAGCCCCTGGATGCTGCAGAGCAGCTCGGCTCACACACCCTCGTTGAACATGTTCCTCTGTAAAACCTGCAGGGAATGGCAAGAACATTTGGGTGTCCATCTGCGGGGGCTCGTCCCTCAGACAGATGCTCCAGCTCTTTGCCACTGCCATCCTGGGATGATAAGGGGCTGTGGCAGATGGTTCCCTTCTGCTGGCATGAGGCAGGAGTTTATCCCTGCTCTCAGCTCCCTCCTGGAGAGGCAGCACCTGCACACAGCTGAGGGACCTGGGCAGTGGGAACAGACCTGCCCCTCAGGGGAGAGACTCGGGACCTGCTCTCTCCTTTGGTTTCAGTGCACGTGTCCAGAAATGCCGCAATAGGTCTAGAAAGGGCCCAGCTGGCAGGAGGGACGTGGATTTTAATTACTCCCATTATTATTATCGTTCCTTTTCTTTCAGATTTTCACACTTTTGTCGTAACAAGCTGAGCTGAGAAAATACATGCAAATGCCAGGCAGAGATAAGATGTACCACACCTTGAAGTTCTGCCAGCGCTGGGAATGCCAGATCAGTCTGCCCCTCCAGCCTCCTCCCTCTGGCAGCAGGAACGGGGGAGGGGCTGTCCCTGCTCTGCCCCTGCACATCCGGAGAGGAGGGCACCTCACATGTCCCTGGGCTCGACCAGCAACCAGCTCCTTGATCCTGCCCGGTCCTAACCAGTCCCTGCAGAAGGCACCATCATCTCCTGGCTGCTTGGGACAGGGAGGAAAGGTCACCGTGGTGTTTTGTGCATGCCTTGCACATCACATGGACACAGACCTCCCGTGCCCTCCTCAGCAGTGCTGGCAGCAGGACCTGTTCCTGAGGAGCCCCTGTTCCTGAGGAGCCCCTGTTCCTGAGGAGCCCCTGTTCCCAAGGAGCCCCTGTTCCCAAGGAGCCCTTGTGCCTGAGGATGGCTGTTCCACCGGGCCCCTGCGGATGTAGTCAGGGAGAAACATGCTCCCAGATCACGTTCTCCCTTGGAGGTGGTGACATTTCAGGGTGTGTGGGGGGAGTGGGATGAAGAGACAAGGCAGGATATTCCTGCTCCCCCGTCCCCACGGCCATCTGGATGTGTGCTGATGCCTCCTCACAGCAGGCTGAGTCAGTCCAGTGGCTTCTCATTATCAGCTGGAGGGAATCCAAATTCCACATTGTATGGCTGCTCCTCAGTGAAACTGAGGATCCTTATCAAGTATTATCATAATGCTTTCTCTCTGTACTGTCTTGTACCGCTCCCTGCTCTGGTCAGCTTATTGATTTGGAGCAGAATGACCCAAAAATTCTTTGACCACCAGCCATTCACTTGGGACAGCAGTGGCAGGAGCCACAAAATGTCCCCCTGGACATGGGCTGGGGCTGTGAGGCTGTGGAGGGGATCCCTCCACTGTCCCCACCACAGCCTCACTTGCTGGAGGCTGCAGGCGTGTGGCTGGACTCATCTCCAGCTCTCTGTCCAGCTGAAAGCGAGGTGAGAGGTAGGAGACGCTGTGCTCATGCCCTGCACATCTCAAACCATGACATGACCTCCATGAAGCTCTGGAGAATGGGGATAAAGAGGAGAAAAAAGCCTTTCTGCAGGCTCCCTCAGCAAGTGCTACTGAAGATTGGGTAAGCTGCTGATACACAGGGTCTGCCCCAGCTCAGTTCATCCACGCCTCTGCCAAGGCACTGTCACCACCCTGACCCACTGGAATTCTGGGTGTGGAAATTAGGCCTTTCTATGACACGTTCTGGAATGGAGAGGGGCCACATGTCCTCATGTCATCCTGAGTCAAGCACTGATAGCTTGACTGCTCTGTCAAGCAGTCCAAACACGCGGCATGAAGGGCTGAGGGAAAAGGCTCCATTAAGTTCTTAAGCCCATTGACACATATATAGAAGGTATTAATAATATCAAGCACCTCAGTGCCTATTGTAGCCCACGTTCAGGAGATGAAAGATAATTTCTGGGACAAGGAATTTATGACAGTGACAGCTTTTTAACAGCTTGGTGTAAGAATAGGAGCTGCACAACAGGACAAAAAGCAATGATTAAAGAATTTGGCACAAAGGAGAGAGGGCTTGGAGAGAGCTGTGAGTATGAAGGACAGGAGAGTCCTGTCAATTGCCCACGCTGAAAAAGCAAAGGCTGTGCTGGGCATGGAGGATGGGGAGGTGATGTGGGCGCCATTCTGCTGGGGCTGACTCACAAATACTTGGCAACTAAGAGAAAGGGGTCAGGGTGCCTAAAGGGGATGAAATGGGCTCATCTTAATGTTCAAAGTAAGTTTGTCCCCTGCCTGGTATGGCAGGCTGAGATGGGCAGGGCTGCAGCCATACTGGGGAGCGATGCTGGGGAGCAGGGGGAGCTGGGCTGCACTGCTGGGCACAGGCCAGGGAGCAAACACGTCAGTCAGGGAACGATGAGGAGGGAGCTCTGCTCCCTGAAGGCCAAGCTGAGAAGCAGCAGTAGCAGACCCAGCACCAGGACACTCTTAGGGTGTAATCATTACTAATATCCTCAGTGTTCCTTTGCACACATACGTGCTCCCCTAATGTACACTGCACATGTAAACAGCCTCCTAGTGACATCTGCATGCCCAATTACATCTGCATATAATTGATTTGCATGCACAGTTGGAGGGCGTTTAAAACACTGGAGCCTGCTCTGCACTTTCCCACAGCCACCTCCCCAAACCCACGCAGAGGAAAAGCACCTCATGCTGGGGCCAAACCCCATCCCAGCCCCACAGGGGCCGTTTGTGTCCCTCCCTGCGGGGTGTGCCACGTGCCAAGAGGGATGGGCTCACAGCCATGCCCCTTTCTGCATCTCCGTCATCTGCAGCGACCCCAAACCCAACCCAACCCCAGCCACAGCACTCGCTGTTTGCTCAGCTCCTGTTATAAGTGACTGGCACCATTCCAAAAAGGATTAAAAGCAGGGAGTGAGAAACATAAAAGCTCATGTAATTACGTGCAAAAAAGCCCCTTAATAATTTATAGAGGGAGAGGGTAAATATCTTTGTGTGTTATTCAAGTGTAGCTCATTGTCCCGTCTGGCTAATACCCAGCGTACACGCATCACAGGCTTTATCCGGGAGGCTGTTTTGCCTTTAATACCTTTCATAAATTATTGAATTTATAAAGAGGAAAGCAGGTGTCATGTCACTCCTATAAACAGCTCGTTAGTTAAAGCTAACGAAGTTGGGGAGCAGCAGTTTCCTCCTGGCTTGTCTACCTCCCACCTTGCTGTCTGTGCTGTCACCTGTGATGCCGCACAGACCCTGAGCTGGGGCAGGCCTAAATTTGCCTGAAAAAAAATCTGGCAGCAGATAGATGGCTTGTGGCAGCCCTGTCCTCTGGCTTTCTGAGCCCTGCTTGTGCCCTCGTGGAGGTGTGAGGATGCAGGTGTGGAAAGGATCCTTTCATCCATTCCCAGCTTGCCTGCTGCAGCATCACCACTTCCATGTCACACATGGTCTTCTGGGTGCAGCAATGGACCATCAGCTCCTGAGGGTACCTGAGGATGCTCTGGGCACTGCTCCCAGCAGAGGGCTACAGGGGGCTGAACTCTGAGGGCAGGAAGCAGAGATGTCTATGGCAGGAGGGCTGAGCACAGACCTTTCTCACTCCAAAACCCACGCCTGTCCCATTTCCAGCAGCCGAGGGCCAGGACGAGCAGCCCAAGAGTGGCTCCTGAGTGCAGGGGATGTGTTCTCAGGCTGGCTGGGGGAAGCACAGCATCTCCCTGGTTTCTGCTGAACGAGGCAGGGTGTTAGAAGGCCGCCTCTAAAAACAGCAGAGGTGTGACTGAGTCAGCAGCACGTGTCTGTGCGAGGGAGTCAGTCCAAGCTCAGGAGAACCAGCGTGCGAGCATGGCCACGCAGCCCCCGCCGGGCAGCCAGGCCCCCCCAGGCTGTGCCCCCATCCCTGCGCCGCGGGACGGAGCTCTCAGGGAGCAGCTGCTTCGGAGGCTCTGCCTTTGCTTTCACACCCAGGAGAGAGTCACCAAACCCCCACACGCAGCCTCTCCAAATAGAATACACATGCATTAAAGAACAGCCACGGAAAGGGGAGCCATCAGAAGTATTTTAGACAGTTTCGAGTGAGTGCCAAATCTGGATGAATAAGCTGAACGCAGAAGGACCCACGCGGAAAATGCTGCCGGCAGTGCCAGCATCACGACGGGCGCGGCACGGAGACGGGGACGCACGGAGCAGCCCAAGCTGTGACTGCCAGCAGTGAGGCACGTCCCAGCCTCATGATGAATGCTGGCCCCCGAAGAACACCCAGTAGGGCCTTGTGGGCATGAGGAGAGGGAACTCAAACTATTGATAATCAATTAACTCCTTCAATTACAGCAGCCTAATGAGGTAGCACCAAGTCAACTCTAATGAACATCAGTTTAATAGAGGCAGTTCCTCAGGCGCTGCTTTTTAACTCAGTCTCTACAAGGTAGGGAACACTGCAAAAGTATTGAGCAATGAATGCCACAAAATGAACACAGTCTGCTCTCCGCAGAGCCACAGCTCCTGGGGGCTGTTGTAGCACGGGGTGTCCCTGCTGGACCCAGCAGGGGGACACTGCTGGCAGCACGGAGCTCGTCTGTCCCGGCACAGAGCGCACGGTTCCTGGGGCCGCTGCCGGACGCGTTAGCTGCTGTGAGATGAAGCGAATGTCACCGGGCCCAGCTCACCCCTCGAGGCAGATATTTTTTAGGGTTTTTTGGTGACGACAGCATAAGTGACAAAACAAATGTCACTGCCTGCTGGCCCCAGTGACTCGCTGGAAACCTGCCGGGTCCCATGTAGCGCAGGGGGAGAAGGGGGAGTGGAGGAGGGGTGCAAAGCACCATCCCTAACACGTGCCTGGCACGGGGGCTGTGCCAGCACCCCAGGGCCTGGGGAAGCCCCTGCCCAGCAGGACACTGCTGAGCAGGAGCTGGGGTGGGGATGCCCAGGAAAGCTGGGATCCCGGAGGTGCCATCCCTTCGGAACCACCGTGCTGTACCAAACGTGCTGGGGAGGGAGGGATTTACATACTAAGGAGCCTTCAGCGCAGTAAGACAACCTGACATCTATTTTGGGTCTCAAAGCCAAAGGCTGCATTTCAAATCCACTAATCAGGTGAGAATACAGCAAACCCATGCAGAGCAGAGCTGGGAAGGAGGGGGAGCCTCTGGCTCCTGGCAGCATTCCCCACTCCACAGCAAGGGCCTCATGGCAGTGGTCCCCAGCACCCACCCAACTGGGCTTCCAGGAGAAGGGACCCCTTGTTCTCGTGGGGGCTGAACCCCAAACTCCTGCTGCACTGGGGCTGTACAGAGGGGCCCTTTCAGCACCTAAACTTCCACGGGCAGGGACTGCCAGGACGCTGCCTTCACCCAAGGCTGTCCAGAGCAGAACTGAGCTGCTGGAGGGGCACTGGTGGCACAGCCCCACTCCCCACGGACGGAGCAAATGGAGGGCACAAGCTGGCTCTCCGAGCCCAGGTGTGTGGTGCAGGGGCTGCCTGTGCCTCTGGATGCTGTGGCAGATGGAGGTGGATGTGGACTGCCTGTGCTGCCTGCTGGGACCACACAGGGGCTTGGGAGCAGGCTGGGGGCACAGTGGATGGTTGGAAGGGCTCAAATGACAGCAGAGGCACAGGCCAGGTAATTCACCCACGTGGATGTGTTTGTGAAAGCTTCGGGGTCTGAGCACCATTCCCAGGGATGCAATGTATAACCTTTGGTCCAGCTTGGGGAGGGTAAAGGGAGAAGAAGACACTCCTGCTCTCTCTGCCATTCCTGGGCAGAGTTGGGCCACACTTGCATGGGAAGAAGGACCCAGGAGACCCAGGATCACTGGAGCTGGCCAGGATGAGCCAGAAGGGAAGTGCAAGGCAGGAGACTGGAGGGAGAAGGAGAGACATGAGTAAATACACAGGGAAGGTAACAGCCCTGCATGCCTGGTAGACTCACACAAAAAAATGAATCTGGGCATCTCCAGTTCCCACAAGCAACTTGTCTGAGACCAGTGGAACCAGCAACCACCCCCAGCTCTTCCCCATCTGACAGCACTGACTGCAGATGCCAACCTTGGGGGTGTGGGACCCTGTGCCCACAAGGATCTGCACAGATCCCCCTGGCTCTGTCCAGCCTCTGGATGAGCAGGGGGTGCTCGTCCCTTCCAGTCCTCCCAGTGCCCATTCACCCTGCAGTGTGGAGGGGACACAGGGCGCTGGCTGTGGCTGGTCTGCCCCAGACCACTTTGTCACCATTCCTAAGGGCCAGAAAAGCTGCTGAGAGTGTCCTGGGAGTGTGAAACACCAGGGGAGATGGGTGCAGGCTGCTGCACGGAGGATGCTCACAGAGCTGCTTTAATGGAACAGCCACGCAGCTCCAGGCACCGGAGATTATTCTCGTCTCTTTTCTTGTTTGGTCGACTTATTCAAAGACTGTTGGCGGATTAACTAAAATTCTTATGATGCTGGAGCAGCATCATAAGATGGCAGGGGTTGGCAGGGGTTTAGGGAGGTGGAAGGGGCAGTTTTCACAGGCAGCTCTCATGTTACCCTGAAGCAAGTCTGCAGCTGGGAGGGCTTGCCAGAGGAACAAGAAGAGGCTCAGAGTCCTGGCAGCAGCCGCTCTCTTCTCCAAGCTGGCAGTGCTGTAGAGGAATTGTCTGGAGGGCAGCAGTGGCTGGCAAGCCCTGTGGTCCCTCCTGCTTTCTCATGTTTGTCTTGCTGCTTCTGGGCTCCATTTCACAGGGATGGCTCGGGGACACAGGGGACTGAACCCAGGGATGGGGGAAGTCTCTCCACACCTTCTGTTGCTACCTCCTCCTTGCCACAGGCAACTCCCTCTCTGGGGCTGTTGCTCTTACAAGCTCTGCTTCCTTGTCCAGAAGGTCCCAGGCCCATGCCCTGGTATCCCCACAACCCACAGACAAACAACCTCAGAGCATCCCTTGTTTTCCCAGGCTGCCTCGGCGCGTGTGGCAGAGTCTTCCCCCTTCCCACCCCCTCCTCATCAACTGGCAAAGCCCCAGCGGTTTCCCCCAGAGAGCGCGCGGTGAGACACAGCATGAAACAACTGCACATAATTAGAGGATTGAATGGGGTATGGGAGCAGAGCAGGGAGCTTGCAACATCCATAAATAGCTCGTCTTGCCGAGCTGCTTAACTCCTTGCTTGTTCTTGCCAAAGTGCAGACCCCAAAGGGATGGTGCCTGTGCATGAATAGGGGTGGAAAGTTCAGAAGCATATTTTTAAACCATTCAAGCTGTACTCGAGCTGAGTGATACGTTATTGTCTCTGTGTGTCACTTGAAATGTCTTATGAATGCAAGAAATAAAAAAAAAAAAGCCACCATTTTGCCTCTCTACACTCCCACCCCTCTGCTTCTACCCAAATAATGTCAGGCTAGAGCTGACAGGTGAAAGGAAAGCACCACAGGCTAAGGCTGCTTAAAAGCAGCCTGGAAAGCTCTTCTCTGGAAGGAAGAGCCCTGGCTGGTGGGGCCAGTGGGCAGCGGAACCAGCAGCAGGCGCAGGCACCCGCAGGCAGCAGGAAAATCCTGGGGTCCCCAAAGAGTCCCCAGCAAGGACAGCAGGGCTCTGTGCCTAGCAGCAGGGGGTCAGGTTGGATATCAGGAAAAAGTTCTTCAGCCAAAGGGTGGCTGGTCACTGGCACGGGCTCTCCAGGGAAGTGGTCACAGCTCCAAGCCTGAGGGAGCTCAGGAAGTGTTTGGACAATGTTCTCGGGCATCTGGTGTGACTCTTGAGGATGGTCCTGTGCAGGGCCAGGAGTTGGACTCAGGATCCTTGTGGGTCCCCCTCAACTCAGCATATTTTGTGATTTTTGTGACTGTGGGCCAACTAGTCTTGACTATTGTCCCGTAAGAACAAGGGACCTACCCTACTACCCCACCTGGGGTCAGTGTAGGGTGGCATCACCTCAGTGCTGCCCATCCTGAGCTCTGGGTGGCTGGCACTTGATGACGGTGACAATCCTCAGTTCCTGGGGCTGGCAGCCTGCCTCAAGCTGTGGCTGGAGACAGAGATCCCAAAGAGCCTGACAAACAGCTGGAGCCATGGTGAGATACAGCGGGACAGAGGGAAAACAAACCAGAAACTCACTGGGAAATCATTTTTCTCCTAAATGGAGCAGATATAATTAAGCAGCACGGGCTTTATGAATGATACCAGCTCTGCCTTGAAACACATCATTACCCCTCTCTGTTAGAGCAGTGTTTTTAAATACATATTTCCTCTTCCAGTGCTAGAGGAGAAGGCTCTTGGCTGGGATGCTGGGATCTTTTGCTAATCACCTCTCATTTCACCTAGTGGCAGGGAAGTGCTGAGCTCTGGCTTTCCTGTGCACACACCTCTGCTCCAAATCACTTCTGGCCACTCTCCCCTTCCTCTCCTCTGCCACTGTGGACACCAGAGGGGAGGACGGCGCTGAACCTGCATCCTCCAGCCCCAGGGGGTTGGAGCCTCCCTGTGCCAAACCTGCCTGGGATCCCAGTGCCAGAGGTCACCCCAAACCCCTCTACCCAAGCTATGTGAGCCCCTCACCATACTGTTTTCCTCGTTTTACAGAACCTGGGGCTCCAGGGGATGAGATATTTCACTGACTGTTGACCCAAACTGGTTTCCCCCTTCTGGCACCCTCTGAGCCCAGCAGGGTCTGGGTGTTCTCCTCAACTTGGTACAATTTGGGCCTCTCTGTTCCCAGACAAGTCCCACAGCCCATGCCATGAGTGCTCACTGCAATGGATTAGAGAGACCCGAGCAAGAACGAAGGGCTTTTGTACTAGAAATTGAAAGTTGATGGAGTGTGTCATAGGAAAATGACAACAACCTACTGTACCTCGAAAGACAATTATTTTTCCCTCATTGGAAGTGATTGAATTTTTCCATCAGTGACACCACCAACATCAGTGACACCAATGGCTCTCTTATGGAAAGGCTCTTTCCCAGCTGCACACCTGAATTTTCGTACACCTGCCCGCTCCTCCCTTACCTGCTCTGCTTCCTGTGCTTTGGCAGGACATGCTCAGGTCACAGCCAGTACAGAGACCATCCTCAGCTGGGTGTCCTCTCCCTCCTCATCCCTGCACTCCTGCAGACCCTTGCTTCCCTCAGCTCTGCTCCTCTGGACTAATTCTGAGTATTCTGTGATTCTGTGAATATGCCAGGGCTGGAAATCACAATTAAATCATGCTGCTTCACTGTGACCAGACAGGTAGCAGGACCTGCATCGAAGAACCAGACTGTGCTCGGTGTCTGATGTAGGTGCTCACACTGGCAAATGGAAGAGCTGGGAGACATGGTGACCTTTCTAAAGAGGGGGAAAAGGTCAGGCAGCACCTCGATCTGCTGTGGGATTGGAGGGTTGGACAGCACCCTGGAGAGCCTGCTCTCCCTGCAGACCTGGAGCACCGTGTCCTGCTGGACGCTGGCCTGGGGACACCCTGCAGCCACAGCTCACCTCAGGGTGAAAGGTCCAGCCAAAAGCCCCTTCTCTGAGGGATTTTGGCCCAGAATCTGGAGTAGCACAAGCCCCAAGGGCTTTGGGCTAGGTTCCTGTGTGTGCCTGGGGCACAGCTGTGCTTTCCACAGGCTCCTTCCCATTCCCAACCACAACCTAGCCTGGGTTACTCCCTGCTGGCAGAGGGCCAAGCTGGTTGATTAAGACACATGAACTAATGAAGGAGCCACAGTGAAACACCAGGAACCTGCTACATCCCATTGCACCCACCTGCACTGGGAGCTGGGCAAGGCTCCTCACAAGCCTCGTCCTCCTCCCAGCACAGACCAAACCCTGACAGCCTGGGAGCACAGGAAGGTGCCACCACCCCACACACCATCTGGGGGGACAGCGGTGACACACGCACGCTGCGCAGGGTGACAATCCCAGCGGGAAGGATCGGGGGGCAGTGGCAGGTCGGGACGAGTGGCGAGGCTGGCACAGGCAGGACGTCACCCCGCCCGCTCCGGGGGTGCCACGCGCGCCGGGGCTGAGCAAGGCGCAGGCTCCAGCGGCGCTCGGAGCCCCATCTGCTGTGTGGGCTGGGAGCACATATGTTAGATACACACACATCTACGTGTGCCTGCGGATATATATACACACACATACATGAGAGAGACTATTATAGACACACATTTACATATGCAGTCAACACCAGCAATTACTGCGGGATTTTGAAGGCAGCAGAATCAGCCCCAGGTATCAGAGCATGCCCTCTGAGCCTGTGCCTTTGGTCGGGCTGGAGAATGCCACGTGCCAGAGCCCCAGCTGGGCAGGGTGCTGGGGAGAAGCAGGGCTGCCCATCTCCCACACCTGCACAGTGCCCAGGAAGGAGCAAAGCATCTTCCCTGGCCGTGCACAAATCCTACAGCCCAGCAGGGATCCAGGGGGGTACATCTGCCCAAACACAGCCTGCATCCATGGACAAGCTGGATGAACTGCTGTATCGTTAATGGAGAGAAAAGGCCTCTCAGGGGCAGGATTAATCTCGTTCTAAGGTGGCTGCCTGAGAAAGGTCAGATGAATTTTGCCTGGACGTGCCTTTTTTCTCCCTGCTGACTATAAATGTCATCCAGCCAGTGGGCTCCAAGGCAGGTACCTACAGAGAGGCTGCATGCAGACAAGTAACAGGGATTCCAGTCCATAGTTGCTGCCCTGGATCAACCCTGGTGCTGCACAGATCCACAGGTAGGACAGGGAGACAAACCCGGCTCAGGATTTGAGACCCTGAGACTTCTCCCAGACACACAGCTCAGCTGGTAAAAAGTTCATCTTGGTAAGTGAAACTTTTCCATTCATCACCTGCCGTAGCCCCAAGCAGCATCACCCAGCTGTAAAGTACCTCAGAGTTGACTCAATGTCACATTTAAGTGCTGGAGGCATCAGAATTCAGGATGCTTCAGAAAGGTTATGTAAACCATTACATCAAATCCTGGGAGAGTTATTAAGGTGAGCGGCAGAGCATAGGAGAATGGGTGATTATCTTCTCACAGCAGTGCTGTGGAACCACACCAGCAATGGCCAACAGAAGGATGTAACTCATTCTCCTTACAAGCCCAGTTTTGTTTCCCCCTAATGTGTCTTAAAAAAAAAAAAAAAAAAAGTCTGTCCACCAAGAAATTCTCTACTCTGGAATATAATTATTTGAGAGAGTCTCCAATGAAGCAGTTAAGTCACTGGGGAGATAAGAAGGTATGAAAAAAGGAAAGTTTTCCAACTATTGGACAAGTCTTCTATTCCCCCTCCCCATTTTAGAAATGTCATATTTCAAATTCAGCGTGGTCTATTAACTCCAAATTTATTTTATTCATCTGAACTTGTGCCTTTGAGGGCTTGAGGAAGGCCTGCATGGTTAATTTTGGAGTTATTTGCTATGGACTCTTGAACCTCTCAGAAGTGCCTGGGCTCCCCAGGGAGGTTCTCCAGTCGGCAGAACTTGTCCTTAAGGACATGAAAGCATCTGCAGGGGCCTGCAATTTTTCAGAGTTTGGAATAGACCCAGCCAAATTGAAAGACATTTAGAAATCCTCAGGATCAGCAAATGTATTTTGTAAAGCTCAGAGCTGACCTGTTTGGGTTAAATAATGGTAAGAATTTTGTGGGAGCAACACAACTGGGAATTTCAGGCCCAAAGCAGTCAGCTGAAGGACTAACATTAAGTCAGGAGTCATCACACTGAAAACCTGTGGTGCTGGTGGCACAGAGCAGCCAAGAAATGCTAATTATAACAATATCCCTGATGGACATCCTGCAGCATCCTGCCCAGAGTGCTCTCACATGGCAGTGCCGCCTCCTCCTCCGAAAAGCCACAGAAACCACAGGGAGACAGCCAGTACTGTTTTATAGAACTCCTAATCCCACAGGATTTATCCCACAGGATTTACACACCCCATCTCCATGCCAGCAGCCTGCATCCTCCGGCTGAGCCACTGCGATGTTGCTGAGTGAAAGGAGGAGCAGATCCTGTGGCAGACTGATCCATGCCTAGGACACAGCCCCAGTCCAAAAGCTTTCACCCTGGAGTCTGGGAATGCAGGGAAGTCCATACTGGAGTCTGCACACAGGAATGGGGATGGGGTGTGTGCTGGCAGGCACGGCAGTCCTGGCAGCGTCCCCTGCACAGGACACGGGGGCTCTGCCTTCCCAACCCCCCAGCAGAGGGAAATGAGGCATTGCTGAGTAACTGGGTGAATTCCTGGGCCAAACAGGAGCACCGGGGTGCCACAATAAGGATCAGCCCCAGGGCTGTGCTGCTGTCACCCCCTGTGATGGGTTTTGACTGCAGCACGTGCCACCGGCTTCCCTCCTCAGCGTGCTCAGCCGTGCGTGGCCGTGTCAAACACGGGGGCAGTGACTCACAGAGGCTCTGGCAGCACACGGGCAGTGTCTGGGCTGAGCTGTGTGACAGTCCTGGAGAGCTGTGCCTTTCGATGCCACCGTAGTACTCCTCAAATCCCGAAAATGCTGCTACTGAATAAGCCCTGGACGTGAGCTTGGCCCAGCCATGCCCATAGCCAGCTCTTTGCAGGGTGCTGGGGTCCCAGTCACGCTGTGAGAAGGTGCTGGTGTAAGTAGCTCACCCAAACCCTTGAAGAGGGGCATCTTGTCCCCAGAGGTGGCAGGGGACCTGTGCCCATGGGACACATGAAGGAGCACCTAGGCTGGCATCAGCCTCAACCTGCACTATGCACAAAAGGAGCCCTGACTCTTGGGCTACCAGCTGGCACCTTTCACTGTGCTGTGCTATGATGTTGACATTCATTTAAGAAAAATTACAAATACCCCCAACATGGGCTAATTAGCTAATGACATTATTTTGGCCTGATGTGCCATATAATTAAACAACTAATAAACGGCAAGAGTCCTGTGTTGCTGAGGCTCCTGAGTCAATACCATGCTATTACCACGGTGTAATTGAGTTTACTGAGAACCTCAGCACAGACATCCCAGAGCCCATGCAGGAATGGTATTGAAACAGCCACCAGAGACCCACCTGCTGGATAAAGGAGAAAGACAAATCTTTTAATCTACAATACAGCCTGGAGTCACACACAGAGAAGACAAGTTTGTGCTTCACACTGTAGTAAATGCATTTGCTAGAGGAGGGTACATGCCTCCCAAGAGGGGCTACCTGTGCAAGAGCTGCTCTAGCAGCACAAGAGGCTTCCAGAGCTCCAGGGAGGGTGGGATGAAATGTAGCTTGTCCTCACTTCCAGACTTCTAGAAACTTATTTCTATTTCATTTTTCTCCATCAAAAAGGTGTCTTTTGGATGGATTTCTAATGACAGAACCAAAGGGTACTCTGGGGCTACTGAGAGGTCTCAGAGGTGGCTCAAAGCTTCCTCCTGCAGCCCTGACCTTTGTAGACCAAGTGCCCCAACATAATACGCTGCTGGCAGGCTGCAAATGGGCCAGGAGCTGGATTTAGGGTTGCAAAACCCTCTTTGGGTTATTTTAGTGCTACTAGGGAAGAAGGAGAGGAGTAGGCTGGCAACTAAGCTCTCATTTGAGTCATGAAGCATCTACAGATGTCTCAGTATAATTTGCTGTCCCTGGGGTGGGGAGGGTGATTTGGAGGTGCTCAGAGGTGATTTTGCTATATGGACATGTTGTCAGGCAATGACCACATGACCTTTGTGTGCACACACACACACCCCGAGTCCAAGCTCCGCTCCCGCGCGCTCCCCGCCCCGCAGCCCTGCTGTGGTGTCCCCAGATGCACCCGTGCTCCAGCTCGCCCTCCTCTCTCTCCTCACCTCCCTTCCCTGGCAGTACCAGGCAAGAGCTCCTTGCACTCCTGACCACTCTCAGGCAGGGTCTGGAAGCTCTGCTGGCGCACGGCAGCATCTGTCATCCGCAGGCAGAGGCACAAGGCTCTCGCCCCGTGCCGCTGTCAGGTCCCTGCATGGCAGCAGTGGGCAGAGTTGAGTCCTGCTGGCAGGCTGAGGGCCCCAGGAGCCACAGCAGGCTGGAGATGTGCACTCTTCACTCGGGGTGAGACAGTGGCTCCAGCTCACTAGGTGCAGCTCACATCCAGCACCTGCACCCCACGCTGGATGAACTAAACACAGCCCAGAGGAGCAGGAGCCTGGGCAGGCAGCCCCATCCCAGGGGTTCCAGCCACAGCTGGTACAGCCTCAGCGCTCCTGGAGAGTTTCTGGGAGTGTGAGCAGGACTGACAGGCTGCAGCTGATGGGCTGGGTGGGCAGCACTGCTCTGAGCAGGGCCCTGGCTCTGCTGCCACTCACATCCCACCATGGACCTGCTCTGGTAGCTCATCCTCATCCCACAGGGCTCCTCAAGAAAAGAAGGCTAAAGACAGAGAGATGAGAGCCCAGAGGGACCACTCTCAGCCTATACTCCCAGCTCTTGCTTAGCACAAACTACACCATCCCCAAGGAGCTCCACAGCAAATCCATAAGGGTTCCTCACTTCACCCACTGCCAGTATTTAAAGCAGACGACCTCAGGAGTGAGGCTGGAAGCAGACTAAGCCTTGATCCTGGTGCATGAGGAGCTCCCCAGGACAGTGGGAGAGGGATGATAGCTGGGGGATGGTGAGCAACAGGGCTACATCAAAAGAGGGGCAAAACCTGAGCCTGCAGGAGGGCAGGGAGCGGGTGCCTGGCAGCACCACGGCTGCAGGCAGCGATGCGAGAGGTGCCAGGAGCAGAGGCTGGTGGAGCCGCCTGCAGCTCCGGGGAAGAGGTGGGTGTGCAAAGGCTCAGCGACGGCAGAGCTGCTGCTGACAGTGAGAGGCAGCTCCTGTCATGAGCGTGAGCCAGGCTCTGCCAACACAAACACCCAGACTGCTGAAAACAAGATGTGCGGCCACGCGTCTTGGCTGTCAATCAGCAGCACGCAGGGAGCGCGCTGCGGCCGCTCCGGCTGACACGGGGGAGGGCTCGTGCTTTCCCTGAAATGCCTCCCTGGTGGTCGTGGGCAGACCCACCAGGCTCTGGCCAGGAGACAACGACTGTGCCCGGGTGGCAGGAATGGTCTCTTTGCTCCTCACTGGTCAGGGAAATCCTCCCAGCTCCCTGGCTGCAACTCGGCCGCTTTCCTCCGGTTCCACAGATCTGGGAGGGAGTGAGGAGGAACAAGGAACACCTGCTGCTGCTTTGGAGAGGTGCTCATGTGGAGAGTGATTCCTGCAATGGAGAATTACTCACAGAGCACTCAAAAGCCACGCCGAGGGCAGGCAGGGTGTACCTGCACAGACAGGAGCCCACCGCGGTGGGGCCACTGCCTGCCACTCCCAGGGGCTGCAGCCTCGTCCTGGCAAAGAGGCTCAGGGCATCCAGGGCTGCTTCCTCATGTGCTAGAGGAACACCAGGTGAATGGAGACCTCCCCCAGTGCTGGGGTGGACACCTGGTGTGACCCCAGGGGCTCACCTGTGCTGAACACCAGGAGTTCAGCTCATGGCGGGAGAAGACTCCAACCCGCTGGGATGGATCTTGGGGAAAACAGGTGGAGAAGAGGAGGCAGTTTGCACACCAGTGCTGGCTGGAAGTCACCCATCACAGGGAAAGTTGCACACCAGTGCTGGCTGGAAGTCACCACTGGAAGTGCACCCATCACAGGGCAGCATCCAGACCCCTGAGGCACCACTAAGCCCCTCAAAATGGCCTGCCCATGGCTGAGCTCCTGTTCCTTCCCTCTGAACCACATCACTCTGCTTTGCTGGGAATGCAAAGTTTAAGCAGCCCCTGTGTCTTCCCTTTTATCTTTCATTTCTATGCTGACATTTTGAAGGAAATTTGCTCTCCTCCTTGAAGTACGGAAATCCGTGTCCAAGAGTGCCTGGGCCCAAAAAGCTGGGAAGATAAACATATTTGGACGTGTGGTTTCACAGCGGCTCCGTTGATAGCTTTCAGAGGTCGGGTCCTGTCCATCAATTACCCACAATGTGCATCCAGACGTGATATGGGAGAACAAAACCCGACTCATTAGAGGGGAAGAGAGGTGAGTGAACACGAAGGCTGGTTAAAGAGAGCAGCTCATATCTCAAGGAGTAAAGGGAGGAACTTTTCTCCTGCTCTTTTCCACCACTCCAACAGAAGGCTACAACATCAGGGAGACACAGCAGAGCCTGCACAAGCCCACCATTGCCCCACAGAGCGTTGCCATGTGGCATCAGCACGACACAGAAGGCACTGGCAGAGCTGACTTTTGGGCATGAGATGTGGCATGGAACAGAATTTGCAGGAGAGACTTTGAAATGGAAACATTTCGAATGGGATTTTTGAAGATATTCAAGCCCCTCTCTCTCTTCCCTCTGGCCTGCAGGTACTTAGGAACGCTTTGTACATAAAGAATTATTTGTCTAATATATCACGTTAGAATGCAAGATGACATATCCAGGACAGACTTTTGTACAAAGCAGACTTTTTAAAGCAGAATTTTAGCAGTCCCAGGCAGGACCAGGGCATATAAAGCACGCAGTAGGACAAGCAGTGATTTCTCTTTAGCCCAGGCAAGGATTTTTGTTTGAATTCTCTATCCCTAGGAAAGACAATTATCACTGGCACTTCTGAGCCCAGTGCAGCCCCAGAGGGAGCTTGCAGAGAGCTGTGGTGGGTGATGGGGTGGTCCCAGGGGGTCACAGCAAGGTGGGGGGAACTGGATGATAATTTCAGCACTTTACAGATGGGAGCAACAGGGAGGGAGTGATGGAAGTTGGCTCTGGTCCTCCAAGCCACTTGCCTCCACTTTGGCTTCCACGATTCAAGCACTAACTTGACAGTAGGATTAAGCAAAAAGAATAAACACATTCTCAGCCTCATCACTGTTCCCTGGAGATGTGACAGGTGATGCAGGACAGACCCCCCTGTGCAAAAGGGCCCCACAGAGTGTGGGTGAGGCTGCCTGCCTTGGGGACTTCCCAAGCAGGGGATGGACTCCAACCCCATCCCCCTCTGCCATGGGGGGAACCTTCCCTTCCCCGCCGTGCTTTGGTATCGTCCCATCTGTGCCCTGGCATCCCAAACCTGGGGCCAACGTGGCCTCAGTGGTCTCTCCTCCTGCCCTGCTCCCTCCTCCTCCTCTCCCACAAGTGCTTCTCAGGGTGTTATTTCCTTTCTACTATGCTAATCCCTCTCCTGAGTACAAACTGCTGCAGTCTTCAGAGGGAGAGGGAAATATTTCTGTTCTGCATACTCCACAGATCCTCCTCTGCATGGAAACGGACACTATCATTATTGGGATTTCTCTTTTTAACATCTTGGCTGAGGAAACTCTTTGTTCTATTGAGCTTTTGCTAAGCAGAAATGAGGGAGAAGAGGTACAAACCAGGCACGCTCCTGCAGTGAATCCCTTTCCTGCCACTCCATAGGGAGTCTCCACTGCTTTCAAAGTGGAATTCTATACTGGAGGTGGCATGTGACATGCCCTAAGGCCCCTGACCTTGTGTAGGGACAGCGTGGACAGAGGACACGAACGTGCCCAGGATGCTGAGACAGGGCAGGGGGCTCCAGGGCCCTCAGGGAGAGTTGGAGGCTGGATGTTGCTTGTGGACCCTCAGTGCAAGGTGCCCTGATTGAATGGCTCCTGGGGTTAAGACATTTCCAAGGCCAGTCCTGGTGCAGATAATGCTGTGTGAGGGTACAAAGCACTACCCTTCCAGGCAAATGGGAAGACAATCCATACATATATGTACCTGTGTGTATATATATATATATATATTTATATGTATATATATATGTATGTGTAGAACTGAGCACTGAGACCAACACAAACCCACAGGAGCCCTGCCCTCACGCCAGCAGCCCCCCTGAGTGGAGGCAAAGGCTGCCCTGCTTTAACAACCATGGCACCAACCTAGATTAAAACTAATTCATCAGAAAATGGACTAATTGGTTGAGGAGGAAATAAAATGAAGTGATCACACACATCCATGCTCAAGGGCCCAGGGTCAGGCAGTGCTGAATGGTTTTGCCCATTCTGGACCTGCATGGATTACCCTGGCCAGTGTGGAGATGGATTTACTGGAAGAACACCCAGATCCCCACCTGGCAGGGAGTGTTTTGCAGGGATGGCAGTGCCTGCAGATAGGCAGGTGGCTGGTTTGAAGTTTTGAGCTTCTCAGGTAGAGGATCATATTACTCTGGAAATGGAGGATCAAATTATTCCATTATTCCCCAGGGAGGGGATTAAATTACCCTGGAATTAGAGGATTAAATTACTCAGCAAGGGAGAGGATTGAATTACTTTGTGAGTTGTGGGATTAAAACACTCTGCAGGTGGCAAACTCAAAATAGACCTTCACACAGAAGGCAGGATTAAATTATTCTATGGCTGGTCAGGGAAAAAAGCCCCAAACCACCATACTCTGGAGGAAGCCATATTAAATTATTTCTGGAGATTAAATTGCTCCACAGGCTTGCTGGATCCCAGTGCTGTGGAGCAGACCATCTGCTTGGGAAGGTGTGTGGATACCCAAGCATGAACAGCCATCTGATGGGGTCCCGCTGGTGGTACCCAAGCGCCTCCTGGCACGGCGGCACCGGCGCCTGACAGTTTTGACTATATTTATTTGCACGTCAAGGTTGGGAGCCTGGCAGGGCTGGGCTCTGCTCCCCCGCACCATCCGGGAAATCCAGGGGGATCCCAGGGCACCTGGGGGCACGAGGCAGACCCGGGGAATTGAGCCAATTCTTCCTTTGGTTTCTTAAGGGAGGTTTTATCTTCTTTTCCTTTTTGCACTGATGACTGCCTTGAGCAATGGCACCGCTGTGTGTGTGGGGCAGCAGATCAAAGCCCTCCTTGCTACCAACCTCTCCTCCCCAAATTCCTCCCTTGCAGCCATCACCTCCTCTCCCCTCTCATCCGTGGGCTCAGCTCTGCACCTGGCATCTCCCACGGGAGCCGGTCAGCGGTGGCTGGAGCGTGCCGGCGCTGTCAGCCCTGACTCACTCTGCTGTGTCTCCTTCCCTGGTGCCTGTCACTGCCTGTTCCCAGTGATGGTGACAAATTGGCATTTGAAACTTGTATTGGTATTTTTTATGCTGATTTCTTTCTGAGGCTCCACTGCTGAGAGTTCGAGAGAGAGAAAGAGAACGAGCATTTTAGGATAATCTTAAAAGCAGAAAAATTATTACATGTCAAACACCGAATGGGGACTTTAAAAGGCTCCCAGGTGGGCTGCAGAATTAAATGTTTGGAGGCTTTTTTTCCCCCAGTGAGGTAGGAAATGGCAATGTCACCATAGCAACTGCAGGGCACATTCTGGGCAGCAGCTCAGGCATAGTCAGGAGCTGGGGCTGCCCCAGCCCCTCTGCACAGCCTGTGGGGATGGCTCCAAGCCTCACACACCTGAGCCCTGCAGCCAAGGTGCCTTGGGAGCCTGCGGGTTGACAGGCACAAGATACACCATGGTCAAAGGCTCCCAGAGACCCATGGGATGGGGTCTGTGTTCCTGGGGAAGGACCCTCCTGGTCACCTCAACCCCGCCTGGTTTCTCCATCCCACCTGCTCCGTTCCCTTGCACCAGGGCTGGATGCTCCCTGCATCCATCTGGCTGGGTCCCTCCAGGGATGGAGAGGCAGCTGGGATCTGACTCAAAGAGGGGCTCTAAGGTGCCACAAACCACAAGGGAAAAGCAGCTGAAGAGCTCAGTTGTGTGGCCTGGCATCCCTTGGCTTTGTGGCTTCCAAACCACACAGGAAAGTTGTCACCTCCCCAGCTGCACAAGAGGCTCCTCTGCCTCCTGCCTGCCACTGTTTCCTTGTTGAATTTCTGAGGCTGCTGTGAACGGGGGAAATCATCATGAGCAACCAGGGGTTAATTGAGTGTTAGTTAACTCCTGGTGCTCTCACCGGGCCTACCAGCATTGTGGTAATTAGCACAACCTGAGCTGGCTCATTAACGAGCTTTGCAGGAGAGTCACAGGTAGCAGGGGGGTTAAACTGGCTTGATTACTTCTCTTCTCCATTAGTACCAGCCACTGAGAAAGGATTTGTGGGAGGAAAACCGGTTTCTCTCCGGATGAAGCAGGATATACCCTGGGAAGAGGGCTAATCCCATGGGAAGGGACAGCAAAGCTGTGCCCATGGCAGGTGAAGAGGGCTCATAACCAGCTCAGCTCTGGGCTGAAAACTGCAGTGATCCCTGTCAAAGCTGCAGTTTAGCTGCAAATGATTATGATGATGGTGATGATGATGAAGGGAAATGTTCAGCAGCTACAAAGGGCTGTCATTTTCCAGGGGCTCCAATTCAATTTCCCAGGAGCTCGCATGCCAACAGCAGCATCCATGGCTCTGACCATGGCAGTCCATCAGACAGAGGGATCACTGCCAGAGATCATCCTGACATCCAGCTGGTGACCACGTGAGGAGGGCTGCCCAGTGCCCCACAGCTGATGGCCTCCATCACCACCTTCCTACTCCCACCATAACACATGGCTCCACAGGCTCCCCGAGAAGCTGGATTCCAGCTCCTCTTCTGGTGCCTTGGAGTCAGATTTCCCATCTGCTGGGAGATGACCCTGAACTCTGGGTCCTGTGGGGGCACTCAAAGCCATGCTGGATATCCCAGACTCGCTGGATCCACCGCCTGGCCCCAGCAGTTGCTCCCCAGATCCCACGCCAGTTCCTCTGCTCTCCTGCCCTGCTGCTGCACACCCTGGCAAGGGCTCACTGACCCCAGGAGGAAGCTCCCCAAGCAGCACAGGGGGTGTGTGGCAGAGCTGGGAGCCAGCAGGGCCAGCTGCAAACCCAAATGCTGCCCAGCAGAGGCAGGGAGTGATTAAAGCCCTCCTTCCCTTGCAGGTGGCTGGGCTGGCCAAGTCACGCAGGATGGATGCTGCTGTCTAGAGGCACAGGGAAGGTTCTCCTCAGCACCAGATTTATAGAGAGGCTGTAGATCAATAATCAGCAGCCTCTGACCTTGAAAGCAGAAGCACAGAGGGTTGTAGAGTGTCTTCCTACTTTTTCTGGGCAGGAGGTGCCCATTCAGGAGGTGATAATACATGGGAGGGCTGCCAACAGGAGCCCCACAATCCCTGCAGGGGATGCACACACAGAAGAGGTTTCCTCACATGCTACACACACATTTCTCCTTCTGGCACCCCTGTACCCTTGTTTGCCTCCTCCCTCATGCACCCAAATACACAGACTGGCCCCACATCCCCGGCAGGGGCAGGAATCCAGTTCCTGAGCCTGCTGCAAAGCAACTGACTGAATGAAGTGGCACACAAGGAGATGAGGGAGCAGGCAGAGAGAATCCAGCTTGGCTCTACCTTCCCTGAACTTGTTGTAGATGCCAACGAAACCTGATTTTCAGAAGGGGGTAGAGTTCCAGGAAGTCCAGGGTTATCCCTGATGAAAAGGGGACAATTTGATTTTGTGAAGACTCATCCTAGGGTGAAACAGTATAATTTGTTTTAGAAAGCAAGCACTAGCCTTGGTGCCAACAATGGGCAGCTCCTTCTTCCAAGAGCTCAGTGGAAGCAGAGGTGGGCATCTTCTTGTATGGACAGTGGGAATGCCATCCCTTCTCCCAGCTGAAGGAGGGGATGTGGCAACCAGCTCTCCCCCCTCCACCTTCTCAAACACTGGGGCCTCAGCTCAGAGGGCTTTTTTTTTTTTCCTCATGGGCAAACAAAGTGGAAAATGAATTCCTTTAGATAGCAAATGAGTTTAATAGAAATGGTGATGGAGTTCCGCTGTGCCAGGAATGTTAATCCCAGACCCGATGTGGCCGGACTCTCAAGCAAGGCAGTGAGGGAGAAGGAACATTGCAATTAAGAGCAGAAACATGAGGTCTGTGTCCAGAGAGTATCCCCAGCTGCTGGCCACACCTTGGCAGGTCCTGGGGAACACCAAGCAGGATGGTACCCAGCTCTGCAGCCACTCCTCCTCCACCAAGGCCCAATACACTGAGACAAGGGGTGACAGCTCATTGATCCTTGCCTGTAATCGGTGAACTTTGTATGGAAGGGTCCACCAGAGAAGCAAGCCTCAGCACAGCAGGAGGGACACGGGGCAGGCTGGGAACTGGCCCTGGCAGAGCCTGTGCTTCCAAAGCCTGGGGCTGCTGGGTCACCAGGGAGGGGATTAGTGTGCTAAGTGGGAAAACCCACTGCGTGGAGCACAGCAGCTCTGCCAGCTCACAGACAGCTCTGGAGAGCATCCAGATCCACCCCAGGGCAGCTGAGATTTCAGTTGAGGTCTTTGTAAACAGAGTAACAAAAACAAGATGTGAATGTCCCTACTTCTGCTGCTCACTGAGAGGTGACCCGAGGCCAAGGCTGAGCACAGCCCCAGGGCTGTGGAGCTGGCCAGGCACTGCACATCTCCTGGAGCACTACACATCCCCGGGGTCCCCCCGTGGGAGCAGCACGTTAAACACACCACAGAACACACAGGCTGCTGGGGACACTTGCTGGACCTGCAGCTGCCCTTCCTTCTTGTGCAAACCATCACCTGAGAGCAGCCTCCAGACTCACCTCTGTCCTGGCACAGACAGATAACCTCAATGCTCTGCTCCTCCAGCAACAGCCCTGCCCTGCTCCAGTCCCAGCCCAGGAGTGGGGACACAAAGGAGGACACCAGGGAGTGCTCCCCTTTCCCCTGCAGCTCCTGCTGCCAAGGTGACACATGTCCAAATTCAAGAAAGCCTTTCAAAGGTGAGCTAGCAGTTCTCTGCACATGGTCTTTTTACTCATCCTTTTCATCTGGGTAATTTATTCCCCCTTTCCCCAACACAGCTTTAATTGAGTTCACAGCAGGATCTCAGCTCCGGAGCAAAGAACTGAACACCACCAGCTTCCCCAGGCAGGGACCCCACAGAGAGCTACTGGGCAAGTGCTGTGCCTGGCCACATCCTGGCTCCTTGTGTGCCACTGGGCATCTGCTGCCTCTCCTGGCAGCCCCCCAGGCAGGGCAGGAGCCACTCGAGCTGCCAGGGCAGCACAGTCTGGCACAACCTGGGGCTGGACACAGACCTGGTGAGCCCCCACAGCTCCTGCCAAGCACAGCCACCCACATCACCCCTTTTCCAAGCAGCCCTCCAGGGAGCAGGAGCCCAGGGCAGGACCCCCAATGCACCTGGGCATGGAGGAGCAGGAGCTGCTGCTGCTTTCCTGTCCACTCAGAGTCACCAGGAAAAGCCCACGCTTCTGCTGACAGAATATATTTGATTCTTCTGCTAACCTGACCTTATTTAGTTCATTATAAGCCCCCAGGACATTGCAACTGTAACTTAAAAAGAAAAAGGAAAAAAAAATAGCCTAACAAAAACACAAACCTTTCCTCTGATCAATAGTGCAGGCAACTGGAAAAGGTATAATTCAATTTGTCAGCACACAGTTATTAGTTACTGTGATGGAGCCCTTCCTCCCAGCCCCGCTTCCCTTTTGGCTCCCAACGCTGCTGTCCCCGGGCAGGGGAGCAGCCCATGATGTGACACGGAACTCGGGGAGGGCTGAGACCCAGCACAGCCACGCAGGAGCTAATGGAGCCGTGCCCTGGGAGCTGAGGCTTCACTGCACCTGGGAAAAGGCAAGGAGACAGAAGCTCCTGTGTTAAAGGCAGTGCTGATGTTCTCGTTCTTCCATCGGCTTTGCAAACTCCCCTCCTGGGGCACACACAGTGTTTAGGGGCTCCCACACATCCATCCTAGCCTTTAAATCCACTGATTTTCCCAAGTGTGTCAGTGTCCCCTGCTTCACCCCTTTGTGATGCTAATAAAGCCTCATCATCCTCAGCAAGAGCCACCAGGTCCTGTGCAAGGGCTCTAAAGCTCCCCCCTTCCTTTTTCCAA
This sequence comes from Onychostruthus taczanowskii, assembly GCF_017590055.1. Lineage (NCBI taxonomy): Eukaryota > Metazoa > Chordata > Aves > Passeriformes > Passeridae > Onychostruthus > Onychostruthus taczanowskii. Next base: position 267,707 of record NW_024498329.1, on the reverse strand, counting down.
GGGGTGGCAGGAGCCAAAAGAGGGGAGAGAGCCAGGGTCCCCACACGGCTCTGCTGTGGACCAGCTTGTGACCGGTGAGAGACCAGCAGGAAGGGAAACATGCCAGAGCATGCATGGCCTCAGAGGAAATCAATTACCACATGAAACAAGGGGCCAGAGGCCTTGGGGAGCCTTATCACACACCTTCCACAGCTCTCCATCAGCAGCCTAGCCTGAAATTACCTCCCCTCTCTCCCAAGCCCAGTGAAAGTGCAGAGCCACGGGTAGCTGTGAATACCAATGGCTTCTGTGCTGCTGATCCTCCTTGTCCACCCCTTGGCACGGTGCCTCCTGGACCACCAGTCCCAAGAGGCCACCACGGAGCCGAACGTGGCCGTGGGTCCCCACCTGAACCCTGAGACAGCGGCACTTCAGCAACGCTCAGCTCTGCTCCCTCCCCCAACTCCTTCTCCAGGGAAACCTCCAGATATGCATCCAGAGATGTCTCTTTCCATTTGTTGATGTCGACAGGCATATCACACACACATTCATTATTTAATCTACCTTTGAATTGGGCTAAATAGTTCTAACGATAATTACAGAGCATTTGTATTTATAGAAAAGCGTCGTGCTCGATCTGCGTGCGCACGGATAACGCCGCTGTGATCTATAAATACGGAAGGGATGGTGTGGGAAGGCAGACGACGCTTCCAGGCGCCATGAAATGCAAAATGCTCGGATGGCCCCACACACAGGGAGCCGTTACGGTGCCTCTCCCTCAGAGCACACCACAAATGGAGCTGAGGCGCAGCCACACGGCATCCAAGGGACAAGGAAGGGGGCAGGAGCACACTGCCATGGGGCACAGCGAGGCCAGAGCCGCAGAAGACAGCCACAGGGATGCAGGGGATCAAAGGGAGCAGAAGCAGAGGGAAATGGGATGCACTCAGTGCTGCCTGGCACAAAGGCTCAGAGCCCTGGAGGGCGAGCAGTGCCAGAGTTGGGGTGCAGCACGGAAGGAGAGAAGGGAGAGAGGGAGGATTCACTGTTCCTCTTCCCACAGCAATAAAAGTTTTAGAGCAGTGTAGCCAGCACTTATGATTTTATTGCCAGCATTACAGAGGTAGAGCTTCTCCAAGCCCCAGCCCCTGGAGTCAAGTTAAGATACAGGAAGCCTGCCTTTCATAAGAAACCAATGGAAGAGGAGAGAGGCCAGTGCAGGAACACTGGGGAATGTGCAAACACCTAGCTCCAGCTCCAGGCAGCAAATAAAAGGAAGCCATTATTTTTAAATTTATTTGTTTTTAAAATAATTTTATGCCTCTGGCATGAAGGCATGCAGAGCTGGACAGTCCTGTGATTCAGGAGGACTTGCAAGAAACAGCATTAGCACTACCTTGGTGAGAGTCTGTGCACATCCCTGTGGTCCATGTCCACCCCCCCCAACCTCAAAATCTTTTGGCATTTCTCAGGCTTTAATTCCCCGCTGACACAGAGCCCCAGCTCAGGTGTGATGCAGAGACACCCCAAATGAGCCATGAAGCCATTTCACAGGTGAGCTCCAGAAGGGCAGGACCATATGGAATGCTGCTCAGCACCAGATCAGGTAGGCTGCTTGTGCCCACACAGGCACACACACAAATTACGAGTACTTCTATTGCATTAGTGCCTGGAAATTTCATTCCAGTCATATCCCATTCAGTGAGATACTGCACAGATACAAGACCAAGCAGCATTTTTTTTTTACCTAGAGAGAAAAGCTGTTTTTCTCTGCATATTGGTTTAAAGCAAACACAGCCAGAGGCCGCACATGCCTGAGTAATGGCCCGTGACTGTGCCAGCGAGGAGGGGAGAGATGACAGCGCCGTGCCCAGGCTCATTGGCTTTGAGATCTCCTTGTGCTGCCCCACAATGGATCCACCCAACCCTGCTCTGCAGAGACCATCCTGCACAGCAGGAAGAGTCCAATCCAGGCCCTGGGTTTCTCCAGTGTAGGGCTTTGCACTGCCTGTTTCCCATTGCTAATTTATAAGTAAATATTTGGCCATCTGGCAGCCCTGTCCAGCGGGCAGCAGAGCGAACGCTCGGCTTTGCAGAAAGGGCGAAGCTGACATTAAACTCCCATCCCCGAATGCCGGGCACCCCCTTCCGACACAGCTTCCACCATTTGGCAAACCGCTCCTCCGCCATCTGCCCGGAGAGCTCTCCAAAGGGCATGGAGCCTGCTAAATATAGCCCAGGAGCTCAGCAAACATTTGCAGCCAGTCTGAGAAGACTTCTCTCAAAGTTACATCTCCCCCGGCCCATCTCCCTTGCCTGTGACGTCTCGGATATCCTTAAACCACCTCTGCGTTTTTCAGTCCCATTTCCTCTTTGGAGCCTTTCCCTTCCCTTCTCACTACCACTCTTCACCTCTACTTTTACAGTTGATTTCTCCTAACACTTTCCTTCACGCTCAGAGGAGGGCTCTGGATGATGCCAATTCTCCTTTCCCAGCCCACGGATCCTCAGATGCAGTGGGAGACTGCAAAGCCTGTGGGCTGACTCTGCATTCACTTTTCCAGGACCAGCTTCGGCACACAGCACCCCAACTTTCCCTGATAGCCCCATACAACTGACACAGGGTGCACACCATGTTGGCATGGGCACCCCTCTCTCTGGTGGCCCAGCCAGCAGCAGGCTGATGTTCCCACCTCTGCCTCAGTAGCTCACCTTCTGTCTGACCTGGAGTGCCACAAGCCCTGACCTTCACATCCATTCACAGTTTAGCAGCCTCTGACTCCTTTTTTTCCAGGAAAGCACAAGCCCAGCTGTCTCCTCTCTGTCCCAGTTTTAACCTTTCCCACCAAGAACAGGGACCAGTATCCCTCATGGCACCGCTGACCAGCTAAGAATGAGGAAACCTGTTGTAGTGTTGGGCTGAACTGCACTTACAGACTTCAGGCAGATTGATCCCATCATATCTGTTCCCTGGAAAAGGAAGAGCTGTCTACTCGTGTTTTATCATGGCAAACAAACTAAGCACAGAGGAAAAAACAAGCACCCATCATCCTGGGCACAGACAAACTCAGCACGAAGACAGCCCTTGCTGTTGTATGGGGCTGTTAACAGTGCAGCACCTGGAGTTTCCTCCTTGGGGAAGTAGAGAAAGGGAAAAAACACACAAGAAAACAAACCCCCCTTAACAATGAACTCTCGTGTTCAGTCATACGTGAAAGACAGGAGGAGGGGGGAGGAGAGAGAGCAAAAGGGAAGGAGGAGAGACAACAGAAGACAGAGTACTATTTCTTCTTCAAATATTTATTTTCAGGTCCGCCTTGGAGTGCTGCTTATTGAGATACAGAGCCTTGCTGTGCTGCAGCTTGTAAGCTCCTGCTGCACATGTTCCTGGCACTGCTTTGACTGAAGCTGGAACCATTGGGAATTCCCATCACCCAGTGCCAGAGCCCACAGAGGGCAGCTCTCCTTTGGGTCCCACTCACCCCCAGGCATCCCACCATGCTCTCCAGCTCCCCATCCTGAGCCCAGCACCACAGGTCTTCACCTCTTCCAGCACTGTGCTTGACTCTACCTGGGACCTCAGAACACACAGTTCAGCTCCAACCCTCGCTGTCTGGCCAAGGCACAAGGCTTGGAGCTGGGGCCTTGAACTGGCACTCCTCTCAGGTTTTTCAGGTCCTTCAATCCCACTGCCCTCAGGGGCAGCAGAGGTGGCCTGCATGGAGATGAGAGACTCTCCAGCCAGTTATTCAGGTGAGCTGAAAATAGTGACCAAAGCAAGGTGGCAGTGAGCACCAGCCTGCTGGAAGTGACAGATCTTGGAGGAGAGCCAGAGCTGACATCCAGATCACAGATAGCAATTAAGAAATTAAGCTATCAGAGAGCCTTTTTGGGAGGGGTGAGTGTCTGTGATTTGGTCAGATGCCAGAGCAGGTCAGTAACATTTGTCCTTCCCACTGCAGATGGAGATCCTCCTCCACCCCTGATCCCGACACGGTGGCACAGCTCCCTCCTCCCACCACACTCCATGGAGGAGCAGAGAGGAACACCACAACTCTGCAAAGCAGTGCAGAGGGGAGAGAGGTTGGACAGAAACCACCTGGAGAACACAGACCTGGCAAAAACAGCTCCACCTGCCCCTGAACTACGACCCCAGCAGTAGATCCCTTCTGCAGGGAAGGATGGGAATCTTCAGCAGTGCTCCCAGAGCAGACACCAGGGGCCATTCCCCACACAGCCTATGGTCCTCTGGGCAAGAGAAACACCCTGGACAAGGACAGCCATGCCCAAGATATGCCACCGTAGGCCACACAGTGCTGCATGCAGTGCATCCAGATCAGTCCTTGGGCTGCACAGCAAAAGCACTCCATCCATTCCCTATCTCAGCCACTTCCATCCTCCAAATGACAGGGCCTGTGGGTCCTTGGGAAAGTCCTTCACTCTGCTAGAATCCCTGATTATTCCCATCTCCTGCACAGCTCAGCTCCTCACATCAGGTACCAGAAACCAGGACATGCAGAGTGCACCTGCTCTGCAATAAGCTCACAGCCTCTCACTGGCCACTAAATTACACCTCTTGAAATAGGAAAAATGGTGTTTCCTTCTCTAAAAGACTGTGCTGGGAACCCCATGGAGGGAAGCCCAGCTGTGTCACACACCTGAGTAGGATGGACTCGCCGCCACAGCTCTCCTGGAGCAGCACACAGCCCTGGCACTGCAAACACCGTGCCCTTCTCCCCATCCCTGGTCTCAGCTCCGCCACCCTCCCAACCCCAGCCTCATGTGTGTGCACATCTGCACTTGCACGCCTGCAGCCACACACAGACAGCTTCCTCTCTGTGCCAGGCATGAGAAATATTGATTTCTTTCCCCCTGCAATATTTCGCTTGGCTGAGCAGATTTAGAATTGAAGAGTCAGACTCTGCCTAGAGACTAGAACCATATTTAATTCCACAGTTTAAGAAGCCCTAGAGCAGGTTATTCTTATTTTAAACTACTAGTGCATTTAAAAGCAAGTGACATTTCAGGGGGATGGGGTGGGAGATGGCTGGTGGCCTCTGCCTCAGTCCAGCCTGTGCTGGGAAGAGTTCTGCAGCTCTACTGCATCCCCACAGCCCCAACAACTGCTCTGCCTGTGCCAGTGAGAGGCGAGGGCTGGTGGTGAGCTACTCAGCAAAGCCCAGGAGACCTGCTTCCATGTCCTCCTAACTGAGGAGAAATCAGGGGAGAAAGAGAGCAGACAAAGGCAAGGTGTGAAAACCTCTGATGAAAATTGCTCGGTGCATTGAGGTTTCAGGATTCATATTGCCCGTTCTTGTACCAGGCTCTGCTCATGGAGGCCTCAGTAAGAAGAAATTTGCAGCTAGAGAACAAAGACATGGTGCCTTGGCCAGAGGATGATCCCTCATGGGGCCTGATCATGGAGCAGGGCTGCTGGAGGGCAGAGCCACCCCCATCCACATCCTAGACAAACACACTGCTCTCCACAGGCACACAGCCTCAGCATGGACCTCCAGAGGAGATGCCAGGGACTTTGAAGGGAGAAGGGGGAGAACAAAATAGCAAAGGCTTGCCCAAAGCACGTGTGAGCCTCTGCCAAGAACAGGCTCATGGGCACATACTTTACTCCCTCCAAGCCACAGGGAGCATGTCTGCTGCCCAGCACAGTGGCAGAAAAAAGCCAAGTGTCCCCAGGATGAGGGGTCCAGCTCAACAGGAAGGGGTCCAGGTGAGATAAGCCCTGTAAGGAATGGGTGAAAGTATTCTGGAGAAGAGGAAGGGAAGCACAGATCCCTACACACTGCTCATCTTCCCCATCACATCTCCAAGGACTCACAGCACAGGTTCAGCTGCACAGCTGTCACCCTGGCCTGGCACACAAGCATCCACTGTCCCCTCTGCCTAAGGCACCATCTCCTGGTCCCTGCTAGTTCCAGCCAGCCACTCATCCCCAGTGGCCCCACAATGTGCCCACGGAGCGACAGGCAGATTGAGATGCTCTTCACAGCCTCTGAATAATGGAGATGAAGACACCGGCTGCCAGACACCTCAAGAGCATTCTGGTTCGTGTGTGCCCACGTGCACAGCCATGTCACCGAGCAGAGAGAGATCCCTGACATGGCAGTGCTGCTCCCGGGGCCCTGCAGCGGGCTCGGCTGGGAGCTGCGGGGCGGCTCCTGCTCAGAGCACCGCAGAGCCGCTCCCCGGCAGGGCTCAGGTTGGCAGCCGGGGAGCTCCGGGGAGCCGGGATTCACAGCAGGGCGAGCTGCGGGCTCCGGGGGCTGTGGCGGGGCTGGGGAGGTGCACTGCCCACCGCAACAGCCATGCACTAGCTCCCTGTGGCTGGGGAGATGCAGCAGCCATGCATTAGCTCGCTGCAGTCAGGACTATGCAGTGCCTACCGCAGCAGCCGTGCATTAGCACGCTGCAGTCAGGACTATGCAGTGTCCACTGCAGCAGCCATGCATTAGCTTGCTGCAGCCAGGGAATGCAGCGCCCACCGCAGCCATGCATTAGCTCGCTGCAGTCAGGACTATGCAGTGCCCACCGCAGCAGCCATGCATTAGCTCGCTGCAGCCAGGGAGATGCAGTGTCCACCACAGCAGCCGTGCATTAACTCGCTGCAGTCAGGCCTGACACTGCACCCTTTAGCTGTGGTGTTGTGTTTTGACTGGAGCAGACAAGCAGGGGAATGAAAATGGATCCCTTTATGTAAGCTCCCTGCACATGCTGTAACAGCTCTTGACATCTTTGCCCACTGTGTTCCTGGCTGGCGCTCACGTCCAGGCCGAGCTGGGATTGCACAGGGAGTGCAAACTGCTCCCTGCACTGAAAGCATCCATTGGGCATGGGGCTAACACCCCACGGGGACACGGGCACAGTGTGCCTTGCTCAGGAATGGGACAAGAAGCCTGGCTTGGATCTGGTGCCAAAGACTGCAGGCACTGATGCCATGGGGCTCCCAGCACAAAGGTGTGTCCTATGGCACCTCCTGGAAGCAGGTCCAGCTTAAACTCAAGCTCATCTGTCTGGATAATACCAGGCACAGGCAGCTGCAGCAAGACTTGGTGAGTTCAGCACACAACAGGGCCAGGGCTGCTGCAAGTTTGGATGCAAGGAGGTCACATATGGGGTGCTGTGTAGGGACCCATTGTGCCTGGGGAAAAGTCTGAGTGAGGAGGAGGCAGGAGGATGAGCACAATTAGCTGTGGTAAAAGCCAAGGCTGTGAAAGCCCATTACCATTAGAGTAATTATTGCAATTATTATCTTTTCATATTTTTGACAATTCAGTAAGAATTAGCTTAACAGAAGAAAACATTTTCTGCTAAGTGCTGGTGAATCTAAACCAGAGAAGTAAAATGACGTTTCACTTTACATCTGGACATTTCCAAGGATTTACCCAGCTCTCTAAAATAAAAGTCAAGGAACTTCCAAACCAAAGTTTTCTTATGAAAGGAAAGTAGCAATTAATTCATAGAGAAAATAGCACAATGAAACCCCAGGACATTATCCTTTTTCTGCTTTTCTGCCCCAAACAAACAATTCAGTAAAACAGGTGTCTGGGGACATAGCTTAGCAATGGGCTTGGCAGTGGTGGGTTAGTGATTGAACTCAATGATCTTAAGAGGTATTTTCCAGCCTAAGCAATTCTGTGATACCTTGTCCTGATCTGCTGAGACAGGCTTGTGTCACCAGCTTTGGAACGTGGGTGCAGCTGGGGCACCCCCTCCACCCAGAGAGCCAGCACAGACAATAAACACCCATAATGAAACGGCTTTAAAGAACAAAGTGTATAGAAGGACAAAGCTGGAATGAATTAAAAAGAAGTATATAAAAAAAAAAAAAAAAAAAAAAAAAAAGAGCATTGCAATTAGCTAAACTGTTAAATGAATAAAAAGGTATTAAATAAAATTTCCGGAATGTCAAGTTGACACAGTTTTTTTACATTCAGGCAAGGAAATGAGTCCCTTGAGCAAATCTCCCTGCTCCAGGGCTGGGCATTAAAGGCTTTCTGGTGGATGTTGCTGGCTGAGGTGCCTTTGATCTGGGCTGCTGGATGCAGCTCACATCTCCCAGCCAACGAAGCCCTGAACACAACCCCTCCTCCCACCCCCGGCCGAGGACAGCCCTGCGGGGCTGGCCAGAGCCAGGGCTCCATGGGAACAGGGAAGCTGAGCCTCTCCAGTGCCACCCAAATGCCCCAGCGGGTCTCCTCACCAGGGTGCCTTTACAGCCTGCTTTGCCAGCTCTCCTCCAAGTAGGACAAAGCAGCAGGGCTGCTCTGTGTCACACCTCCACCTTCACCTCTCCCCCAGGCACCAGCAGCAATTTTCCCTCTCTGGGGAAAGCAGCTTTCTTTAGCAGCATGTTGCCTGTCAAAGGCTCTTCCCTCAGTGCCTCCTGAAACCTTTCTTTTTGGGAACGAGGGGAATGCTCCCTCCTGTGGCAAACACAGCGGCAGCCCCGCTCTCTGGCGTGAGGAGCCCCAAAAGGGGCCTGCCTCCCTCCCTGCCCGGACCTACAGAACAAACATCCCGCTGTTCAGAAGCGCCACACAGGCTGGTGACATTATTTGCTGCCTGCAAGGTCGTTCATGGGAGATAACTGTGGAACCCGAGATGTACATATGTATGTCTGTCTGTAATTCTCATGTGCTTTGTATATAATAATAAATATATAACGCAGGAACTTAACCAGTGAGGTACCAACAAAGACATCAAACGAAGCAATTTGTCTCAGACAATTGCCTGAGCTGCCTCCGATGTCGCTGTCTCGCCAGTGACAATGAGAGGCTCTTAAGTGTCCTGGAATTGTACTGCGAGCTCCCCAGTGCTCTCACTGCCGCCCGCCTTCCCCTCCCTCGAGCTCCTTCCTGTGTTTCTCCAGCAAAACACTTTCTTACGCAAATAAACATGCAGGGAGGCACAAAAGGCATTTTGTCTAGGATTTCAACACTACCACGTATTTCTCATTCAAATATTCAGCTGTATCCTTCAGAGATCAAAAGCACAGCACTGAAACGAGGCGAAGCACGAACATCCCAAGCCAATAGCTCAAGCTTCCCTTTCATTCCTGTTCTGGCTGAGGAAGCAAATAAGAATTCCATCACTGTGGTGGCTCCCAGGTGTCACAGGCTCAGGACTCCTGGGGACACAGGTACAGCTCTGAAAGCACCCATCTCTGCACAGAGCTGCCAGTGATTATATTAATGGCCATTACAGCCTTCATGAGCACTGCCTGTACAAGCAGCAGGTAACCTGAGTGCTGTGAGGTCTCCAGGGAGGTGCAAGCCTGGACCAGGTGCAGAAAAGCTCACTGCTCCCAGATACTGGAGTGGGGTCTGTCTGACCCAGGGAAGGGTGGCCCCGGGCTGCACCAGCACCCAGGGAAGGCACAACTCACTGCACAGCATCCTCCAGCACAACCACCACCCAGGCATCCCTGCCACCTTCACACAGGGGAGCTATAAAGGGAAAAATGGACAAAGCAGTGTAAGCCTGACCCAAAACACACCCACAGTCCCTCCTGCACCCCTACCTTTCAGCCAGAGACCACACCTGGACTGCTCAGGTTCATGAACAGGGACCCCAGCTTCCCTGCACAACCACCATGACTGCAGTCCATCTCCCATTTCCCATCCCAAAGTTCCTTTCCCCATGGGAACACGTTGGGGCAACAGGGCTGAGCCCCAGCAGCTGCCCACTGCTCTCCCCACCTCGGTGAGGTCGGTGCTGAGCAGGAGCCATGGCCTTGGGCATGTTTACTGGGTAATATATGAACTCATACCAGTTTTATAAGCCCCTCCTGGCTCAAATCACATTGTAATTCTGAACAGTCTTAAACTCATTTAAATCCTAATAAAAACACCGCCCTGCATTTGCATTCGCTGCTTGCAGGTCCCTGCGGCTGCTGTGACAGCAGCTCCTGTGGAATTGGGAATGCTGGATGCCATCCCTCACAGGAGGGGTCAGGATGCACACTGAACAGGACAATTAAAAACACAGATGCAAGAAATGGACCTCCAGACTGACCCAGGATGATTGGCAGAGCAGCTGTGTGTCAATGCTTTCACAGTAACACAGGAGAGCAGCAGCATGGAAACCTCCATGACCCTCCTCCTCTGGAATCCCAGAGGAGCTCCAGGCCAGCTCTGTGCACACACAGGCACAAGGCACCTGCAGACAGCACCATAACTGGGTTTAAAGGAGAACAGGGAATGACTAATGAAGCACCAGGAAACAAGCAAGGCTGCAGGTGCTGTGGGAAGTGTGTGCATGAACCACACAGGTGCCCTGGGGCAGGTGGGCACAGATCCAGCAGGAATTTGCCCTGGCTCCCCACATAGCCCAGTGTGCTGGAGACATGGGGGGGTTGCTACCACAGTCTGGGGGCACATCATACCCTGGGGATGGCTCTGGGGTTGCATTCAGCAGATCCTCCACCCCAGTGCCACTGGCACCAAGTGCCAGTCTTGCCCTTCCCTCCCAGCACAGCCCAGCTGTGCTCCAGCTGTGGCAGAGGATGCAGTGAGGGGCTGGCTGATGGCACCCCATGAGGCCCAGCTCCCCTTACCAAGCTCACACAGCTCTCTCAGCCCACCACAGGCACAGCAGTGCTGACTCAGGCCCTGCCCATTGTGTCCCTTCCCCAGTGCTGCTGCCCCACTGCTCCCTGCTCCACAGCCTCTCACCTCTCCTCCAGGTTCAGCCCTGCTCCATTCCCATCCCTCCACCCCAGTCCAGGGCACTGGCACTTGTCCAGTGCTTTATGCATGCCTGGTTTTGGCAGTGACATTAACAGGCTCCCCTGAAACAGTGAGATTATGAGCTATACCCATCCAGCTACAGAAATACTAATTATTAGTAACTGTATGAGATAAATGGAAATATCAGTGATGAAAGTCAATATTATTGCCTCCTTTGTTCCTGTTTATTTTATTTGTAGATGAAAGGACCACTCAGGCCGTCTCCCCAGGATGTGGCCAGGAGCTGGAACAGCTCCTCTTGGCAAGCTCCTCCAGAGCTGTGCTCTGATAAGAAATCACACTGCACACATGCTTGCAAAGGGCTCTCTAAATCAGCAGCCCTCAAAAGCAGCCATTGTCTTTGATTGATTCATAAAACTGGAGCTGCTTCCATTCCCTGCTCCAGAACCAGGCAAGGGAGGATTTAAGGAAGGGAGAAGGTGTAGTGTGGGTGGCAGTGATTAATTGTGGAACATGGCACGGCACTGGGAACGCTCTGTGGTTTGGCTGGCTTTGATGCTCACGCCTTCATCCTCCTCCCTTGGTGGTTTAGGCACCAAGATGGGAAGCAAGGACCCCTCCCAGGCTCTGACAGAGATTCTCAGGCAAGTCCCAGGGCCCTGCTGTGGCAGGGTGAGCACTTACAACATCAACATTGCCTTAATCAGCAAGTTCTGACTCAGAGCTGCTGATTTTGGTGACAAGAGACTTTCTTTTTTATTTTTTTTTTAAGCCCTATTAGCCTTGCAGAGCTAACACAGCTAAGAGCAAGTGAATGGGATACTAATTTTGGATCACACCTCACAGCACTGGGAGCACTTCCTAGAGCAGGCTGTCTCCTGTGTCTTGCACAGGCAAGCCACGTGCTCCCCACAGCCATGGGGGGCAGGACACAGCCAGGAGGGAGCCATGGGGTGCACCAGGGCATTTTCTTGTTCCCTGTATACCCTAATATATCACTACACTGCCTCCATTCCCTTCCAAGCCCTGAGTCCATCACCAGCAAATATCCACAGGAACAAAGCAGCCCTCTGAGTCCCAACTCACCATCTCCAAGGTCAATGCAGTGATCACCTCCCTGCAGTGAATACAAACCAACCCAGCCCCTCAGTGCTAACCAGGACAAACACTCCTGCTGCCTCTCTCCATGTGCAATGAGATCGGGAGAAGTGGGAGCCTTGCAGGAGTAATTAGAACAGTCTTTAAAAAGCAGTCAGCCTATCCTAAATATTTCATGGAAGGTAATTTTATTTTTTTAAAGCTGCTTTAAAACCCCTCCTTGCCCCCTGGAGCATGTCAGGGTGCAATTAAGCAGAAAGTATCAAAGCATAAACCCAAAGAAACAAACTGCCATGCACACCCACCTCCACTCTCACTTCTTCCCTGTGGTTAACATTGATGTGACATCCCAAAGCTGTGTGTGCACACGATATAATCTCCCAGCCCAAGACAAGGGAGAGCCAGCTCAACTGCTAGAAAACCTCAGAAGCCTCCCAGTCTCACAAACACAGTGCCCAGACTCCTGCCACAAAGAGTCCCTGATGGTCCCCACCAAACCCTGAGAATCAGACACTGTGTGTAAGATCCCACCAGTGGGCTCTGCAGAGCTGCTGGACAGTGATGGTGACATCCAGAAAATCACTCAGGGTGCCACCCTTGGGCAGGGCAGCCTGGCTCCCCGTCTGCCTTGCTAGATTTTTGCAAAATTAATAATTATTTTTAATTTATTTAATTAACAATTATTTGTAAGAACAGAAAAATCTCTTAATAGCTTTGTCCTCGGAGGGAGATGTTTGAGAAGAAATCTGTTTTAATCCAGAGAGCCAGGTGGGAATTCATGTGGGAACCAGGTAAGGCACAGAGCAGAAATTCAGGGCTTCCCTTGGCCCTACTGGGGTGAAGAAGCCAACTTTCCAGAAGAGACCACAGACACTGCTCCCTCTGTGACACTCCTTCTCCAGCCCAGTTCTCTCTCTCAGCTCTCCCAGTGCCACTGTTTAACCACAGCACTTGGGCCAGCTGAAGGCAAGAGTGGTCCTGCTGTCCCCACTGTCCCTGGGGACAGCCCCAACACTGCTGCCACTCCTACGTGTCCCCGCAGCTCGTGGGGACGCCAGGCTTTTCATGTAACCTTGGCACCAAAAACTTGCTTTTCAATAGAATCCAGAATATTCCACAGGGCCTTGGTGGAAACCCTGCTGCAAGTCTGTGCCACATCACCAGAGCTAGAAACACCAGAGAGGACATGGGGGATTTTTTGGGAGCATTTATGGCACATGCAGTCAGAGAGGAAGAGAAACATCCCTCGGAAACCACAGCAGTTCAAAGATCTACTCAGTTTGAACACTAAAAATTCATGCATTAAAAATCCACTCAGGCTCAGAACTAAATAAAGCCTCTGACCACATCATCCAGCCCAAGGTTTGCAGGCTCCTTGAGGAGAGAGCTTATGTGCCTACTGGATGCTCAGGCTGAGATCCCTGCTCCCAGCACCACATCCTGCTTCCCTCCAAGCTTTTGGGCAGGGCAAGAGTCTGAGGGGTGTTTGGGACCCCAGTTGTGCCTGGCTGCCATCTTCTTGCACTGCTTAGTGGACAGAGCAGCCCTGGGAAAATGACCATACACCCCTCCCACCCATTATCCCAAATTCCCTAGGAAGTAACTTTTCTCCTTTTCTCAAAGGAAAAAGCACAAGGAAAACCAAAACCACCTAATATTCTAAATACTGTTCTTAGGAAAAAACTTCAGTTTTGCAAAGAGCACTCTGAAAGAAAACACCCAAATCCAAACACAGAGCAGATGGTTCTTGGTGCTTACATTTTCAGGAGGACTTTAACCAGCAGGATCATTTCCCAGCAGAATTTTGTTTTAAGAGACAATCACTAAAAATAAACGCACTTCAGAGCTTGCTGTTGAAAAGGTATTTTCACAGAAAACTGCTATTTCCATGGTCCCTGTAGCTGCTCTGTCAGCCCTGACACAGTGGGAGCTCCTCCTCAGAGCATCCTTCACATACAGCTTCTCCCAGGGTCCAATCCACACAGAGCACCTGTGGGAGCAGGGAGGGATGTCTGGGCTCATTCCTGATTACCATAAAACAGGAAACAGCAACAAGAAGCTACAAACACCTCTCTGCAAAGCTGGAAATGCCTTTCCACAGGCTCCTCTCACTCGGGAATGTGAGGCAAGGTAAGGACAGGTCCCTTTTTTGCATGCACCAGGTTGAACCCATGCAGCCTGCTCTTTGCTTTGAGAAAAGAACAACATAAGGGGGAAATTACATGTGTGAGTGTGAAAGAGTTCTGCCTCACTGTTCTGATTCTCTTTTCCCTGAACCAGGCATGGAGCACTGCCCCTGGGCAGCCCCAAGTGAGCCCCTGTGCCCTCCCCAGGTAGGAGTGCCCCTCCCAGTGGCACCACTCCTGTTGAACAGAGATCCCAGCACACTCCTCCATCTCCTACTACCTTGGACAACATCCAGTTTCAACAAACCCTCCCCCAGCTGTGGCAGATGAAAGATGCTTGAATCATCCTAATTTTCTTTTTTTTTTTTTTTTTTTCATTAGGAAACCAAACTCTGCTCTTCAGCAAGAGATCCTTTTTATTCTCTCTCGAGGACTGACATCCTGGGAAATTGCCTCAGCCCAGTCAGCTCTGATGTTTGCTGTCTCACGCATCTCCCGCATCAGGCTGACAGCTCCCAGACTCAGCTGAGGCTGGGGATGTGCAGAACAAGCCAAAACCTGCTCCTGTCTCTTTTAACTGTCCCGGCAAGAGCGCGGGTACGAGGCTGAGCCATGGGGAGCATGCAGAGCCATGCAAGGAGAACAAACAGAGCCATCTCCAAGGCACTGCTTTTTGAGGACCCTCTTGCCTGCCCTCTCCTGGAAGATAAAACCGCTCCTGCCCGGCATTCCCGAGCCGCAGCGTCTGGGCTGTCCCCTGAATCACTCCACGTTGGCAGCGTTTGTCCCTGCCTGATGGAACACGAGCTGGAGCAAACCCTCCTAAGCAGAGCCACACAATCCCTTTACAAAGCCCTTTCTCAAAAGCACCACCATCCAAATACTCGGTTTAGAGGCCTCTCCCCCTGGTAAAACACTCCCCTGAGCAGGCACGATGGACTGGCTGAACACCTGCCCCAGGTCCTAGCTGGAAGGATCCCCACCAGCAGGGCTGGGAAGCAGGCACCTAGCTGCCTCACCCCACCAGCAGGGCTGGGAAGCAGGCACCTAGCTGCCTCACCCCACCAGCAGGGCTGGGAAGCCACCCCGGACTAAGGGGGAAGAAAAAGGCATTTTTACCATGTTTCTGGCAATAGAAAGCAGTCCAGCCCTGGACTCAGCACCACAAATGCACATGAGCATCACATGCACCAAATGCTCCGAGCTCGGTGCACCTACCTGGGTCAGATGAAGGCAGGATGCTGGGGGATCAGATGCCAGGTGTGCTCTGGGCTTTGGCCTCTCCTCTGCTTTCCACTCATGCACTGTGAGCAAAAGGAAACCAAAATTAGGGCTTTAAAACCTGGCATTTGAGAGGCGAGCAGGAGAGAAATTAAAAAGCTGTGAATGTTTTTCCCTCTCAAAATTGAGCTCAGGGAAGCTCAATCTTCATCCGAGATGATATTTAAAAGTTATAAATCAGGCTGTAACAGACAGAAAAACACAACTACCAAAATTTAGTGGCCCTGCTGCTGGAAGGCCCAAAATGAACTGCTTAAAAGAGCCATTTTCCCACGGAAATAGAGCAGGTCTGTACTTAGTAGAGCATTGATCTGCTGACAGCTACCAGGACAGATTTGGGCCAGAGCACTTGGGAATCATCTGCAGTGATCTCTGAAGAAGCACATGCATGCAAAACCCCTTGGAAAAACACTGTTGTAAGGCACTGCTGCAGCCGATTACAAGTCTAGATGTCACTCACTGGTCAGCACAGGCTTACACTTCCTCCCAAAAGCCTCCCCAGGCAGCACAGTCCCTGGCTGCATCCCTGTATCCCAGCCAAATGCTTCACAGAGCACAGGAACTGCTAAACAACCAAAGCACCGAGCTGCAAAAGGCTCTCACAGCTCAGGACCCAGCAATGAGCTCAAACTGGGGACCCTGCACTCCACAGAGCCAGGAAGTCTGAGGGCTCTCCCACAGATGTGCTGGGATTTGGAGATGCTGTGTTACAGCCAGAACACTGCCACAAGTCCTGGGGCAACAGGCTGGGCCCTGAGAGATGGCAGGAGCTCAGTCCAGCTGAGGGGTGCACAGGCTGCCAGCACTGGGGTGCCCCAATTTACCCAGCCTGGGGCTCCCCCCCACTGCCACCACAGCAGACACATGTGCTGGAGGTAGAAGAGCTCAGCTGCAGCCCTCCTGCAGGTGTGGGAAGAAATGCCCCACATTCACCATTTCCCAGCACAGCTGTTTCAGGAGATGAGGTCAAAGCAGGGGGATGTATTCTTCCTTTCTTGCCATAAAAAGCCATTTCTCCAAGTCTTGAGCCACCCCACAGACAGGCTCCCCCCCACTGCCACCACAGCAGACACATGTGCTGGAGGTAGAAGAGCTCAGCTGCAGCCCTCCTGCAGGTGTGGGAAGAAATGCCCCACATTCACCATTTCCCAGCACAATTTCTGCTGTTTCAGGAGATGAGGTCAAAGCAGGGGGATGTATTCTTCCTTTCTTGCCATAAAAAGCCATTTCTCCAAGTCCTGAGCCACTCCACAGATGGGGCACAGAGGAGCCTGCAGGAGGTATGAGCACTGCTGGAGGGGCTCCAGTCCTACATGGCACTCTGTCTGTCTTCCCAGCACAGGGACACAGTGCTGGGCTGGCCAGGAGCCTCTCCCTTGCCCACCAGCTTTCCTAAAGCAGTTATCACCCCCAAGATAACCCAAGAAAAGCCAAAGCATCTGATTTCCAGAGGTGTTGAGTGCTCTTGGCTCTCAGTGCCTCAAGCCCAGGTGCTGGTGCCCCAGCCCTTGGCTGACTCTCCCCACCCCAGGCCCCCAGAGCAGCAGATGACTTGGCAGACGGGTGGGCAGGGAGGGCACACTGAGGGGGAGGCAGAGCTTGCTCACCTGCCAGCCCCCGTCTGTACACAGCTCCTGCACAGACAGGGCATGTGACACCAGTTAATGGTTCCTTGTTTTTTTTGGAGGTTATTCCTGTTACTGTCTACTCCTCCTTAGCAACTCACACATAAGCAGATCTTACAGCAATCCCCAAAGCTACCAAAAAAAGTCCATCTGTGTCAAAACTGGGAGCACAAATGCCTCTGCTTTAGGGGAACAGAACCTGCCCAATCATGCTTCAGAGGACATCTGAGGTCCTAACATTGCTCAAGATCCTGCAGAAGGCATAGGAAAAACGGGAAATTACTTATTTGGTTTATTTTTTGCTTTCACACATCACTTATTTTAAAAGACTAAAAACATGTTTATGAGTTTAACATATTTAAATGGATCAAAATCTGTTCAGCAAGGATGGAAAACAACTCTCCCACCCTAAACTTCTTGTGGGCTGGGACCTGCTTTTCAATCTTCCACCCACAGCAAATATTTCAAATCCATTTTTAAACTGAAAGGCTGGGGACAGATCGGGCAGAGGACCAGTGTGGGGAACTGTGCCACTGCTCTCCTCACCGCCACCCCAAGCACCCCTCACCTAAAGTCACTCAGGGACACCTGGGCAAGGGATCAGCTGGGAACAGGGGACAATAGAGGCATCTGTGTGTGGGGAGAGCATCCAGAGAAGATAAAATGAGAAGCTTTCCTTCCTCCTCCTCCATCAGCAGCTTTCCACAAGGAGGATCAATGCAGCCCACTGTAACTGCACCGTTGTTCCATTTTTAATTAATGAAAGAAAAAACTAATCATTGAATTAAACTTCTCATTACTCCAGCTGAATACCCTCTAAGTAAATTTAATTACTGTACGAATTGGGTTTCTCCTGCCTGTTTCATTAGCTACTGATAAAGATGGAGGGAGGGGGGGAAAAGAGGGAGAAATGAAAACAGAGAAAGAGAATGGAAGGTGGGAACAGTAAATGCAAACCCAGAGGTACATGATTCTGGAGTTTCAGGGGCTTCCAGTAAGGGCCTGGGGAAAGACTCTCCCAAATCAGGGTGGAGGGATTCCCGCTGGGGTAAACCCACAGGGACAAGGCCCTACCACCCTCTCCAGCACTGCCACTCACACCCTGGGGTCAGGGCCACCTGCAAAACAGCCAACAGAGGTTTGGGCACAACCAGCTCCCCTCCAAACAAGGGCAGACCGTGATTTCAGACCTGCAGCAACCATGATCCCTTCTGATCTCACGTACCTATGAACAGCCACTTTTCTTCCTCTGCAACAAAGGCAACAACCCCACAACACTTCAGCAGGGAGCCAGTGCTGACAGAAGCCTGGGAGCACGTGTGAGCAGACCTGAACACCTGCTGTCCCAGCACGCTCCCAGACACCTGCCTGCAATGCTGGGTTTGAGCCTTCCTGCTAGAGTGGGAGTCCTGCACACCCTGGCTGTGCCAGCAGCACACTCCTCCCAGGAAATCAGCCCAGGAAGCCTTCCTGCAGCCCCTCGTGTTGCTGCACAGATTTTGTTTATGGCATGATTTTGGGGCTCTCCTATTCTCCTTCTATGATCCAGCCCTCCATTCCTCCTTGCTGACACAGGGCATGAGCCAGCACAGCCCCACGCCAAGGAGTCCAGCAGTCCCCACCAAGCACTGCCCCCTTCCAGCAGTTCTGTGTGGCTGGATAGGGTCAGATTTGGGATAGACTGGGGTGGAGGGGGTGTGGTAAATGAAAAGCACAGCTGTTTTCTCCAGCTGGGGAGTTTCAGCTGAGCTGGGTGATAAAAGTGCTATACCCAGGTGCCAGCCATGGTGGGATTTGGGATATGGGTCAGATCACCTCCTCCCTGCCATCAGGGGGCTGAGAGGAGCCCATGCAGCCCCACAGGGGTTTGTTCTCCCCCCCAGCCCCTTCCTTCTCTCCTCCATCCTCAGAGTGATTTCTCCTGTTCAAAGAGAGCTATAAAAAGGGTTCTGGGCAGACCAGAAGGTCCCTTCTGCTTCCCACTGACCTCCCCAAAGTGGGCTTTCCCAAAGACCAGATGGGGAAAGCAGGTAACAGGCACACCTCTGCTCTGCAGGGAGGGAATGGCACTGGTTGAGACCCAGCACACACCTCTGGCACCCAGCACAGCTCTGGACACTGGGACCACCCCCACAGCCTGGGAGGGTGCTGGCTCCAGGTGGGCTCAGCACAGCTCACTCTCCTCTCCAGCACGAGCTTTCTGCCGTAGCTAAAATTGGCTCCCACAGGCTTCTGCCATCACCAAAGTCATTGGTACAACATGTTCTGCCACCACAGGCTCTTCCCAAACTCCCACTCAAAAACCCACAACGCTGCGTGCTATGGGCTCCCACTCCCTCGCACGCTTCTCTTTTGTCCTGGTGATTAGAGAAAAGAAAGTAATTCAGGATGACCAAAGTAATTTTTTTTCTTTGCCAAATTTTAAAGCTCCAGTAATAATTTGGGGCTGAATGAAACATTTTGTTTGGGCTGAACTGAAGCTTTCATTTTGTTTGTAGGTGGCTTCCCCTCCACCCTGGGAAAAAAAAAACCTAGAAAAAAATCAAAATGAAATGTCATCTTGAAACAGATGGCTGAAAGGTTTCATTTTGAAAATGTCAAAATCAAACTTTTCAGTGTTTCACTTTTTTTTTCCCAGCCAAAGCCACTTGCTAAATACAACCTGAATTCGTGAGCTGAGTCTGTTGACTGAAACCTGAATTTTTTTGGTGCATAAGCTGTTCTCTCAGAGCATTTTTTCGCAGGCTGGCACAGGTGCCCCACGCTGTGACCCCGCCGCAGCCAGGGACGCACACAGAGTCCACAGGAACAGCGACCCAGAGCGGGTCCTTCTGCAGGGAGGCGTCCTGGGAAAGGAAAGGCAGCGGCAGGACTCTCAAAGAAAAGGCAGAGGCAGGACTCACCGTGGCAGCAGCTCTCTGCAGCTCCGCCGTGGGGTCCCGAGCAGCGGGGACAGAGCCGGGCGCTGCGGCCCCGGGCACGAGGGACAGGGGCGTCCTGCCCGTCTCATGGGACCCAGCACGGAGCAGGGGGCACCTGGCTCAGCCCCAGACACACAGCCCTGCAAGACAGGAGGAAGGGGACAGCGTCAGTGATACCTTGGGCTTCTTCTGTTCTGTGTCAGTGTGCAGCTTTTAGCCTTCTATTAAGTGTTCCTGGGATCTTTTCACAGGGCAGTGGAGACAAAACAATCCTGTTCTAGCTGGAGACTCAAGGACAATCTCTTCAAACTTCAGGCCCAAAGCTTAAACAACGTGAGAAGAGGGCAAGCAAGCAAGGAGGATGAAACTTCATCATTTGAAGATGTTAATTGGACAGTTAACTCTTACATGTAAATGGACTGAAACTTATAAAAATGTGAGGTCTCATGACCAAGGCCTCTTTTGCTCCCATCTTGGCACCATCTGGGCACTGCCAGGGTGTGCCCTTTGAGGGCACTTCAATTAATCTCCACTTTATTCCCCTTAACTCCACCTAGCCTCTGTTCCAGCTCTTTAATGCATCACCAGCAGTGCCCAGGGATCTGCACTCTCCACGAGGGACTGCCCATTCCCACTGCTGGCCAGGGTCCCCTGCAGGGAGCCCAGCCCATGGCAGAATGGGCTTTGCTCATCTTGCTGCAGGAGGGACAATGTCCATCCCTAAACTGGTCCAAAGCAGATCCCAGGGATGGGGTCTAACAACCAGGCTGGTGCTGATCAGATCTTACCAACAGCAGATCTCACAGCCTCTCTCCCATGCCCTGGGTGCCAGTCCACACAACTGCCTTGTGCCAGCACTGCTGCCAGGTGACTCTGTCCCCATGCAGATGTCTGGGTGACAATGTGATAATGGAGGGAAGCCACCCACAAGGCTCCCACTCAGCAAGCAGGAATCAGGCTTTGATTGCCAAGTTCAACAGTCCAAGAGTTTTCACATTGCAGCACCTCTAAATTCTGCCTTGAATTTTGGGCCTTGACACACAGAAGGGCATTGGAAACACTTTAAATCTGCTTTACATCTGCTATTGATTCCCAAAGAGTGACAAGATTCCCAGGGTACACCGGCAGAAGCACAACAGGACAGATTCATGAGGGTGCTCTCAAAAAACCACCTCAAAGCTTTAATCCAACACAAAATCCATTATAAAAATCTGATTTATGCTCCACAAGAAGCTGGATAAGGAAATCACATGCCACAAAACCCTACGAAAGCAGGGTTCAGGTTAGAAACTTGTAGGTTCATTTCCTTTTCCCTTTCACCTCTGGTTCAGCTCAGGAGCAGCAGCAGAGGTGCAGCAGGACCATCACTCTTCCAGCACAATCACAAACCACAAAATGCTGAGGCTGGTGTTGGAAAACCTGTTTGTAGGAGATCACCAGCCCGATAGCTCCCTGAAAGAGGATTAGATGGAGCTTAGACTAAGCATCTCAACAGTATCAACCCATAAGAAGATGCTCAGCCGCTGCCACTGCTAAGGTAACATGGAGATGGATTTATCCACTGAGAGGAAAAAATCTTACTTCTGAGAGCCTCTCTCATCACAGAGAGGGCAATTTGCCGGGTCCTTGGCTCCATGTCCACAGGGGCAGGGCAGGCAGGAGCCTGCTGGGTGGACTCACATGGAACAAGAGGCAGACTGGCTCCAAACTCAAGCCTCCTCCCAAGTTCAGGGGGCGGCAATCGGAAATTAAGCCCATCTGTTCCTAAAACATTGCACTAGTGGAGAGGTAAGGAGGCTGAGAATCTGAGCTCCAAAGAAACTAAAAACAAAGAGAGACAGAGCTGCCTCTGAGAGGAGGGACGCTGCCTCAGGCTTACCACTGCAATGAGTTTGGAGATCTCAACTAAATCTCTTGAGCAACGGAGGTGCTGCCAGCACTATGTGGGTCCGCTGCACCAGCCCAGCCTGGTGAAGGGAGAGATGAGGCAGCTGAAGTGCCCCAAACCTCATGGAAAAACTACAGACAAGGGAAGAATAGATTACGTATTAGGAAGGAATCCTTCTCTGTGAGGGTGGGGAGGCCCTGGCACAGGTTGCCCAGAGCAGCTGTGGCTGCCCCATCCCTGGAAGTGTCCAAGGCCAGCCTGCACAGGGCTTGGAGTGCCCTGGTCTAGTACAAGGTGTCCCTGCCCATGACAGGGGGTTGTCCTTGAAGGTCGCTTCCCACCTAAAACACTCTCCCCTGGTCTAGTATAAGGTGTCCCTGCCCATGACAGGGGGCTGTCCTTGAAGGTCCCTTCCAACCTAAAACACTCTGTGATTCTATGAAGGGAAACTGAGGCAGGCACCAGGGGTTCACAGAGCTATCACAGCCAAACCCACCAACAATTCAGGCCTGGAAAACTGGCTTTGTCATAGGGAATGGTTTCACAAAGAGTATCAAGTGCTCCATCAGCATCAAAGCAGCCAGGTCAGCTGTGGCTGCCCCATCCCTGGAAGTGTCCAAGGCCAGCCTGCACAGGGCTTGGAGTGCCCTGGTCTAGTATAAGGTGTCCCTGCCCATGACAGGGGGCTGTCCTTGAAGGTCCCTTCCAACCTAAAACACTCTGTGATTCTATGAAGGGAAACTGAGGCAGGCACCAGGGGTTCACAGAGCTATCACAGCCAAACCCACCAGCAACAATTCTGGCCTGGAAAACTGGCTTTGTCATAGGGAATGGTTTCACAAAGAGTATCAAGTGCTCCATCAGCATCAAAGCAGCCAGGTTTTATGTGTTTGAAAGGAAACATTGCCTTTTTTCCCTCCCTCTGAGCCCACTTTTCATTTTAAGTCTCCTCATTTCTTTTCTACCCCAATCTAAACCAACTTTGCTGTCAAGTCCTTGCATTTCTGCCACGTTCACTCAAATAATTTCAAACCAAACCTCTACATTTTCCTCTTCTCCCTTGAAACAATGATGCTAAACCAGGAAAGATTTTTTGCCCAGTTCCTGCCAAAAGCCAGGACAGCAGGGTGTTGGCTGGGAGCAGAGGCATGGGAAGTAGCAGCCAGGTGGGATTCTGAAGTGCTGCCTCCAAATCACCTCTTGGTTCCAGGATGTTCAAAAAAGTAATTTTGTACAGATCCTATATCCCTGAGAGATGGAAATAACAAGGGAGCAGAATTGGATCAGGCATGGGGAGACAGAGGGATATTTAACAACCACTCCCAAGCACCACTCAGGTTACCCAGGGTCAGGGCAGCAAAGGAGGCTGATCCCTCCAGCATCAGAACAGGGCAGGAGTACCTGGTCCCTCCTGTTTCAAATAGTAAAAACTCAGATTTAGCAAAGAGTATTTATGAGTATTGAGAGGAAAAAAAACCCAACCCACATGCCACAGGGAATAACAAGGCTTTCTTGCTGCTGGTGGCTGAACAGAATAAATCTATCCACTGGGTATAAATTGTTTAAGCAAAAAAATCTTTCTCAACTGGAATATTTTGCAAGAAAAATAGCAACAAAAAAAGGAAAGAGAACTCTGAACCCTCATTTCTCTCCTCAAGGTCAGAGCTGTTATTCTCTTTCATGAAGGAGAAAAAAATCACCTTTCACTGGGAAGTTTAGCCAAAAAATTGAAACATTGAGGATGTGAGTGCATTACTGCCTGGACTGGACTGCCCAGCTGGACTAGACTAAATCTCTCTATTTTACAGGGAGTTGTCTTTCAAAAGCATGTGGTGAGGAGGCTGAGGCACCCAGGGTAAAGGAGACATCAGCCCCTGGGACTAAGCAGTCAAGGAGCGCGCTGTGTGTCAGAGCTCAGGATCTAGAGCCTCTCTGGTTATTATGCAGAGGCTGTGCTAAGGTTGCTGCTTTAGTGCACTGCAGGCACTAAATTAAGGGGACATTTACAACCCACAATGCAGAAGCAGCTGCTGAAGGTGGCCATGGTGAGTGACTTCACCTCTGGGTGAAAGGCTCTTGGAGAGAAATCTCAGCCACAAGGAATTGAGATAGGAAAATGAATCCTTCCATCCACTCACTGCCCTGCCCAGCAATGCCAGGACATCTCTGGGTATCTGTGGCAAGTGGGGACCAGGAGCAGCCTGCTCTGCCCAGTGCCAGCCAGGGTGTGAGACTGCCCTGTTTGGAGGGGATGCAAAGCCCAGAAAACACTGAAGCTTGGCCCAATTAGCAGAGTTCTCATGCAACAAACTGCACCATCACCACCAGGGCAGCACTCCAAGGGATCTGCCCCCCCAAAAACACTCCCTGCCCAGAGTGTGCATGGCACAGACCAAGAAGGCAGAGCTGCCTACAGCATCAAGCAGTTTCTGGTGGCAAAACAAGTCCTGGTGCCTGCTCAGCCTTTTTAACTGCACTTGATGGCCAAGCAGGCTGGGGCTGCCAAAAAGGGGGTGACACATGGTGACAGCTCCTGTGGCTCCTCCTGGGAGCAGTCAGCACTGCTCCTTCCCTCCTCCCACACCCATGCCAAGCCCAGCTCACCAGGGCTTTCCACCCAGCACTGCTCCTTCCCCCTCCGTGCCAGGCAGGAACAGCCAATTTCAGCACAGGCCAAAACCCAGTGTGCTGGCACAGACGAGCCAGCCCTGCCCTGTGCTTCCCCTCTTCCATGGTCCTGTGGAAGTACCCAGCTTGTTTCCTGATGGAAGTCACCAGGAGCTTTTCCTTGCAGCTCCAGGGACGTCCTGTACTGTGCTCAGCCATGCAGGGAAGGGGATGGCTCTTGGTGGGAGCTGGCGCAGACCTGTTCCTGCCCAAGGCACAGGGCCCAGAGGCAGCCATCTCCTGGAAGTGGCCAAGGGAAGGGGAAGCAGAAGAAGAGCAGAGATGATCTGACAGACATGCAAGAAAGAGGAGAAAAGGATTCACTGGGAGTGGATCTCACAGTCACAGCACACACCTTGGCTTCTGTAGAGAATTCCATGTGCTGCATTGAGAGCTCAGCTGTAGAGGGGCTGCAGCTGGGAGCAGAGGAAGCAGCAGCAAAGGGTGGGAGCACACCCCTGAACACAAGCAGGGCACTTCAGGGTGCTGAGCCCAAGGGAGATTGACCATCCAGAAAGCACAACTGGCATCATGCTGACAACCCTGCAGCTCACAGATCCTTTTGAGAAAGTTAACTGAATGAATTTACACCTAAATCCCTCCAAACACTGGGGCTTCCTGCCTGTAGGGATTGACAGCCACTCTAACCACCTCCTGTTTGCTTGGAGGTACCACATGTTGGGGAGAGTTGAACTTTCAGGCACCAGGACCAGCCCATGAGCCTTTGTGCAGTCAGGCAGTGACACCCCATGGAGGCCCAGGCACTCTGGGAGCACCCCTTACTCAAAGGGATCACTCCAAACAGCCCAACTAGGAACAGATGGGAGCCTCGTGCAGACCTCTGCTGCCTGCCAGCAGAGCCAAGAGCCTGCAGCTCCCATCTTTGGGAACCATGTGCCAGAGTGTGCCCAGAGTTGCTACACTTGACAAAGCAATCAGCCAGAGACAAGTTCTGGCTTCTGTTCCAGAGCAGGTCAGACCACAGTCATAAATCTGCTCCTCTGGCCTTTAAATGTGCAACAGGTAGAATTCAGAGGTCTTGAACTCCTCTGATAGATGAGCCCTGAGCCTGGAGGGCTGCCCAGAGCAAGGGATCCTGCCATCTCAACCCAAAGCCTCCAGGTGAGCACGTCGCAGGGTGAGCATCCGATGAGCCACAGGGAAGCCAAAGTCACAGCCAAGGCCAGTTACAGGAATAGAATTGGCTCAGACTGAGCAAATGTAACTTTCCATCACTTTGCAATCAGCCATCCATCCTGGAGGCCAGCTGGCTGCCATGTCACAGCACCTCCCATCCATTTCAACAGTCCTGAGAATGCCAATGCTTCACAAGACTAGCTCAAGAAGACTTGGGAGAGTTATTATCCAAAGCCAGGTGGCTGGACTTGACCCAAATCTTAGGCAAGTGATTAAAATGATTGGCATTTTTTTGGAAAGCAAACTGCTGTGCTGTACCTGCCATCCATCTTCAGAAAACCATTAACTGCACAATCACCAAACCAAGCATACCTGTAAGGCTACAAGAGTGCCTGCAGACTGATGAGGCTCATCCTCACCTGCAGCTCTGGGAGCAGCCACCCCTGTATGCTCCAAAAATGGGCTGCCTTGGCCAAGATGCTCTCCTTCAGCATGGTGGTACTATGCCCAGACAGCTCTTGCTGCAGGATCAGGGATGGGATACTGAGTCATAGGGATGAGTGTGGAATCACTGGACTGGGATGACTTTCACCCTGTGGGTGATGTGAGGAGTCTCTTCTGGCTGGGAACAGATTGTCACAAAACTGCCTTTGCTGAAGATCTGGAGTCAGGTTTTTTATCCAGGCCCCTCTGCTGCAATGGGACACTGCAGCACCACCAGCCAGCAAGGTGTCGTTCTGCCCCTTTGACTACATATGCCAAAAATAGTCTGTTTTCTTTCAGAGCAAAGGACACTAAAAGCAGCAACATTTCCAGGTGAGCAGAGTACAAGAGCAGCCACTGAATAACACCAAGCAGCTCCCAGCCTCTGCCCAGGGCAGCCCCCACATCCCCTGCTAGTGCTGTCCCCACTCCAGGGCAAGGTCAGGAGCAGGGAATGTTGATCCCAGGCACACTGGGGTCTCAGGTCAGCTTTCCTGCCTGCCAGGGCAGGGGGCTACCCACTCGCTTCTGGTTCAACACCAGAACCCCAAACGCAGCTGTTTCAGGGTTGAAACCTGAAATTACAGATGAAGGGAATGAGGAGAACAACAAACCCTATTCAATGAATCAGAGCAGATCCAGCACCCCACATCTATTATTTCAGCGTGAAGCACATCACCCAAAGGATGAGCAACCCAGGATTTACAGATTGTGTGGACTCAGGGTTATCTTGCATGCCCGTGTCCCTGGAGAGTCCATTACCCAGGAACCCTTCAGAACTAAGGGAGGTCATACAGTTTTATGTCCTACACATCCCCAGCCCATGCCAAATGCTCAGCTGGGGCATCAGCACAGGAGTGCCAAACTTGCTGCACCAAGAGGTTGAACTGTGCTTAGATGGGGATCCCAAAAAGGGTAAAATCTGCATTTAATACCTATTATCCTAACATCTCCCCATCTGTCCACATCCCCTCACATGCCTGTAACTGCAGCATGCCAGGGCTGCCTCATATCAATGGCACTTTAATTTCATCATTCCCAACTTATTTAGAGCAATTAGGAGGCAATGAGCACACGCCAGGGGCCAGGATGCACTTGAATAGCATCCAAGGGTTACCACAGTATCACAGGAGACTTTCAGATGGAATTATCAGCCTGAAAAAAAACTTAAATAAAAAGGAAGGCAGTCCCCAGAGGGAGGATAAGGTTCTTCTTGGTCCGACAGGTCCCTTTTTAATTTGAAATCAACTGACAATTATAAAGAGGTGATATTCCTAATTTAATTAGTGAAGAGACAGCATCTCAGGTTGGAAGACAGAGAGAGATGCTTTGCCTGGGCAACTGGCTGAAGAAAGGATCAGGGGAGCAAGGCTGGGATTCCTGCAAGGACAATTGCCTCATCCCACTTCAGGCAAGCAGGTTTTGCTGTTAACTTTTTTTGGGAGAAAAGGGACAAACCTGAGCCATTTTTTGGAAACTCTGGTTGGAAAGGTGAGACAAAAAGTGAGCTGCTTCTCCCTAGTGATTTCTGCTGGGTGCTGAGAGCAACCCACAAAGCCAATGCCACCAAGCAAACTACCAAAAAAAGGCAGCCAGCCTGCAGCCTGGCTTCCCAGTGGCCCCATTTCATGGAAGGCAGGTGAGGTGCCAAAGGAGGGGACAGCTCCTCACTTCTGATTTAGCCACATGCCCACACTCCTCCCTCACAGGCTCTTTAAATGCCTGCCAGTGTGAGGAAAGCAATGGCCTATTTTCTTCTGAGCAGCTCAGTGCAGCCTCCACCTCAGAGCACAGAGCTCAGGTCTTATTTAGGATGCTTCAGACACATCCGGAGGGACTCTGGGAACAGTCTGTGGAAAGAGAAGACTGAGTGGGCAACCTGAGTCACTTCATTGCTTACAGAAGTGTACACAAGCATCCTCCATTTGGGCAAAGCCCAGCACAGCTCCATGGGCTCTGGGGACCAGAGGGAAGTGCATCTTCTCCAGCAGGCTGCACCGGTGCAGAGCGACTGCACACCACCTTTCCCATCCAGGCTTACACAAAGAGGGATCATCCCCCCCAGCTCCAATCCAAACCTCTGATCCTGGCAATCCCTCTGCAGCACTGGAGGAGCTGGGAGCTGCTCTAATCTGCTCTGAGGATGATGTCTGCAGAGGAGATTAGCTTCCTCCCGAGGAGGAGGAAGCAGCACAAGGCGTGCGAGGGGAGGGGTGCAGTGCACATGCCCTGGAGGGATATTTTTACAGCTGGCTGCAAAACTCAGCCCTGAACCCCTTGCCAAAGAGCCTGACTCGTACAGACAAATCAGCCCAGCACCATCTCCTGCATGTGGGGAGGAGGAGACAAGCACAGGAGTAACTGGAGACCCCAGCCCTCAGCCAGAACACAGCCAGCCCTCACCCTGAGCCCTGGCCCCAAGGAAGTCACTTTGAGCTGTCAAACAGCACCTCTGCAGAGGCCCCATAAGATGAAGCTGAGAAGGACTGTGCTGAGGCCAAGCCATGGGGGGCCCAGCACTTTACTTTTCCTCCTCAGTGCAGGTAAATGGTCCTGTTTGGGCCCCGAAAGCTCAAAGCCTCTGCTCATCTACCCAGAGGCACAGCCCAGCTCACACAGGTGTGCTCAGCATCCCTCCAATGAAGCTCTGTCTTCATCCAGGACAGGAGAGCAACCTCACTTTTCTCTTGAGGATGTTCACAACAGCACCATGCCACATCAGCTCTGTGGTGTCTGCCTGCTTGGACACCCTGAGCCAGCTCAGAAGGAAGCCCTTCTCAACTGCTGCAAGATGCCAAAGGCTCCTGCTTCTGCCCTGCAGTGACCAACAGCACTCCAACCTCTTTCCTTTCATTTCCCAGGGGATAAAAGCCACAAAGTGACATCCAGCACAGGCAGTATCATCTCACAGGACTACTGATGCTGTCAGCAACCACATGCACAGCAGCTCCCTGGGGCAGCAGGGAAGGGAGCTCGTGGGAATCCATGGAAAGTGCCAAAATATGAACTGCTAATAAGATGTATTTTCAAATATCACCACATTATGATCTATTGATCTCACACTAGAAACTTGACTTTTTCTGTGTAACATTAATTTATGTCATTTGCACATTCTGGGAACAGCAGATTGAACGAGTGCCATTACACTAAAATTAGGTACTGCAGTTATTAAGTGCCAGGGGCCGAAATTGTTGAGGGGCCAATCCAGAATAAAAGCACCCCTACAAGCCAGAGGGAGCACCCATCCACATGGGAGTCCCAGCTCCCCAGTGCTGAGTGTGGGACAGGGGCACAAGGCTCACACAGAACAGGCTTTGCTCTTGGGTGGCAGCCCTGCCCAGGATCAGCCTGTAAGATGGGCACAGGTAGGAACAAGAGCCAAGTCCTGCCCTGAAGCAGGGGAATGCCAGGCAAGGCAGTGTTTCCAACCCCACCCAACACACAGCTAAGGCCTGGTGACACCTCCTAGGCTGGCTAAAGCCCCATAGAGCACCTACAGCTCCTCACAGAGGGGATCTGAAACCCAAAAGCCCAGTTCTGGTAGGAACTCCAGAAACAAGTTGTCTAGCAGAAGGTTTTCAGAAAAACTGAAAATATTCCAATGGGACTTTGGCCAAATATTTTGCTCCCTTTTAAAACAGGGCCAATCCACAGTCATTTCTAATGATCCCACTGCCTGCTTTTCAGAGTGCTCACAGAGACAAGTTGTCACCTTTAGACCACTATATCATGGCTGAGAGCATCAAGTGGGGAAGATGATGGGCTTGGAGAGGAAGAACATCCTTCCTTTGCTCCACTTGAGCTGCTGATGGGTGTGCCAGAGCTCTCTAAATGGCATTACATTAGTGCTGCATAAAAGCAATAAAGCCCTAAAACACCCCATTACATATTTACTGAACTACACACCACACAGACTGTCCCCAGGACACCACACCAACACTTGGAATAACAAAGCCAAGGGCTGTAAAAAGCACCAGGCTGGGCAGACATCCACAGTGCCCACAGCTGGGGCGAGGGCACACACAGGAGCTGGGCACACAGCTGTGGGGAGCCCACAACATAATCCAACCATCACCTCTAACCAATGAAAGCAGCATAAAGCACTGTCTCCTGTGCCAGAAACTTGCCCAAGTCACAACTGCTGAGCATAGAGTCTGCAGAAGAACCAGCATCCAGGGTGAGACCTGCTGCTGTGCCAGTGCTCAGTCCTGGCACCAACATGCACTTTCCCCCTGCTGCTCTGGTTTCACTCCCAGAACTTAAATTTTTACTGTTCAGCTCAATTAGTTATCATTTCCAAATGCCTCCTGCCTACAGGAAAGGGGACTGCACAAAGTGCTGTTTGGTATTTCCCAGTAGCCAACACTGGGGCACAGGGCTGTCATGAAGCCCTCAGTGTTGCATTGTCATGACAGCTTTGGTAAGGTGAAATGGTGTGATGGCTGTTAAAAGACCTTTTTCTCTCTCTGCTCCTGGCACCTGGCATATGGCAAGATCACTGGCCCTGCTCTGCCACCACAAAGGCCATCAGAAGCACCTTGGCTGCAGAGGTGAGGTCTCCACCTGCCAGCAGCCTGTGGCAGAGGAAAAGCTGACAGATGTGTTGGGACAGAGCTGAGGACTAAAAGGGATCAGAGACAGAGAGGGGAGACTCCCCTCAGTGCTAACACTGGAGAAATTGAGTCAGTTTGGGAACTTTTGGATGCATGTTCTCCACCCCCCGTAAGGCACAAGTTTGCTAAATCAGCACAGCTTTGCATGAGAGCTTTGCCCTTGCTGGCAAGCAGGAGGGGCAAAGGAAAGCCACAGCTGACTCAGAATGCAGGCTCAGCTGCTGGCAATTAGGGATGCACCCTGAGCCCCAGCAAGCACACTCCAGAAGGTCTGTGGTCCCTACCTGGGGCACAGATCCAGCAGATCCAAAGCACAACACTGAAGCAACCTCAAGAAGGCCCCTGTCACCCAGCTCCCTGCTGCTGGAATCCTGGCAGGAACCTGCCAGCAATGGCAGAGAACACCCTGACCACAGGCTCGCCTCTCCCTTCACAGAGATGCGAGCAAAGCCCAAGTTCTGAAGGCTCCTTCTGGACAAAGGTTTCTCCAACCCTTCTTGCAGAGGTGCAGCCAATGTGCCAACCCCCAGAGGTCCTGGCACAGCTGGAAAGCTCAGCCCTGCCCCAAGAGCACATGCAGTGCAGCCCTCACCCAGCTCCAAGCCCACAGCCCCTGCTCAGGGGCACACCCAGGGGCTGGCAACCAGAGATGCAATACCCAAGAAGTATGGTGAGTTATTGTGTCCCCACCAAATAGCTCTGACCTTTTCAATATTCCATATTTTTATTGGCTGCCCATTTCCCCCCAGTCCCCACAGGCTCATTAGACAGCAAGCAGCTCCACAGCCAATGCTATTGCACGACACTGAAAAGGTCAGAGACATCGAGGCTGAGAGAGCCCTCTCCAGAGGGTGCTTAGAGCAGGACAGGAACACTCCTCAGCCAACACAAGCTGCACACCAGGACCTGCTGCCCAGGGACCCTCCAAGGCAGAGCTCCTGCTGCAGAGCTCCTGTGGATGCACCACACCCATCCTTGCTCCCAAACACACCACCTGGTACTGCCAGAGGACCTGGCCACCCTGGCACAGAGCCTCCAACAAAAACCTCCTGTCACAAGAAAGCACAAGCCAGGGCTGTGCTCCTACAGCCCAGAGGCCAGAGCAGCAGGAAGGCTGCAGAAATGCCCTGACTGCTGCCACAGCCCTGAGGCTGCTGCTTAGGTAGGGGAAGCACTGAGATAATTTTCCAGAGCCTCTGGCACACACACAGGACACAGAAGGCAACTACCCAAGGTGATTATCGGCCATCTTTGGAAGATGTCAGAGGAGACTGTGAGTCCAGGCCTCCCTCAAGGCATCCAGGGAAATGAACGGAAAAGCCAGCCCTGCTGGCAGGCACAGGGCAAGCACAGCATGCAGCAGCAGGGACAGCACTGCTTCCTCCCAGCCTTTTCTTCCAACCCTGTCCAGCAAAGCCATCGTACACAAACTAAAGCACAACTCCCCCTCTGTGTAATACTGGCACTCCCTCTGCCTGCTCCCCAGGCAATGGGGAACCCCAGGAGTTAACCTTTCTCACAGACAGAGGCTTCAACAGCAGGAGCTCCCCTACTGAGAGGTCAAAACTCACCAGCTGGCTGCAGAAACGTGTCCCCAGAGCACCAGAGTGCAGTGCTGCCTGTCCTGGCAGGGAGGGCAGCCCAGGAGCAGAAGGTGCCCTCTTGATGGGACACCTGCCCATGGCCCCAAAAACAACAGGAGGAGGTGGGAGCTGTAGCCAAGTCCCCCAACAGCAACAAACGAGGCCTCAAAATCCACAGGCTGGAGCCCAAGAATGCACATCCATCTACCATGAAGCTCTGGGAAAGAATGAAGGGGCGAGTCCTGAGGTTAAATAGGGCTCTGAGGAGGAGTGGGGCAGCTCCAGGTGTGGGTGATTAGGGCAATTAGAGCAATTAGAGCAACAACGGCTGTGAACAATTAGCTTGACTCGTGCCAGCTGGGCTCTCTGTCCTGAGCTTCTTTGTAAATACCAAAACACGCCCAAAAACACCCCGACCCAGAGGCAGAAATAATAAAAGACAGAAATAAAGAAGCAACAGCCAGAAACGCCCCAAGAGAGAACAGGAGAAGGAGGCAGAGCTGCTCAGCGGGGCCAAAGGTGGGGATGAACACCAGAGGTTAACACTGCAACAGCTCCTTCTCGAGAAAGGGAACATACCACTGCTCTGGCAACACGTACTCAGATTTTTCTAAAATAATGTTAAATTTTAATTTTTTCTTTATAAAAAATGGATCTGGGCAAAGGAGTGCCTTGACATTAGTGACAGATGGCATCGAAAAATTTTTGTTTGGGAAAAAAAAAAATCTTCATTTGAGTCACACATATGCAGAAAGGAAAAAAAAAAATTAACCCCTCCCTGCCCCCTCCAGACATTAGCTGTATCATGTCAGCAAAGAGCCAAATCCCAACAGACTTCAGGGACACACCCCTGCCCTCAGATCACTGGAGACCACAGCTGGAAGGAACAGAGATGGGTCTGCCCTACAAAAAAGGTGTTTTTCTTCCTTGCTGGAAGATGGTGAAGGCAAACCCTCAGCTCTCCTGTCACACCAGATGGTTTTGCTTGGGAAAGTTGTCATCCCTCAGCTGTGACAGTGGCATGTCCCAGGAGCCACATCATCACCTTCTTGGCTCCACTTGGCCAAGCCCAGCCCTGAGTGCAGGGACCACAGATGTAGAGAATACATTGTTGAAGGAATTGATATAAAGTTCATTATTGAAGAAGATAATGGAAGTTCCAGTGTTAGCTGAATTTCTATGGCTATGTAAATCCCTCTTAGTTGATCGTTCAATATTCTATTCTATTCTTACATTCTGTAAGAACCCCCTTGTTTGTCAGATGTTTGTAGTTATGTGAATCCCTTTGCCGTTGGGTATTGACCCCTCTGCTCCCACTGTCATCTGAGATGGTGAACCACCCAAGACCATAAAGAAGATCACAGAATCACAGAATAATGAGGTTGGAAGAGACCTCTAAGATCATTGAGTCCAACCTATGCCCTAGCACCTCAGCTACTATAGCACCAATGACATCACCTAATAAGCAAATATGAAACTCCCATAAGACAGCAGAAAAGGATTACCTAGCAAAAACGCCTAGAACAACGAACCACCATGCAAAAAAAGAATTGAAACAACACCTCTAACCAGAGAGAACATAAGACAACATCAAAGACCCTAGGCAGAACTTTTCGCCTTTGTCACCCTAACCAGAGCAGGCCAAGAGCAGTATAAAGAACAGGAATCTGAACCAGCAGGCTCCGCCAGACCCTCCACGCCGTCTCGGGAGCAGCGGTGGTGTGCGCGCACCCCACGGGTCCCCTACCTAGACTGTTTCCAATAAAGCTGGAATCACTAGGGCCGGTCACGTGCCAGTCATACCAACAGAGGCCCTCTGAGAGCATCCACAGCGAGAGCTTTGCTGATGCTGCAGGCACCCAGAGCTTCAGAGACAAGTCCTGGGGAAGATGGGCTTTGCCTTGGGAAGCAGAACCCCATGAGCAGCTGTGTTTGCCCAGTGAAGGCGTGGAGAAAGGAGGAGTGAGGGGCAGGGGGAGGGCCAGGATGAGGAGCGGCGCAGGGGAGGGAATTACAAAGTGTTTGCCCTTGTGGCGAAAACGGCTGGAGATGATCTCCCACTGCTCCTGTTTTGACAGCCCAAACGCACTTGCTCGCACAATATCTCAGTCTCGTTAAAGGTAATTACAGTTCTTCCTGTGTAATGAGATGGTTTTTAAAGGCCATTCAAAAGAAATTTTCTATAATGAGGTTAAGGGTTTTATGGTGTTATACATCAAGGGAGCTGGTAATTGGTCGGATCCAGGCAGCATCCTGAAGCAGGGAGATAGGAGGTTCTGTGAATAATAGGCTAGCACGGACTGCAGAGTCTCCAAAATGTTTTGGTTCTGCAGAGGAAGGAGAATAGAAATGAAAGAAGCAGGAAGGAGAGAAAGGAAAAGGCAGAGAGATGCTTCCAGCTCCTGCAGGACTGCAGTGGCTTCTTCCATCTTGCTCTGGGTGGGTTTTGAGGAGCTCCATGAGTGGGGAAGGTGCAGGGTGTGTGTTTCCTGGCTGGGCAGTACTGCCCTGCTGGCTGGCACAGAGTGGCAGCCGGCTCGGTGCCGGGCAGGCAGTGGGACAGGGCAGGGCCTGCCTGCACAGAGCTGTGGGATCTGGCTGATGCAGACTTGCAGCCACCCCCACCCACTCCATCTGGAGGGATGTGACCATGCACGGATGTCCCTGCTGCGCACAGAACATGGCTGAGGCGGGCACAATTCCGTGGGGCTGGGGTGTAGCTCCTGCCTCGTACTTCCCCCCAACAAACCCCTGATCCCTCCTGCATCCTGTGCAGGAAAAATCCCCTGCAGACAGCAGACCTGTCTCCCAGCCCTCAGATCAAAGCCTTTCCCTGCTGGATCGCTCCTCGGTTATTACTGCTGTTGCTGCTGCTTCCGCTCCCTCCTGTCTCCTCTGTTCTTCCAGGGCCTCCCAGCAGCAGGATCATTATTCCAGGGCGTTTAGCAGCAGCTCCCCAGCGTAGCTGCTGAAGGCCTGCAGCATTTCTCCATATTTAGAAGCAGCTGATGGTGGCTCAGACACTGCTGTGGGTGAACAACAGGGAGCTGAGCTGGAAGAGTGGCTATTTTGGTGCCACCCCCAGCCCAAGAGCCCCAGGCAACAGCAACTCCACAGCAAAGCTTCTTCCCTTGGGATCTTCAGGCCACTTGAACTCACTGGAGTGGCATCAGAGAGACAAGTACCTGAACTCTGGGCAGCTTGAGTGCTCCTCTGATTGAAAAATCAGCCTGTCGACGTGCAGAGGTTCACGCACCACTCGTGCTGGTGACACTGGAGTGGTCGTACACGTGTGCTGGAGATGGCAGGGCAGGATGCTCTTTGCATCATTGCTACCTTCCCTGCGAGGACTGCTGCTTAGGGGATCATGACTGAACCCCAGCTTCCCCTAAAACCTAAATGTGCTGTTCCTGCATAGCTGAACCTCCAGTGAACTTCAAAAGGTATTTGAGTAGGGCTTTGTTTGTTTTTGTTTTCCCAAGGGTTACCTTCCCATACCTACTGCAGAGTCCATAACTTGCCCGTAGCTAGGCTGAAGCTCTTGACTGTGATCTCATGTCACAGTGGGGCAGGGGACTTGACTTCCCAAGGCATGGACTGACTCCAGGACATGTGGTGCTGTAGCTGAAGTCCTCTGAAAACCTGTCACAGCTGGAGGTGGGAATTTGCAGGCAAATCCTGCAACATTCTGAGCAGATGGAACTTCGCAGAGCTGCATTTTGCCCTGGATTCAGAGCCCTAATTTGGCTCTGTGGCCTTATTCCAGTCTGAACTTCCCAGTGCTTTTTGCCCCCACCTACTACTGTAAATGACACAAAAACTGCTGGACCCTTAGGAAACAGTTTTTGATGGCTGAAACTCCCACCTCCTGCTTGGCTGAGGCCACCAGCAGAGGTTGGGGCAGGAGAACTCCTGGTGGCCTTATCAGCAGACATGGTGGAGAGTATGTAAGGAATCCCACATCCCATTTCCAAAGTGAAAGTCCCATGTTTGAGCACCTACAAACTGCATTTGGGAAACAAGAACAGGAAACACCTCCCAAGGCCTTGGTTTCAAACCACACTAAAAGTGAATTTTGCAGATGCCACCAGTCATGGGTAACATTCATTACTCGCCTTACTCTGCCTGAGGAGTTGCATTTAATATCCTGCCTATTTATGTTTTTTAAAGACCAATTAAATATTAAAGGCATTTATCAAGGTTTAACGCTGCAGTGAGTCCAGCAGCACGGATGCCAGTGATGCCAGTGCTTGTGGTTTCTGTGGGGAGCTGCAAGCGGAGTCGTGGAGCTGTTCTGCTCCATGGCAGGGACACAGGTGGCCCAGGGGGACTGATGGGGGGACACTGGCACCCTTCCCAGCTCCAGGTCTCTGCACAGAGAGCTGGAAAAGTCCAAGAAGTGCCCATTCTCAGAAAGCATCCCCACCCAGGGTCTAAAGCTCCTTCTCATGTACTTAAACCTTCCTCCACTCTGCTCTGGAAACCTGAAATGACAGTAGCTGGTTTGGGAATTTGTCAATTCACTGTGTTTTCAGCAGTAAATACCAGTTTGTTGAAATTCAAAGCCTCTCAAAAAAGGATCAATTGTGACAAATTACCCGCTTCACAAAAATCCTGGAAAAAGGCTCAAAAAGTCAAAATGTCCCATTTTTGACACATTTGAAATAAGAAAGAATCAATTTTTAGGTTAATAAATCTAAGATAATTTATAGTTTGCAAAAAAGAACTAGAAACGAAAAGCAACTATCAAAATGTTTTGAAAGCACATAAAAAAATCCCCTTTGTCAGTGGAATCAAAAGGAGGGCTTCCAAGATATTTTTTTTCCTTTAACTGATATTGGAATTTTTCATCTCTGCTGCTGGTGGGAACTCACTTCTTTTCTATCTCAGGAATTGCAGGGGCAGGGAGATGCTTCCTGAGTCACTTCTGGCCTCACTCACATGGCCTCAGTAGGATTATGGCTGTTATTGCCTTTACCAGATGCTGGAGGCTCCAGGTGAGCTTCTCTGCAGACATCCAGCCCTCTCCCACTCGGAGTGCCAGCCCTGGCACAGGGGGGGAGTGAGGGAGAGCCACCAGATCAGCTGTCACTGTCACCATGTGCTGATGGCAGGGCAGGGTGCCGCGGAGCCCTGGCTGTCCCCGTGCTCCCCTCAGCAGGCAGAGAGTCTCTGGAAGCAGAGCAGATGATGCTGCTGGGTAGGGAGCAGATAAGGGGAATACTTTCCTTGCCCTCCCCCCAGCCTGGTTGTCCCCCTGGATCTACAGCATCAGACCCCACGTTGGAAAGCAAGACCAAACTCCTGGGCAGCATAAAACCTGCAGGCCTAGAAAAAGGGTATCCTGGTCACCAGCCCTGTGTCTGTCCTGGGTTGTAAGATAGGGTTTGGGGGTTATATTCTATTTCCCATCTGTTAGAGGTGGGACAGTTCTCTTCTGTTCACTGGGCAGTGTTCTTTATCTCTTCCACAACCAATCCTCCCTACAGGAGATCTCTTCTGTTAACAGGCCAATAACTATTAATTATCTTCTGTTAATGAGCCATTGAGTGTCCCTGCATGACTAATAAAAATTCCTACTCCCATATCTATGCCTAAGAGCCCCTTAATTTCAAAATTACAATAATCTGGAGGGAGGGGTTTTACATTCTCTATTTCAAGGAAGGCTGGCTCCTGCCTTCCTTAGCAGACACCTCTCTTTTTGAACCAAGACAGTGTCACATTTGGCTCCCTTGTGGCTGTCCCCCCGAGGGCCCTGTACCACCACTGGTGTCCCCATGCTTTGGGGTGGGCTGTGCTGGGGGGGGCTGGGGGGGCAAAGTGCAGGTGAGCTTTGCAACAAGCATCTATGCAGTGATAAAGGCAGAAGAAAGGGAAAATAAGCTGATAGAAATAAAGGAGGCTGAGATAATGAAGCAACAGCCCATATTTCCTGTGATGAGTAAGAGGCACCCTGTTAGGGGTACAGCGAGAGAGGGAGACAGCCGGTCCCTCCCTCTGCCTGCACACTTCTTTCCCCTCTGCCCCCCTCCTCCCTTGCCCTGTTCCCCCTGAATTTATCTGTCATCCAGAATAACATCTCTGTTCATAAGGAGAGAAAGAATGAAATATTTCACAAGACTACAGTCAATCTTGCAGGGCCCTTCTGTTGACATTTCAAACATATATTTGACATTGCTTTCTCATTCCCTCCTGGTGGAGCAGGGAGCTCTGCAGAAAACCCTCTGGAGGGAGGGGACACTGTGGGCTGTCTCAGCCATCCTCATGGGGAATGAGATGGAGAAGCAGCCCTTTTATCTCCCTTCCCTTTCCTTCTGTCTCCCTCTCCCTCCCCAGCTCCCCCAGACCATGGGCAGCCCCTGTCCTCTGCTTTGTCCCTTCCTTCCAGCAAAAGTTGAGCTGTCCCCCAGCTCCAAAACAGGATCTAAAAGCCACCAGTTCAGCAGTGTTGAGGGTTTGATAAAGCTCCATCCTGAGAGAATCCCAGCCCCTCTGCTGTGTAGTACCTGTAACAGCCCTTCCCCTGTGGGCACAAGCAGAGGTCACACGAGGAAGAGGATATGGGCTGGGGTTCCATTCTGCTGCCACCCTCAGGTGGACATTGCAATCTCTTAAGGAGGTTGATAAGAAACCTTCTGCCCCACATATATATCCTCTGCCACCAGAGGGAAGGAGGCTTGAGAAGCATGAAGCCAGTGTTAAGCAGCAGCAGCAGCTACAAGGTCTGATTGTTCCAAGAGACGAGTCAAGGTCGCCTTGCCAGCCCGCTGGGGAAGGCTGGGAAACTGCCAGGAAAACCCTGGAGCTGTGTCATTCCCCAGACTCCTTGTGCAGGGAGTTTCCCTCACAGCTGGAGCACCCAAGGGTGGGGAACCCTCACCCCCACGCAAGAAAGAAGGGAGAGGAAAGGTGGAGGGACATCCCTGTTCCAGCAGCAGCACATCCAAGTGCCTGTCAAGCATGTAAACCATCTTCAAGAGCTTCCCAGGTGCCAGAAACCCCAGCTGCTCTCTGGGCTGCTTCCAAAACCTGCAGTGTTCCTCTGACATCCCAGGAGGCACAAGGCTGAGCGCTCGCAGCGGGGCTGGGCAGGCTGGGGGCACGTTCCCGCACGCAGGGTGCCATGTCCCAGCTGTCACCCCCAGGCAGGGCTTCTCTGGCAAGCACCCCCAACCCCTGCAGCTCCTCACTGTCCTCTCCCAGCCTGCTCTTGAGAGAGGGGAGAATGGCAAAACCATCCCTGGGGCCCTTCTGGCACCTCAAAAGAAGGAGGTGAGGAAAAGAAGCCAGTTTGCAGCAGAGACACAAGGCAATGTTTCCAGAGCAGAAGGAAGATCACCCTCAAAGTCACACCTCTGACTTAAGGCATCCACTGCTCTTTCCATCCCTTCCACTAACATGGGCCTCATGGGGAAATTCTGGGAGAATCAGAATTGGTTATGAGGAGGGACCCTGACTGCTTTTATATCCCACATCACCCCCCAGGGTGGCAGGATGCAGGCCAGTCACTGCTCTATGGACACAGCAGTAAATCGCTGCAGACCAGAGGGAGAAGGAAGGTTCAAAGTTCTTCAGGAAACCTGGATGGATTTGCAGAACATTCTCCTATATAATGAGGTTTTACAAATTGTTTCTAAGGTTTCTACAACTCCTCCGGTGTGTCAATTGAACAAATCCCTTTCTTCTTTTTAAGTTCTGTATTTAAAGATACATTTAATCTTCCTGTTAAAATATTTCCCATTTCCTCAAAAAATTACAGAACTAAGATTTTCATCTAGCTCTACCGCTCTGACTCAAACTCTTGCTGTAATCTTCTTCAGATCACCAGAGGTTGATGCCTGCAGATCAAAAAGAAATATTTATGATCACTGGTGTTTCCTTTAGAAACATCCACGACCCTCACAAGCTCACGGAATGAGATCCAATGACTCCAAGTCAAAGCCAGGAAATTCCAGGTGGGAAGAAGATGTCAGTGGTTAAGAGCAAAGGAAATGGAGCAGCAGAGCTGTTGGCTGAAGAGCACGATCTCCTGCCCTGCAGGACCTCTGGGCCCAACTCAGCATTGCTAAAAGCAAAACTCTTCCCCTGAGTATGCCACAGGGACCCTCAGGAGGGCAGCAGCACCGGGACCCCCCAACACATGTTCTGGGGACCACAGGTCCAGCACAGCCCCCACGGGGAGCCCAAAACCTGGCTGAAGCCCTGCAGTGAGCATCAGGCAGGAGGGTGAGCTGGGATCTCGCATTGATTTCTGCTGGCATTAAAGCTCCAGGAAGAGAAAAATACCTTACGCTGCAAGGAAGCATTCTGCAGTGAGGCGGTTATGTGCCAGTTCCCTTCCCTGCTAATTTCTGCTTTGTCAAAGCCACTGGAAAGTATTTCTTATGACTGACAAAGCAGTGGGATTTATGAATAGGCAAATTAAGAATAAAGAGGGAAGAAATAAGTCTGTTGATAAAAAAGCTGAATAATTCAGTTGAGGATCAGTTACTTGAGTCGATTCCCCAGAATTTGAATGAAATATTTTTTACTTAAAGTAAGTTTGTCTTTTGGTTTGAAACCCTGTGAGCCGGAAAGCAACATATTTGCATTTTGCTTTCCAATACATAAACCTAGACTTCATTTTGTAGGCTTTCTTGTTGAATAATCTGCTCTAATTTAATTGAAACTTGAATCCTATAAAAAGCATTTTCTGCTTAGTTTTCTACTGATCTTGGGTATTGAGATTTTGTGATCTGAAAAAGCAATATGTCTGCGTGTGCTGATTACCATCCACAGAGGAGCTTCATTGTTTTCGTGTTTTCTGCTGAATAATCTGTTGAATCTAAAATGCAGTTTTGACTTAGCTCCTTATTGATATTTTTCTTTTAAAATGCTCTGATATGAAGAGCAATTTATTTGTATTTTCTGCTGGGAAGTGTTTCCTGTTGAGGAATAGGAGAGCTGATTCTGTCAATGTTTACAGGAATAACTAAGTCAACAGAATTGCTCACACAATTAGCTTTACTTGGCCCTAATGGTCAGATATTGAGACATTTGAAATGCAGGTCAGTGTCTGTGGGGAAAGTGAAAAGGGCATAGCCACCTCATTTTTCTCAGCTGTTCTCTCCATCTTTAACTGCCTAAGTACCTATGATCACTGAACTCGATACCTGGAGGTCCTTTCCAACTCAGGATACTCTGTGATGTTGTATGATACCCTTATAATTCCAGCCCAAAGTTCATCATTCTGTGGAAAATGGGAGAGGTTGGAAAAAACTAAATGACAGTAAAGTTTGGTTTTGTTTCTGGATACCCAGGAAAAGCCACTTGCTCCTGCGTGGCTTGGAGCAGACGATCCCAGGGCATGGGGACATCCCAGCACTGAGATCAACACCAGCACTCAGACACGCCAGAACTGAAACCAAGGAACTGTAGGCACTGAAATCCCTCTGCAGGTCTGGGACAAAGCCCTGCGTGGCAAAACCAGTCCTGTCTCATCCATCAGCCTCACTGAGCCAGGCCCTGCACATTATCTCTGCCATGGCTTGTAGTGCCTAATCACTACTGGGCTACGTACAACCTGGCACATCCTTTAATCACAGCAGCAATCGTAAGAAATTAAAATAAATTTATATATGTAATAATCACTCAGCCCTGGGTTATCAATAATACACGAGCAGCTTGTGAGAGAGCAGGAGGATGAATGAATGTGTACCCCAGCCCTGCTCTGCCACAGCCCATCAGAATTCCCAGCAGCAGGCAAGCACGACTGCCCGAGCTGCTGCTTGGAAACAAAACGGACAGCAGGAGGGCTGGGGGGAATGTAGCATTTCATTCTGTGCATCAACAGAAATGGATTAATATAAGACAGGGATCCTCTGAGCAATGGCTGGGTAAAATATCACCATGAGGACAGGAAAGCTACATTGACCGTGAAATAATTCCAAAGGGCAATATCATAATTTTGGTATCCCTTCTGTCCCTTGGGTGTTATTTCACCACTCCTGTCATCTAAACAATGCTACAGACCAAATTCACAGCACTGGAGACTTGCAGGCTGATTCTTGCAGCCAAGCCTGTCACACTTAGGGGTGTCTGGGGGTCCCTGCTGCTGCCCTGTGTGAGCTGGGGTACGAGGGTGGAGTCAGTGTGGCCTTGGCAGGCACTGGAAATGGCAGGTCTGTGTGTGGGTGAAGGGCACCAGCTGCATTAGCCAGATGCTGAGGGCACTGTGGCACGACCTTCAGCGGGGGAAGCAAGACAGATTTGGCTCTCTTACAGACAGCCACAAATCCCCCTGACCTCGGCGGCGGCAGGGCAGCCATTCTGCAGGGCACAATTTGATTTCCAGAGTTTAGGAGTTCAATGCCAACTGTTCAGACGTGCATAATCCCCCACTTAACTGCGGGCAACCACGTGCTGGTGTGGCCTAGAGGCCTTGGCGGGAGGAGTCTGGGATGCACCCAACTCTCCTTGGATGCAGATCCGTGGGAGGGCTGTGCTGAGCCCTCTGATGTGCCCCCTGAGCCCTCTGATGTGCCCCTTGTCAGTGCTGTGGCAGTGAAATCCCCCTCCAAAGCCATCCTGAGAATCCCTGAGCTCATGGGGCTGCTTGTTTGCCCCAGGTTTGCTTTTCTACCTGCTTTGAGAACCAGATCCTCCTGCTGCATCCCCAGAGCCTGCCATCTCCAGCCACCACCCACCCTGTTGTAACCCAACAACACCCCAGGGTCTCTCTGAGCATGAAGGACCAGCCCCTGGGCACGAGGAATCATGCTGGCAGCACACAATCATCGTGCATCCCTGGCACACGGGTGCACACCCAGCTCTGCAAGACACGGTAGCAGAAAGCCTGTGCTCCAGACTTCAGGCAATAAGCAGATGGCTCCCCAGCACTATCATTTTACAACATTACAGCTTCTGCTCTGCTCATGCAGTAAACATTTTCTGGCTTATTGCATGAAAAAATGTGGCTACCATGGCTTTGCAAAACTCTACGTTTTCTACATTATCTTTTTATCAAATGCTTTCAGGGTGGAGGGAGGGAAGAGCATTTCTATTTTCAGTTTACATCCTGCAGGACACAGCGTTTTCCCTGGATCCCAGTGGGTTTTTGCTTCTTGTTTGCCTCCTTCCTGACTGTCATAGCTCTGTCACTGTTTGTGGGGAACTGGGAGATGGAAAGCTGTTATGCAGACATCAAGGGGTTGCAATTGCATGCTGGTAAACATGAGAGCAAGAGGGATTTCTGATGGTATTAGAAACCACAAGATACCTGCAGATGTAAGTGTTCCTGGAGGCAGCAGGTCTAGCTGTTAGCAGAGCAATTAGACCCGGTGTTATTCCCAGCCCTGCCGCTGCCCTGTGGATCACTGAAATATTCACTGCAGAGGAGGGGACAGTGCCTTCATCCCCACCCACCTGGGGGCAGCTCCACGGCACATGTGGGTCCCTGTATCCCACCCTGCAGCCAAGCCACTGCTCACTGCCACCTAGGCCTTACAAGCTGGGAGAGGGGGGAAGGAAATGATCTGGAGGATATGGCACGGTGCCTTGCTTTACATGTACAGCAATTACCATTCTGGCATTTTCCCTGTGTTCGGAATAAAAATGTCAATAAGGAACAAGTTATTACACCAGAAAGAGGGTGGAAATGGCAAGAGCTCGTGCAGGCTCGAGGGCCTGGCCATTACTGCAAATGCTGCCCATTCCTGCTGTGCTCCCTGAGCTCTGGGATCAGGCCTGTCCCTCCCTGCAGCACCATGGGACTGACCCAGCTGGTGCTCCCCAGTCCAAGGTGGCACTGGAACAAACTGGGATGGTCGGGGACGGGAGCACACAGTGCACAAGGAGTTGGGTTGTCAGCCTCCAAGCAGACCTTACTGCCCTCCTCTGCTCTCCACAGTCCTGAGGCTGCCCCAGTAAATGGAAATGTATTTTTCTCTTTTAATGAGACCTTTCTGTCCTTTTCACTTTTGCCTTTTCCTTTCCAAGGTGCCCTGCTGAGCTTTCTGCCTCCACCAGCCCCTCCAGAGGCCTCATCAAGGAATGATGTTTCCAAAGGAAGCAATGCAATTCCACACTGAACCTCAGGGTCCCTGCATCCAACAAGGTTCTTGGCAAAGGACACCCCCAGAACTGTGAATACCAGAGGAGACCCAGCCATGACACAGGATGAAGGAGGAGGGTGACAAGGGGAGAGGGATGCTCATAGCCAGTTTGCCCACAAAGAGCCTGGCAGGAAGGATGAGAGCCAAGGCTGAGGGACAGGAATCTGCACGCCCATAGTCCCAGAAGCAACTACAGCCCAGCCCAAGGAGCAAGGGCAAGCAGGGCACCCATGCCACCCTTCTGACCATGGATGGTGAAATGATTCTGACTGCACCTCTGCTATCCTTCACCTACACTGCCTTCCTCTCCCTGCTTTCAATTATGAAAACAAAACAACACACACCAAAAAAAAAACCAACAAAAAAAACCCCCTCAAAACAAACAAACAAACAACATTAAAAAAAAAAAAAAGAAACCCTCCAGGAATTAATTAAT
The DNA here is from genome assembly GCF_017590055.1 of Onychostruthus taczanowskii. Classification (NCBI taxonomy): domain Eukaryota; kingdom Metazoa; phylum Chordata; class Aves; order Passeriformes; family Passeridae; genus Onychostruthus; species Onychostruthus taczanowskii. The sequence goes on along the minus strand of NW_024498329.1, from coordinate 223,072 downwards.
GATTCATGTTGGAGCCTTGGCAAACCTCACTCTGCAGAAGTTCAAAGCAAGAACAATAAGTATTTGGCAAAGAAGGGGCAGTGGGCTTGTGCTTGGCAGCGTGTGGTGCGGAGTGCTGGCAGCATCCTTCCCCCACGGAACCGACACCTCAGGGACTACAGGAAAGGCTCTGCCAGGCTGCCCCAAGCCAAGTGTCACATCCAGCCCCAGGGATCAGCCACAACCCAGCTGTGAATAACCAGGGACAGGAGCTCGGGAGGAACACGCCACTGCTGCCTGTGGTGGCTGTGCCTGCCCTGCCTGCCTTGAATGAGGTGCATCCTCCATCCCGTGTGCTCACACACACGTGTGCCCTCCTGAAAACCTGGGCCTGAGCCACTCCAACTTGGCATCCTGGAGATTTAGGATAATGAGAGATCTTTAATGCAATTAATAGATGTCATGGGACATGGTCTTGTGAGTCTAGAGCAAATGAGGCTTGGATAATTGGTGCTGAAACACATATATCAGGGAGATGATTTTTCCCCCCTGCCAGAGCTGGAGGCTGGAACACGCTGTCGACTGATCCCGTACAAATGTGTTTGGCTATCCGCTGGCAGCAGCTTCCAAAGTTCTAGTGTGGAGCCTCTGCCAGGCAGGCCTGCAATCCTAGCAGCAAACAAGCTGTCATTTGGTTGTTAAAAGAACTGCCTGGAAAGTGGCTTTATCCCCACATGCATGCACAAACACCCGCGCACGTGCTCACGTGCATGGAAGCAGCCAACAGGCAGCAGCAGCTCTTCTGCTCGCCTTGAGCTCTGCCTACAGCTCCACTTCCCTCGGGGGGTCTCTGGGGGTGCAGAGGAGGCTTTAGTCTGTGGCACTCCTGCCCTGTTACGGTATGAGTGAGAGCAGAGTGGTCCGTGTGTCCCACAGCAGGCAGAGGGATGCACCCCATGGCATCCCACCAGAGGGATGTGCCACCTCCCAGCACCGTCCCCAGCAGTGGCCCCACAACAGCACAGGACATGGTGCTCCCCAGACACCTCCATCCCTCAGTGGTCTGGTCAAAGCCATAAATAAATCTACCTCTACATTGCCTCTGCAGCACCTCCAAATACCAGACAAGGCCACATGCTGCTTCCCCAGATCCCCAAACCTGCTCCAGGGTATTGCCAAGGCACATGAAACCAAAAAGCCATGAATTTTCAGAAACTGCCTAATAGAAACCAACATCTGGTTTGTGCAAGGTTCCTAAATGGAAAGTTTTGTCTTGCACTGAACTCAGTGAATCAAAATTACCTGCAGGACAGGACTCAGGAAAAACCCAAGCCCTAGCATTTCACTGGGAAATATTCAGGAATTTTGCCACAGTAAGAGAAAAAGTATTAAATTTCTCAAGCACGAACCATAATAAAATGTTAAATACAACCTGGATATTAAATTAAAACATAAAAGTCAAAACACATCAAATCAAAGAGACACATTTGAATTTCCTGGACACTGTCAACACACAGAAGCCAGAATTATTTGCTTCAATATTCTCCCACCTGAATGTTGGTTCCATGGCTACATGCCGATTCTGATAATGTAGTTTGATAAAAAATACATTTTCCAATGGAAAATTTTACCCTGTGCCTCCATTTCCAGAGTGTCTGATGGATGATGCAGGGGAACGAGGTGGTGTCACTCCAGGGCAGGTCCCCAGCAGAGAGGGGACCAGCCTTGAGATGCTGCCCCACACCTGGCTTGTGCAGGACCAGGGGATTTGGACCCAGCCTGTGTCCCTTTACGAATGGGAAAGCATTCCCTTGGGTTATTAAGCATTTGTGTATGGCTTTGGAAAATGTAGCCGTGTCACCACAATGTAATTATGGATAAACACAAGGCGGGCCATCAGAGAGCAAGGCTGGAAGAAGGGCCCTGTTCCCTTCCCACCCTCTCCCAGCACTCCCTGGGAATGAAGGAGATGACACTGGGCAGTCTGAGCCATCAGCTGTGCACCAGAGCAGCTCTGCCAACCAACCCTGGGCACTCCCGGCTTGCCAAAACCACGCTGGCTGGGGGCCAGGCTGTGCCAAGGCAAGGATTGTGAGAGCTCCCTAGGGACAAATCACTTCTGACAGCAAAAGAGGAAATCAAACCCAGGCTGAGCCCACTCCTGGTTGTCACTGGGCAGCAGCAGTGCAGCCCCAGCTCCTGCAGATGTAACTGTGGGGCTCCAGCCCCCAGGAGCAAACCCACAGCATCAGAGACAAAAAACAAAGTGGGGAATGGCATGGCCTTGGTTTACTGCTCTGCGGCTCTGTGCTTCTGTGGCAGAGGAAGGGTACCAGGAGATGTGCCTGGCTCACAGAGCATTTAGTGAAGGTCCAGCCCTTCATCAGGCAGCCATGGAGCCCTGTGAAGCCCATTTCTGCTCTGGACCAGCAGTGCCAAGAGCACCCAGCTGCTGCCAGGGCATGGAGAGACACGAGGGCCTCCAGCACCCAGGGCCCAGGACATGGGGATGCCAGGCTGTCCTGCCAGGCAGGGCTCCCAACAGGACATTGGTGTGTCCAGCCCCAAGTGCTGCTGGTCCAGGGGAACCCCTGCCCACTGTGCAGCAGTACAGCACCAGAGCCCCCTGAGGGGAGCAGAGCCCAGGGATGGCTACTTTCTGCAAGGCCAGGGCTTCCCCAGGGCTCTGGCACCCCACCCAGCAGAGCCCACGGGCACAGCCTGGCTGCAGCTGCAGAGCAGACAAAGCTAATGCATGCAACACCTGGGAGTCAGAAGTTAAAGAGCAGCTGAGAGGCAGCTCTGTGGCCATCTGCCAGGTGATGCAAACAGTGCTTTCATAATTCAACAGGCAAGAAAGTGTTAGAGCAAGGTAAGGCCAGCAGCCTGTCTCAGGGAAGGTAATCTTGAGAGCAGGGCTAGCACCTGAATCCTCAAGCCTGCAGGTGTGGACATGCAGAGGGGAAACACAGATGCCCTGCAAGGATCCTGCAGACCTCACTGCAGGATCAGGTTTATTCCTACTCCCATATCTTTGCCTGAGAGCCCCTTAATTTCAAAATTACAATAATTTGGAGGGAGAGGGTTTACATTTTCCATTTCAAGGAAGGCTCCTGCTTTCCTTAGCAGACACCTGCCTTTTCAAACCGAGACACAGGTAAAAGCAGGTGCTTCTTTAAAGGATTAGATGTTATTGAGATGAATGAGAACAGGAAATAGAGTTGGGCTAATGAAAGCAGCAGTGTGAAAAGTCCTCAGCCCTTGGGGGCTAGGCTGAGTAGCTGGAAAGAAGATTTACCTGAGATCTGCCACTTTCTGTTAGACCCATAGTGCAGAGCACGTTTTTCTGTGCTGGGGATTCATCAGCTCCAGCTGCCAGTGAAAGGGACACAGCATGCCTTCCTGAGGTGTTCCTCCAGTTCTGCCACAAGCTGTTGGCAGAGCAAGAGTACCCTGTGCAAGCAGTAAGGAAGTGTCTTTCTCTGGACATCATTTCTAGCAAGCACAGTTAGAGGTCCTGGATTTTGTGGCATCACAAAGCTGGCACTTGGCTGTCCCATCCTGAGGAGCTTTGGAACAGCCTGGGTCTCACTGGCTGACCTGCCAGACCCAGCCACCATGCTCCTCATTCTGTACAGGCTGCCTTCCTAATCTCTAGCTCTGCTGACCCAACAAGGTGTTGGGACCGGTGGTGACAGAACAGGAAAGAAGGTGGCAGCTGGAAACCATGACTTAGGATACACCCAGAAATCACTTAAGATACAGCCCAGCATGGGAATCCCAGAGGCCTGACATTGCCCAGCAAAAGGGTGTTCATAGTTGGCACAGGCAGCTCTCCTGCCCAGGGAGATGGGAAGCACCAGGAGAGCCTTGGAGGCACAAGGAGGGTTAACTCACAGCCATGGGAGCAGAAAATGAGGTTCCAGTTATTAGTTGATTTATTGGTCTGTCCTCAGTTGGCACTCAGGACTCAGAAGAAAATGTTCCACTCCAAAGCATTAAGCATCTTCAAAGAGCAGAAGCATTAAAAATTGAAATCATAAAATAGACATGTAAATATAGCAGAGGTAAACGGGGCAGCGAGGAGAGGAGGGGAGCAGAGCCAGCCCCAGCCAAGCCTGCAGGGCAAGGAAAGGGCTGTGCCAGGGGGCTGGAGCCATGCTGGGATGGCTGCAGCCCCCAGGCTGGGGGGAGAGCCTGCAGGGAAGCTCTGGATAGCTTTCCTGAATGACTGCATTGCTCACCAAGATCTGTGGGTTGCAAAAACCAAAGGGCAAAGCTGCCTTTCTGGATGTGTGCAGGAACCTCACCCCACAGCCCCTGACCACCCTCCCCTGGCTACACTCCATACCTCTAGGGGTTTTCACTCCCCATATCCCACACCAATCCTTCCCAAAATACTTCAAACATGTCAAGAGAGGATAAGTGGGGCTGCCTGCCAACAGTTCACCAGGTCAAGCAAACCCAGTGAAGTCAAACAGCTCTACATCAGGAGTCACAGCTCAATGGCAAACGAATGCTATAGGCAAGGGCTGTTGGTCAAATGCAGCATTTCACAGGGTCAGGGACAAGCACTCCCTTTCCTTCTCTCCTAGAGGAGCAGGGCAGAACAGACCCAAACTCCTCTGACCAGCTACTTGCAGGGCAAAAGGATGGTGCCATCCTTCCCAAAGCACCTGCCAAAGCAGAGGGCTCAGCAGCACTCCCCAAACCTGAGGATGAGCTGCTGGAGGTGCTGGTCCCTTCCTGGGCACAGAGGAAGGGAAAGGGCCCAAGGTAAGTCACTACCCCTGTGTAAGAGTCCCTTGCTGGGCCTGGGAAGTGGGAGCTAAGAACTGCTCCACGTGTTGTTCCAGCATCTGGCCCAGCCTAAGGCACCAGCTGCCAGCAGGGGTGGCAAGCCAGGGGAAGGATGTGGAAAAAGGAAAAGGGAGGGTGGGGAGGACACAAAACCTCCTTGTCACAGTGGGAGCATGCATCTGGCTGGGGACTGGCATTTGTGGACAAGAGTGTGGCAAACCCATCCTCCTTATGAACACCAAGTGGTGCCCCCTTGTGAACACTGGGCTGCCTGTTGATTATATTTTCAGAGCTATCTGCAGATACCAAGCCCTCCCGATTTGCCACTGCTTTTAGGAGGGTGCTGGATGCTCAGCCCCTCTCCAAACCCACTGTGCTCAAGGGCCTTGAACCTCCATGTGCAGGAAGTAAACCCCTTCAAGGACCAGCAAACCAGCCAAACATGCAGCAGCCACACCAGTGGTCAGACGAGCTCCTAAGCTTTCAAACCTCTGGAAGCACAACCATCATCTTGGGAAAGTCTCCAGTGAGGAACTGGAAATTACCACATTCTCCAGAGTGCTGGAGTCCCCAGAGGGCCCCATCCCACGTGGGATGGTCAGCAAGAGGGACCCACCACCACTGCCCCTCACCACTCTCTGGCACAAACCCAGTTCTCTTGGCACCCATACCTGCTTTTCCTCCACACACAATTTTTTCTTAATTGGGAGCTTGTTAATTATCGCAATACTTTGCAGAGGAAATAAACAGCAATTAGAGAAATAAGTGGTATTTTTATTCCCTGGCACTCTGGCAGAGCTCTCTGACGCCTCCCATCCCTCGCTCCCACACGGGCACATGTTGCTGCCTGCTCCGGCGTCGCTGCCCGAGTGCTCTGCTCCGTCTGTTCCCCACGAGCAGGGCACTGTGCTGGTGGGCTGCCTTGCTCTCCCCCGGGGAGGAAGCGTTACTGTGTGAAAGCAGCAGGCTGTCCCACTCTAATCTGTTTTAAAAGTCATAAATTGCTGAGAAAAGCCAGTTTTCCTGCTCAACAGAAGGTTAGCGTGTTTAAAGAGAGCACTGGAACTGTTTTTATTAATCAGAACTGCCATAAAGAAAGCATTTTAATTAACATAATTATCCTGTTTGAGAGAAGCAGCCCATACCTCACAGATACTTTTCAAACTAAAGATGCGGGCTGTCACAGTCAGTCATAATTAAGCAAAATGAGCTGGTTTTCCTTGTTCTACGTCTGCCTCTTTCCAGCCACATGCTTCCCCTTTCCTCTTACACTCAATACAAGGCAAGTAGAGACAACATCATGGGGGTGCCAGGGCAGGTCTCCAGCCCTGCATCTCAGTCTCCAGCATGGAGCAGCTGGGGTTAATCTCCACCCGAGCCAGCGGTGCAGCTCTGGGCACTGACCAAGCTGCAAACCATCAACCTGGAAGATGGAGGTGGCTATAAAAACCCACAAGATCTGTACGACTCTGTTTGCAGCACAGTCTCACAGTCAACAGATAAAAGATTTATTCTCATTGAAAAAGACAAAAAGAAAACCATAAAAAGCCTGGCACTGGGCTGCCCGCCAGCACTGAGAGAGAGGAGCGGGTAGAGGGAATAAAAGCTGGCACGGGCAGGCAGCTGTGTGGGTCTGGGTTTCTCTGAGCATCCCAGAAACAAAGCTGGCCCCTGGAGGGCAGAGATTGAAGCAGGAACTGCAGCCTTCAGCAGCAGCCCTCGTCCTTCTCCTCCTGCCTGTTTCTGCCTGCAGCATGAGGCTCCACTACAAGCCTTAGGCAGCATATTCCACTCCTCCCAACACAGTAAGAGGCTCAGTAGCTCCCTTAGCACAACCCTGCCCACCCTTTGCTCTCAATGCTGGTGTCCCCCTTCCAAAGGGCAAGATGGGGCACACAAAGCCTCTAAACCCGATGTTGGCTGCTTCAGCTGAGACATCCTATACCTCCTGCACACCTCCAGTGTCCTGCAGCAGGACACAGACCTTTCACCAACCAGCCAAAATCCCTTAATGGCAGCACCATTCAGTATTTTAACAGGTACTTTCAAGAATGCTCTGCTATTTGGCAGAATGTGCAGTGTATTAGACTGTTAACAATTTGTGGTTTTAATTAAAACCTCCTTTATTTATAAAAGATGGTTCTGAGCTGATGGGTTTGCCCTGAAATAGCACAGCACTGCTGGAGAAGCTCGTGTCACGTCCTTCATTCACACCCAATGTCATCTCAAAGGAACCAAAGTCACCATGCTGAGCTCTCAGCACCGTGTCCCCAAGGACTGCAGGGACAAGGACACCAATCCTGCCCACACAGCACCCAGTGCTGGGTGTCACCACCCTAAGGCAGCCCACATTCCCTTACTGCCAGTCAAGAGCTTCCTGCAGGTAGAACAAGGCAAAACATTTGAAACGAGGTATTTTTAGATCATTTTTCCCTTTTTTGTTGGCGTGGTTCCCTTAAGAAAACAAGTCTTGTGCCATCACGTGCTCCACGTGTTGTCTGTCTACCCTAATTACTCTCCGACCCAGCAGTCAAATTCAACAGCTTGTGAGTGACAGCTGAAAATCTGAAAGTTATTAAATTCCTGGAGGTTTCACGGAAATAGCTAGGCAGACAGAGTGGAGAGGTCTTCCTCAGCTCAGCTAAGCCAGGCTGCAGCAGGAGCCTGGGTGTTGCAAGGCACCAGAGGATCCACATCGGAGAAAGGAAAAGCACAAAGCCCTGATGATGCAAGGAAAAGGCTGAATCAGAGGATGAAGCATGCTAGATACTGAAATCAGTCAATCTTCAAGTATTAGCCCCTGGAAAAGCAGCCTTCTGTAGTGCTGAGTGGCGTGTTAACAACCTGTTTTCAAACAGGAAACACAATTTCCATGGGAGAATCAGGTTTTCTATGGAAGAATTAAAATATTCAGGGGGAAAAAAATCATCAAGCACACTTTTCTTCTTTGCTTCAACACAGACTGACACATTTCAGGTGGCTAAAAAGACATCTGGGACCCACCACAGAAAGTCTAGAAGCATCTCCTGCATCACATTTTGCTGGGCAGGGGTCAGAACTCGTGTCAGCCTGCTCTGGGTGCCCCCAGGAGAGCTGGCCAGGGACATGGAGCAAAAGGAGAGCACACAGCAGAGGCAGCAAAGGGAGAGCACAGAGGGCAAAGCCTCGGGCTGGCTGCTGTGAAGGACTTTGGGTGGCGCATGGGAGGGTTTTATTTCTACGCAGACTACAAAGCACCCACTTAGAGACATCTCAAGACCTACTTGTAAGACCAAATAAAAATATCTCTCCTGGTTCTCGATTGTGAGATCTGGGAATGAGGCTTCCAAAATTGGGTTCTCTCCCTGCCTGCGCAGAGGACGGGGTTGTGACACCACAGAGAAGCTGTTTGTAGGTCTCCTTTTGCAGGCTAGCAGGCAGGCAGCCTCACCCTCCCTCAACCAGGGCATCTGCCTTGCCCAGCTCCCGGTCGCCGGCAGAAATAGGGCTCCTTGCCGGCAGCCTTGCTGTCGGTGGCACTGCACTGCATTGCAGCGGCTCTCGCAGCCGCGTCCCCTCCGTGTCGGACAGAACGCGCAGGGCCGGGCGCCTTCGCCTGCACCGCTCCCCTTGGTTTGTTTTGGTCACAAACCAAAGCTGCGGCGAGATGAGGCGACGCTTCTAAACTCCTTAGCAGGGAAATGTTAATGAGCGCTGAGCGGAGGGTGAGAAAAGCCCTTAATCGCGTTAGCTCGGCTGCCAGAGCTGATGAACGTCCCCAGCCGGAGCGGCCCGTCCAGACACGCGGCACGGGAGCGGCCGGGAGAGCCGGACCGCGACCGCTCGGGGCAAGAGGGAAAACAGCCCGCAAAGCCACGCTGATCCCTGCTTAACCTTACGAAAACACCTTCTGCGAGCTGATGCTGCCCACGCCATGGGGCTGCGGGATCCCATCCCGCCCATGCTGCCGGGATGGGATGCCCTGCATGAGCGAGAGGCCGTGCCATGTGTGCCCGCAGCCGCGAGAGGTCCGGGCTTCCCCTGCAGGAACAAGTCACGCGGCAGCTTTTATAGTGGGAACTCGGTTTTGAGCTTGTGTAACTCTCTTATGCTTTTCTTTTCATGTTTGTTTCTCTCTCTCTCTCTCTCTCTCTCTTTTTTTTTTTTTTTTTTTTTTTTTTTTTTTTTTTTACGCAGCCAGGAAAGTGCCATATAAAGTGGAAGTACAAAAATAACGATTTTCCTCAGCTAAGCAGCCACGTGAGCGGCTCCGCTTGCGCCGCCCTGCCTCTCGAACGCTGTGTGCACACATGTGTGCTGCTCCGTGACACACCGGGACATTTGTTACGGTGACAGCCTGCCGCTCCCCCTTGGGGCGAAATGTGGTTTAATTTTTAGTATAACCTTAAAAAAGGAGACTAGCAAAGCTGCTCTTCCATAAATTTTGTAAGTGACATTTATTTCTCGGTGCATTATCGCTAGTGATGGACAAATCTGGAATTTAGGGGAGCAGCCATCTTCTCCTGCCAGCTCCAGTGTGATGAGGTGGTTATCACACTGGAGCTTAGCTCAGGCATTGCCTGGAAAATCTCCAGATGCTGAGCCCTCTTCTCCCTTCAACATCTCAGCACAAAATGTAGCCCCTATGTGCCTTAGGGGGCTCTGGGTACTTCTTGTGGTGTCTGGAGACTCCGTCTGTAAGGAAGCTCCCATGGGCTGGATACCAGCAGTAACACAGCAGTTTCCCACCCAGTCTCAGCAGCTCAGCCCATGAAAGCATCTCTGGTGTGCTCACATCCCTGCCCATCCTGGCTGAGGGGTGATGAGTTTGCTTCAGGAGCTCAACAGATCTTCCTGGCCACCAAGGTGAGCTCTGTGCTACCTAAGCCTGCCAAGTCTCAATTTGAATACATATAAAAGATCTCAACAGCTGGGTGTTTAATGACAGGGACTAGAAATCAGGCTCTGCAGTCACACCAGGTTATTTCAGCTCCCTGGAGCTGGCTCTGGGGCGTGCCAGGGAGGCTGGTGCTGCCAGCTCTGTCCAAAAGTGCAGTGGTTCAAGGAAACACAAACCATTCCAAACCCCACACAAACCATGCCCAACCCCTCTCAAACCATGCCCAGCCCCCAAGGGCTGAGCTCAGAGGAGCACAGGTGGGGATTCACAGCACAGTCCTCTCCAAAATGTGGTTGCAGGGGTTTTGCACCACTGCAGGGTGGTGCCAGGGTGAAATACCATTATCTGTGCCTCGACAGAGGAAAATGCAAGATGCCACGAAATCCATTACATCCATATGGATTCTGCCAGAGACAGAGGGACAGGAGATGTCCAATTTACTACCCTGAGGCTGGATTAGACCCAAAGAAACTCTTCCAGTTCCTTCACACTGACAAAAGCTCAAAGGAGAAGTTGTTAATGGATAGCAAAGTCTGATGTAATTTGTGTTATTTGCACCTAGGAAAGAGCAGGCTGGTGTCAGCCCTCCCACCAGTCCTTGAGTGTTGCCCTGCCTGCTGGCACACAGCGATCTGTAGAGTCAGTTACTTCCCTAGGAAGGGAACAAGTCCTTTCAGAAACTGTACTCTGAGTCCTAAAAGACTTGGGCACCTCCAGCTGCAAAGTGCTTCAGAACAGCCACAACAGGCTCTCCCCACGCCCTCACAGAGTCTGGGAAAGCCTTTTCTCTGCGCAGACAAGTGCTTCCCTCTGCTGAGGTGGCTCAGTATCCTTGGAGCACCCCCTGTGCTCCTGGAGACGCCTCTTTCTGCCATTCCTGAGCGGTGTCTGGCCTCCCTCCCAGCCCAGGGGATGGTAAATGCTGAGCAGAGCCAGCTGTGGCTGCCCAGGCCTGACTCTAGCAGGAGGTCCTGCCCTGTCCCAGCCACCTCTGTGAGACCTGGGACTGACCCTCAGCACTCCTCCTCACACGGCCCAAGGAAAGGCATCTCTTGGAGTCTCCCAGCATTGATGTCCTCTGCTCCAGGCTCTGCCTTCCACTCTCTCCACCCACTCTCTGGAAATCCGAGCTGTAATTTCCTAGGCCGTGTGACCAATTCCTGCTCTGGTGTCACCATACAACTCCAATTCCACATGTCACATCTCAGCTGCTTCCCAGCTCCTCCCTGGCCTCTCCACTTAACAGCAGGCACAAGCCAGTCATGTTCAGGCAAACGAGTGCCTACAAAACCTCAGCTGCAGCCCTGACTTAAAAAAATAAGAGCATAGGGAAAAAATAAGGCAGCCTCGACAAGGCTGAGCAGCACTGACCACCAGGACCCATCATCATGCCACCAGGGTTAGGGGGGGCACCCATGGGAGCCCTTGCCTTGGCAGCAGCTCACTCTGAACATGCAGCTGAGCCAAGAGAACTGTAGCTCTTCCTCTGTGCTGTCTGAAAGCTGCATCATCCCCCAAAGGCCCTGAGGGAGTTGAAATAAGGATGAACATCAGGTCAGACATGTCTCCTGCTCACAGGCATGCACACATCTGCCTCTCCAAAGAGCCTGGAAGCAGAGTCACAAGCACAGCCCAGCCCCAAAATCCACTCTGAAGCATGCAGGTGAAGAGGCAGGAGAGCTCCCGGGTCAGCACAGCAGGCTGCAGGGTCTGAGGACGAGGCTCAGAGATGCTCAGACCGAGCTTTCCACTGTCTCTTGCTTCGCTGCCCATGACTGCTGGTGCCCAGTGGCCAGAGACCCCACGGGGCCCTCACAGGCACAGGAGACCAAAACACCCCTTCTCCCTCCTCAAAACACCATGTTTATCTTTGCACCAGCTTATGGCTGATCTAAGGGAGCCCATGCCCTTGTAAGTTAAGATTTAAAGTTTTAACAAAAGCTTTACAATGTTTTGTCTGGGCAAGCTGCTGGGAGCACCAGCAGCTCAATTTTATTGATAAAAGCCTCTTTTCTCTAAAAACATGGGACCAGTTCTCCCCATGAGAGCAAAATGTGAGCAACGCAGAGCTTCAAACTGCACAGGACAACAGTTTTCCAGCATTTCTGCCACGCTATGAGGAAGAAACCCACATCCAACAACATCTGCAAAGAGAGTTGGTGTGAAACGCTTAAGAGACCAGTGGGCAGAGCAGGTTTCCAGCCTCTTCCAGCAGCTGGGAGCGCAGCAAAGGATGCCAGCAGTCACTGTATGGGGCATCTGTGTGTTGCTTTGCTTTGCTGTCCATTATTATGCACCCCCAAGGAAGCACCTGCTGTGCTGCCAGCAGCCCCCTGCTAGCTCCAGGTGAGCAGCCCCAGTGGATCTCTTCCAAGGTGCTCCCATCGACTGTTGGGGGACAAAGCAATGAGGAAGCAGACAAGGAATGCATGACTTTCCCATCGTGCAGGGACTGCTGGGATTTGCTGGAAGGCATCCAATTAGTTAACGAGCACTCCAGAGCTGAGTCTGGTCTGGAATTAGTAATTAATTACCACAAGACAAGCAAGAGTGAATATATTGGAGAAACCCACGTCTGTCCTGGGAACGGACTTAGGAGAAGAGAGTTTGCCCAGCAAACCCACACTGAAGTAGAGAGGAGCAGCTGGTAAGCAGGATGATGTGGATCTCAGGAAGATGCACAACACCAGGAGTGAAGATCACAACTGGCCCCCATCCTTGACATCCTGTACCAGGAACTGGCCCAGCTGGAAGCCCTTGGCCCTGGAGCTGGTTCTCCATGCTGATCCCAGCCCATCACAGGCACCACGGGCACAGTCAGTGAATACTTTGCTTCTGATGAGCAAAACTGAATGAGACACATCAGCCTGGCTGGCTGCCTCCTGCTTCCACCATCCACAAAGACCATAGCTTTGGAAATCCTGAAATAATTCCCTCATATTCATTTTCTTCATTAGTCTTCTGCTCCATTGCAGGAGGACTCATCAGCTTTCCAGGTCTGAGGTGCCTTGGAAGAACCGGGCTGTCACCAGCAGCATCAGCGCTCCTGGGCACCAGCAATCCCCCACCAGGTTCTCCTCGTTGAAAATCAGTGGCTGAGCTCTGGGGAGGAGGAGAATGTGTCCTCCTGAGCATTCAGTGCCAGGCCTCACAGCTCCTTGTCACCATCTGCCTCTCCGGAGCATGTCCCCATGCGGCAGGAGATGCGGAGCAGCTCTGCATCCAGCCCCTGTGATAAATTAGCCAGGGATTCAGGCATTTCGGCGCAGCTGCCTCATCCTCTGCCAGCGTGACAATGTGATTAATTTTGGGTGCAGATGAAGCTCATTTATCAGAGGCACGTGATGGCTGCGCAGGCTGCAGGGGCGTGCGGGGAGCCCTGGGGTGCAGGGCAGAGTGGGAGCTGAGGCAAAAGGCAGGAGGCAGGGAGGGAGAGTGAAGAGCCAAGCCCAGGGCTCCTCTCAGGAAGGCTGTTTGCCACGTTGGCTCATGATTAAGCATGCTGGGGAAGAAGAGCCCGTGTGGGAAGAGAGCTTTTATCTCTACTAACACACATGGCCACGTCTGGGGAGAGGTGTGCAATGGGAGGGGTGTAAGAGGATTGGGGAGAAGAAGCCATGAGCTGATTACGTTGTGTCAGGAAAGGCAGGTTTACCACCATGGCCACTTCTCCCCCACTGCCCCCTCCTCCAAGCCATTTTCCACTTTCTCCCCTGTTTGGAGGACCAATGGGTTCTGCCTTGCCTGTTTCCACTCTGAAGCTATAGACACTTGCTTTTTGCTGTTGGAGGGAGTGTGGCCAGAACTGTTCCTGCAGGAATTGTCTGGGAAGACAAAGCTTTATGTTCACTCCCCAATGTAACACAGCCCTCCCAGAAAAATCTCTTGATTGGTTCATCAACCTCTTGGCTGGAGTTTCTCCATGTGCTGGAATATGGCAGTGCTGCTTCCTCAACACAGCACAGCTCTCCCAAGGGCCTGAGCTGCTCCCAGCTGAGGCTGCCAAGGTCACGAGCAAAGCATCACGGATGAGGAGTCTCTGCACAGTTTAGGAGTGAGGAACTGCTTTTGGGGTAAGCTCACACCATGCCCAATGCCCCCCAGTAAGATGGATGCACAAGGAGAGGACATCAGGGCAGCTCCCTAGGCACCAGGATCCACAATCTTCGTTTTCCCCCTGCCATGGTTAGATATGCCCCAGACAGTGGTGTCCCTGTCATAGAACAGCTCTGTCTCAGAGCAAGGTCATGCCAGCAGCACCCCAAAACCCTGAGATCACCATAACAATCCACTCTTCAATAATTTTAGGCCCCAAGTAGTGAATCATTTGCAGCTAAAGAAAAGAAAACCCTTCAAGTTCAATAAGGCCATGCAACCTGAGACATCATTGGCAAATCCTTGAGCACATGGCTGATGTCAATGTCTTCCATGGGACTTAATTATCAAACCAACAGATAGCATCAAACAAAGAGGCTGCTTTTTTTGATAAATGCATACTTTTAAAAAAAAACACATGAAGAGGACAAAGGTGAAGATGACACAATACATGGTAGCCACGGCTGATTGCAAGACACCTCTGCTAATTTACCTTGGCACTGAACCAGGACCCTTTCTGCTGGGTTAAAGGTAAAGTTAGAACACCCATGGGGACTTCAGAAGTGTGAAAACATCAAACACTGAATGGCACAGGGACTTGAGCCTGAGAAAGCCCAGAAATGTTATCTTTCTACCCACTGGTCCCTCAGGAGAGTCAGCTGGGTGGCTGGTGGCAGAGAGGGTGGCCTGAGAGGAGCACATTCCTGGAAAGGTCACAGGTGACAACACTAGCTTGCAGCCAGGACTGCAGCTTCTGACATTCACATTTCTTCCAGGGCCTAAATGTTCCTCTAAGCCTGGCTCCTCTGCAAAGGTCCCCAGGCAAGTTGTGCTCTCTTTCCACCCATCAGTTCACCTTCATATTTTTCCAAAGGCCCCCTGAGTCACACCTAGTGGAAATATTTCCCAGCTTGTATTAAAACCATCATGCCAATCACCAAAGTTTTCAGTTCCCATCCAACAAAGATTGCCCAGGAAGGATTAAAGATGCCCACACTGTTTCCCTTCATGGACTATGGGAGGGCACTGATAGACATACCTCAGTGTATTTTCACACACGGGGGAAATCATTCTGGGGTGAAGTGCAGCAGGAACTGGCTCCTTAACAGGGGCACACTCAGGCTCTTCCACCTGCCTGGGGAGCAGTGGTGGTGCCCAGCCCCAGTGCCCTCAAACCCATGCGACACTTTCACAACAGACGGGGACTCAGCGAGGAGAAAACACAACTGCACTTACCAGAGCTGAAATCCTACAAGGACCTGCTGGTGAGGCAAGGAACCTGGAAAGGAAGAGGAGATGTGGTTCAATGGGTTGGCTGTGGACAGCAGTAGGGGAGTGCTGGTGTGGCCCAGCCCTGAAGGGGTGGATGGGGCAGCACGTTCAGACAGGGCTGTGGCAGGTCACCTACCCTTGCACTGCACCAGGACCATCTAAATTGATCAGGGCCACCTAAATCCACCCAGCCCCGCTCGCTGCCCTCTCCAGGTGCTCAGCTGGTGCTGGCAGAGCTACAGCTGCTGCACACAAGAGGAATTCACCAAGGGATTAAGGAGCCATTTCCATCATTACCATCCTGGTATGAACACTGGGCTGCCCCATCAATGTTCCCCTCTCGTCAGCTCCTGGAGCACACCATGCAAATCTGCGCAAAGGAGTCACAACAATCCACCTGGGAAACCATAAATATCTGTGAAAAATCTCCCCATAAATCCACGGGAAGGGGAATTTATGGTGCTTTCTTTGGAGATTTCTCCGGGTGTTCCCTATTAAGCCATTGTGCTTGTTTGCATAACTATTCCTCAGACAGTAAAGTTTTCTCTGCCATCAGTTATCAGCTCTGCAAACAGGAGCAGCACCAGGCATGGGACATACAAACACACAGCTGTAAAGATGAGGGACTGGCTCCTCACCTTGTGAAGAAATAAAGGGTATTAATTGCTTAGTGCAACCACGGCACACTCCCAGCAAGGACAGGGTGAACTGGCAGCCCTGACATGTACAGAACAACTGAGAAAAGGGAAACGAGCCAAAAAACTCTCTCTATGCTCTCAGGGTATGCCACACAATGGCAAAGCTACGGAAAGAACGAGGATTTTTCACATCATTGGGAGAAAAAGTATCAAGTGGAGCAGAAATACACAAGTGCTGGAATCAGCTCCAGCTACCCAGAGAAATTGCTGTAATGTATTGTCCAGCCACATACCAAGGCCACTACTCAAATTAGGGAAGGAAGTGCCTTGCCTGATATAGCAGCAATGAATACAGTTGTTAGTGATAATACATCAGTTACCAGGCTGGGTAGAAGCTTTTCCCACAAGAAAGGTTGACACAGGGCCTTCTTAAAGAAGGTAATACCCACTTAAGACACTTACTGGCCTCATCTGATGAATGGCTGACACAATGCATCATATATATGCAGGAGGGATTTGAAAATAACAGAATATGCTCAATGGTATCAGCCCACACTTCTGGAAATACAGGTCCATGACACACAATCTGGAGATTACATTTTAATTAACATGTTCTCATGAAAATAGAAACTGGAACCCAAGTGGGAAGCACCATATACCATCTTACTGTGTTCCTATTTTGCTGTTAAAAGTTTAGGAAAAGAAAGATGGATACACCATTCTCCCATCAAGCAGGTGGTAACTAGCCAGCCAGCTGAAAAATTACTGACTCCTGGAAAAACTCTCACATCAGCTAAGAATGAATGGGACATTTCACTACTCTTGGTATTATTGACTCTGTTACTGCTACAGCATAGCTAAGGATAAAAATGATGGATGATCCGGATTAGTGGAACGTTAACAAATCCAACGGGAAGATAGTTTTCCTAGATTACATAGGAACAAGGTTCCCAATTCCTGAAACACCTGACAGGAAGGCTCCTGCTTTCTGATGTCCATCAGATAAGGTTTATCATTTAGCCCGGGCAGAGGTAAGCAGAAGGACAGGTCTCATTGCCTTGGTAATACCAGCTGCTGCTCAAGACTTAATACCAGTTGTTGTGTGATGACAGATAATAGTTTAAGGAGTAATAGTATACAATTAACATCACTTGTGAAATGTTGACCCTTTCCCTGCTCATCCCCCTTCAAAGCAAACAGGGAGGGATGCAACCAGTATTACAGGGACAGGATTAGGAGTCCTAAATGGTATAGATGTTGAAGTGTTCCTAAATAAACTAAGTGCAACAACAAGTGATTTAAGCAAATTGGAGCACCCACTGCGATCCTCTCTATTAGCACTGGGGACTAATCAATGGCTCTTGTCTGATATATTACCTCTGTGGGAGAAAATTAATGAGAAAGACCACTGGCTGATTGTAGAGGCACTTGGAATGGTCCAGGGCAATCCTTCACCAGCTCTTAGATGTATCCACACTCAACTGCACTTCACAGTGGCAGCAATTACAAGGGTAGGTAAACACAGCACCTTACCCACAGAGGTTTGAAAAGTAGCTTGGGACAACACAACTGGAAGAGAATGTCAGTCCTGGTAGTCTTTGGCCAATTATGACCCCATTAAGAACAAGGTGACAGGTTCTGTCTTAATAATAATATGCTGCAGTATAGAGCACATAGCCAGTTGTTGCACTAAGTCACAATACAATCATCCTCTTTCCCATAGAACATAAAGTATGGACACCACAAAGTGGACACAGGTGGCAAACAGTATATGGGAACAAGGATTCAGCTGTAACACCATTAAACCCCAAGACATGTCTTGACACTGAGCAAATTGTGTGTCATTTTGAAACACATGCCGATGAAATCCCTGCAACTGCACTTATATGTATTGGAAAAGGATATGTTTTCTTAAGGACCCTTTGTGGTTTTATATTAGTAGGTGATATTATTGCAGATACAAGTAATCATTTGAATATTTGCATTTGTAACTTTAGTGGAATTATAGGGTATGATTTTAATTATACAGCTCCTGTTACGTCCTGCCAGTTGTTACACTCTAATTATACACTAGTTAAAGACTTGTTACCTACTTCAACTGGAATTAATCTTAATGCTGGTAAGAAAATTATCACAACATGATGACTTACATCAAGTATTAAAACATATATGAATTGATAGAAAGAAATGATAAAAAATCACTGTCCCTCATAATGGGGATGAAATGCGTTGTGTGTTCAAAAGAGGAAAAAGAGATGGAGAACACCACTGGTGGGAAACTCCCGGGGTGGTCACCTACAGCCACAGGAATTTATAACCTCCTGCTCCACCCAGTGGTAATCGCACTAGCTTTGAGTCTATTAGGTCTGGTGCTTGTGATCATTCTGTATATAAGATTATGGAAGCTGATCATGCTTTTTGAAAGGCTTTGCAAGCTTTGCTAAATGTATTAGCAGGGATGCTTAATAAAAACAAAGGGAGGGCTGTAAAGAAGTAAAGGATATTAATTGCTTAGCATGACTTGCTTAGCATTAGTAGCTAAGATGTGCTGAAGCTTTAGGCCCCACTTTGAGCAGATTTCACCCTGCACAGCTTCTGCAAGGCTGCCTGGGTTAATTGCCAGGAGAGCAGGTTGTATTTCAGCTATGACATTTCTCTGCATGTTTAACGTATCCCTATCATGCTTCCAACGTACGTCTGCATAGATGGGTGGGAGACGGGGGAAAATGAATAACACGTTTTCTTCCAGCATGAAATTGTGAGAGTGTCCTCCACTGAGTGCAATTACTGTGTATATGACTTCTGTAGGCTGGCTAATACTGCTAAGTATACTGGAGATTAAGGGATTTGGGGCTGTAAAGTCCATTTCATCCATCCAGGCCTGTGCAAGGCAATGAGAGCAGGGAAAAAGTCTTGCAGAAACCACTGGACCAAGCAGGGTCTGGCCTGCAGGTGACCATCCCACCACATCTCCTTGATGCTCTCAGACCTGTCCCAGGCAGCTCTGAGCTCTGTGGGGGACATGAAGGAGGGCGAATGCACACACTGGGGCCAAAGCACCTGCAGGCACATCCCCAGGGCTGACCCCTCACCAGTGCCTACCAAACCCAGCACACCCCATCAAGGATGCTCCTGAGCCTATGCCAAGCACTGCTGTCATGTTCCTGGATGGCTGAGCCCTCCCCAGCGTGGCATGTCAAGGACACAGGGGAAGAGGGAAGGACCTAAGCAGTCATGGTGCTGCTTCTGAGAGTGCTCAGTAGGCACAGGAGAAGAGCTGTTATCCCTGAGCTGGAGACTTGGTAACAAGTGATAACACTGGAGCACTTCTGCTTTGGCCGAGGCCATGGCCTCTTCCTGCCCCGTGGAGAGGGAAGTTGCAGAGCTTCCCATGGGGCTGAACTGTGCTGCCAGTCCCCAGCCCTGCTGCACCTTGGCTCCTCATCAGAGACTTACCCTGGGGGTACAGACTGAGCTAATGGGGGGAATACCCTACCCCAGTGCTACAAAAAAGGAAGCTTAAAAACAACTCTCCTATGGAGCCAGCATTCTGCCCAGTTCAGAGCAGCAGAGGCCAAGCCCTGCATCCACTCCTGCCCAGAGGGGAAGCCATGGCAATTTCCCCCCAGTTCTTCTAAGCCGATGGAATATGAAGCAGAGCAAATACTGGGTTGTTGTGAGGGCATTGAGGAGTGAAGCAGAGCAAGGAGAGAGCTTTGAGTAGTAAAAGCTGCCCTTACGTTATGAGCTCAGACACAGCCTTGTGCATCCCCAAGCAGCAGAGGAGCCATCTCCACTTTGATCTGAGTTTGATTTAAAATGGAGCATCTCCCTCAGCATCACCCACAGGGCAGCAGTGCAGCAACCTCATTTTCCTCTGCTTTATCCCTTTTGCCACCTGCTGTGTGCCCAAGGCCCCAGGGCCACAAACTCTGGCTCCCTGCACTCCCTGGCCACGATGTTCTGGGGCACAGCCCTCAGCTGTGGGGGCATCCTGCTCCCTCTCTGCTCTGGGGTAGGGATGAGCCAGCACAGAGCCAGGGAACTGAGAACTTGCTGGGGCATAATGCCAATTCAACGCCCATTAACTTCCCACAAATCCTCCGCTCCACAGCCTTATCTTCCTCTGCCACGTCCCCTTGCTCCCCCTCCTCCCCCTCCTCCTCCTCCTCTTCCCAAGATAATGGTCCTTTTGGATGTGCAGACAAGCTGTGTAGGTACTCTTGGCTGTGCCTGGGAGCCCTTCAATGGCAGGAAGTTCTGACAGGAGACATCCCTGACACCTCTTGGTGACACCCCTGAAACCCCAGGCACCCACAGACCATGGGAGTGCCCTACACAGCTGATGGCCAAATGCTCTCCTGCTCTTGCAGACTGAATCTCAGGCTCTGAACGTTAACTTTTACAGCATGATATATCCCACACCAACCCACATTGCCAGGAGATACCCCAAAGCCATCACCTGATCTGGATGCAAATGATTGTTTAAACACCCCACACAGTCCTGTGCATACGGAATGGATTTACTGTCACTTCTTGTCAAATTAGGAAAGGATAAAACCAAACAGCTGAGCAGCAATGTCTGCTGGGCAGGGGGTGGGGGAGCAACACCAGCACAGCTCAAGGGCTCTGGCTACAAAGGGAGCTCCAGAATTAGCACTGGCACAGCTCACCACGAGGCATCTTTGCTTGCAGCTTCTGCCCGAAGAGTGGATTTGACCTGGGAGCTCTCCTGATCTGCGGCAGCCCGGCAGAACTTGTTTGAATCAGCACTTTCTGGAAGCAGTCACGTTTCAGTGCTCCTTCACTGCAGGGCAGGAGAGACAGGAGGGGCAGGAGGGGCAGGCAGCTCCCCTGGCAGGTCCAGTGAAGTTCCTCAGATCAACAACAGATGAAAAGCACTGACCGTGGAGCTCAGCCCAGCTGCCCCTGCCGAGGCTCTCACTGCACTGCTGGCCTTGCAGGAATTCAGTGGCAACACAGAGCCAGCAGCAGCCCTGCCACTGCCCAGGAACAGCTTCAGGTCCCTCCATACCCCCTCGCTCCCCTTGACCCGAGCTGTCTGCTCCCCACCTTGTTCCCCTGGGAGCTGCATCCATGGGCTCACAGCACTGGTTTTGCAGAGGAGAAAGTTCACACCTTCAGCAAAGACCCCATGTTTTACACAACAAATTGAACTCAGCCCAAGACTTAGTATTCCACCAGAAACTGTTTGCACAGGAAGTTTGTGTCCAGCCCATCAAGAGACACTGCTTTCTACATGAGGAAGGGCTTTGGAAAAAAGAGCATTCCTCGAGGCAGCAGATAAATGCTGGACCAGAATTAATGGCTGGAGGCGGGAATCTAGGCAAACTGGGACTAAAATAAGGCCTGACTGCTGGACAGTCACAAGGAATATCGCAGCAGCTGAGTTAGGAACAAGAGGAATACTCAGCCTTCAGCTATGTCAAGGGAAAGCGAGGCTGTTTCTCCAAAGGAGGTGCCACAAGCAACATCCAAGAGTTACAAGTGGAATACAACTGTGGAGGGCTGGTTTCCACCAGTGCTACAGAGCTGTGACACAGTTCTTGGGGATGGCACAGCCACCATGGGCTCAGGTTTAGCACCAGCCTTTGCTCCAGCCAGCAGGTGACATCCCTCTCCAGCCATGCTGAGGCTATGGGACAGGATGGGAGAGGAAATACATTCCCAAGCCCATCTAACCTGCCCATGAGGGCTCATGGCATCCTTACATCAGCAACCCAAACTCCGCAGGATCTCCCAGCCCTTCCAGTGAGGGGCAAGGAAAATTCTCCTTCATTGCGGCTCCCACTTTCATCTTTAAAAACCACAACAGGCAAGGTTTAAAAAAAAAAAAAAAAAAAAAAAAAGACAAATAATCCAAGGAAAAGAATACAACAGCCTTTGAAACCCCATCCTACAGTTGAAAGGGAGGGATGGAGGCAAGGCAAGAAAGCCAGTGTAAAACCTCATTACCATCAAAAATCCTCTCTCCCTGCCCTTACCTCCCTGCTCATTTCCATATCACAGGGGACACAATACCTTTCTCCTCTTCAAAAACATCCCATTTTTGCAGAGACCGGCTGTCCCCACCCCCAGCACTGGCTTATGGAGCTGGGGAACAAAAGCCGGGCTCACACCTGCCCTGGCAGGCGATGCCGGTGTGTGAATCTCCAGGCCCTTATCAGCCCCTCAGGAGCAGTTTTTACCATTATTATTATTATTAGTCTACTTTATCTTTTTTTTTTCTTTTTTTACCTTTAGCTTCAAGATCCTTTAGTCAGTCAAATTACACTCAGAGTAGCAGAAGTGGCAGAAAATAAAGCATTATAAGGGGTTCAGGAAGTTATTTTCATCTCAAGGAGCACGCAAGAAAGGTTGACAAGTCTTTATTCTGCTCTTATGGGATAATCTGTAGGTTCCCAGCTGATAGGGGGGAAAAAATTAAAAGCATCAGAAGAAATTGCAAGAAGAAGTAAAACTGAGGCCTCTGCATAAATTGAAGTAATGTGCAGCTTGGCTGACAGCTGAAAGCACTGGAGGGTGAAATGTCAGTGCCAGGAAGGAAAGGGGCAGCCACAGGGTCCGGGCAGGGCTGGACAGAGGGTGCTGGGGGCAGGAAAGAAGGGTCACCCAGCCCCCTCCAGCTGGTATTTCCTCATGCTAAGTGGACCTGTCACATCTTTCCAGTCCAGAGCATCACTAACAGAGCAGGTGGAGAAGGGAGGGGAAGCAAAGCAGCTCAGCCATCAGCTGGCATCCCCCATACTGCCCTGGATCGCTGGATTTGTCCAGCTCCTGTCTGGCTGCTCCAATAAAAGCTACAAGCATTAAGTCAGGCACAGAAAAAATTTTCTGCCCAGACTTCAGGCTCTCATACTTACACACACAAGGCAGGGCCCTGGGGGCTCCCATCATCCACCCAGCAAGCACCGAATGCCGGGGTGGGAGCGGAGCCAGGGTGCCAAGGAAGGGGCCAGGATCACAGGGAGATGCACAGAGGGGAGAGAAAAGGTGGGACCATCAACTCCTCTCTGAGCCATTGGCCCATGGGGATTAGAGATTGATGCAGGCAGTGCTGGATGGCCAAGAGAAGCCAGGACAGGCTGCAGGCCAGCACGAGATACCGGGGTCCTGAACAGCACAGAAAAGGTGCAATAATGCATTTGTGGTGTGAGACAGCCTTTCCCCCAGTGGCCACGCAGAGAGCGAGGGAGTGGGATCCCTCTCCTCCAGCCAGGGCGTGGGGGTCCGAGGCAGCCCCTCCCGGGGTGGCAGGGCAGCCAGCCCCGTGCCTCTCCGGCTGCTGCGCGGCTGAGCCACGCGGTGCCGAGGCGGTGCTGTCACCAGTGATTGATGGCATGGTTCAGGAGGAAATAAATTCCCAGGCTTTCGCAGGAGGTGAACTGGGGGGTGTATCCATCTTAAAGATGCTTAATGAATGTGCCACAGCCCGCGGAGTGGCAGCAGATACATCTCTGCAGCCAGCATTCCCCACGCTGTTCCTTGCGAAGTTCAGGCACAATTTAACAGCTTCTTATTGATTTTATTTATGTTTCCCAGGCCTTGGCAGTGTCTAGATTGCCCCAGTCCAACAAGAACCCCATAGTCACAGAGGCAACTTGCACTTGATTTTCCCATCCTGCGCCTCAAGCCTGAGGACAAAACCTGGTGTTTGGCCAGAAAAGATGGAGTTTTAGGCTCACGTGGGTTTCAGCTTCAAGAAAGAGGATGGTGCAGGACAGCTGGGGTGATGGTGAGCGCTGGCACAGCACTGGGGCAAACGCTGTTGCCACCTACCCACATCACCCGAGCACCAAGCTCTGGGTTGCACCTTTGGAACTCAAAGCAAAATAAGGACCTTTCCAGAGACAGCCTTGCAAGATGGACTTTGGAAACTTCTAGCTTTTATGCAGCTTAGCACACCTTAATTTTCAAAGTAAGAAAAATGGTAATCAGCAGTTCTGTCATGTGACTTGGCTTTGTGTTTCCCTCTTCCCCTTAGGGGGAAAAAAAAGGAGAAAGAAAGAAAGAAAAGCAGCAAAGAACAGCAGAGACCCAGTTGACCTTTCCGGCTAAGAGACCTTGTCTGAATCACTGGATGGTAACAATGAATGAAATGCCAGTGCCCTGCCTTATAAATACCAGCTTCCTCTTGGGGTGAAATGCCATCTTCCAAGCATGGAAAAGCTGCAAAGAAAATGTCACCCTCGCCAAGGTGTGAAATGCCAGCCTGCTCCAAGATCCCCAGCTCAGCTGCGGGGAGATGGGCAGGCTAATGCTGCTGGATCTCCAAATTCCTCCTGTCCAGGGCCTTCTCCAAAGCTCCATGGCATGAAGGGGACAGAACTTCAGCGTGGGACAGCCAGAGCATGAGTCCTCCAGCATTACCTCTAGCATCTCAGCAGTGAGCTACTCAGAAAAGCTTCCTTGAGGATTTGGGTTATTTCCCTTTTCCAGTAGCTGTGAGTCAGAGGGCCAGTAGGACAAACAAATCACCTTTCAAGAATGGTGGGACAAGCCAAAACAGTTATTTCCAGTTTTACCAGTGAGATGAACAAACAATTGAGCATAAGGAGATTTTGTCATCTAAAAAGTTTATCACAACCCAAACTCTTAGTTCCCAGCAAAAGCTGTTTTTGCTGGGTTTAATCCCATTTATTAAACATGGGAAATCATCCAACATACTGTCCTTGTGTGAAAAAGTGCTTCCAATGAAGCTGGTGATATTTGCAATATCTCCCCTACCCTTCTCAGGGCCACATTTGGCTTAATCGAAGCCACATTTTCCAGAAGCTCATCCTCCCTTTTCCCCCCATTTGGCATCCTCCTACCCCAGTTTCCCCGTACCAAAGTCCCCAGCCCCAAAGTCCCTCCTGTTGTGTTGCCCTAACCTGTTCCAGGTCAGGGCAACACAACAGGAGGGACAATTTGGACCATCTCTGGGAACTGCAGGTCTGCAGAAACGTAACCAAGCCTTCCTACCTGATGAAATTATGTCAGGAAATGAATGAAGTTGCTTTTTGTCTTCTGGGAACTGGAGCTGTTCTCTTTCCCCACACCCACACCTTCTTTTTTTTTTTTTTTTTTCATAAATGTGTGAAATAATTCACCACCATTTTTTTTTTCTTTCAGTTACTCCTCCTCCCCTCAGATCTCGCCTTTCCTGGCATTTGAAAATAGCTCATGAAAAGGAGGAGGAAGGAGGGGAATGAAAGGAAGTGTGTGGGGATGCAAGATGGAAGGGAAGAGAAGGGAAAAATACATGAATACTGAAAATACATGTTTTTCAAAGCAAATCAGAATGGCTGATTGCTTCGACTCCAGAACCCATTCTGGGAAAGGGCTGATAATCTAGGGAGTTTTCTAAGGCTCTCTGCATCCTCTCAGTTGTTAGGCAACACCTAGGAAGAAAGTGGCACAGCACGGCTGCCTGCACCTGCCTGTACCTCATGTGCAGGCAGCCATCCCAGCAAGGAAAAGCAACCTTCCAGGGGCCCAGATACCATCTATGCTCAGAGCTGACCAGGATCACTCTGAATATTTTCTCTGACCTGTGCAACACTTGTGGCTGGAACAGAAATGGCTGGAAAAACCTTCTCAGGTTGGATAACCTGCCGGCAGAGCAGCAGCTCAGCCCCACAGGACCCAGGGGCACGGTGAAGGGAAGGGTCTCAACCACCTCTGGCTCAAAGGGGCTGCAGGATGGGGCTGGAGGGCTTTTTTCTCCAGCCAGCACCAGGCTGATGACCAGGATGCCCCCACCTTGCTGGGCAAGCCATTAGTGCTGGAGCAGTTCCAGGGACAGGTTTGTGCTCGACCCCTCTCCCTGCTTGCCTTGTGGAAGATCTCCACGGGAAATGGTTTTAATGCATCAGCATCCATGTGCATCACATCCAGGGCTTTCCCCCAGGTGCTTCTCTGTAATGGATTTAGTCCTTGACCTGGAGTGATGCTGCTCTTACAGGTTCCCAGGGAATCAGAATTCCAGTTGCTCCCCAGCTTTCCTGCCAGGAGAGGCAGCAGGGCAGCAGTACTGCACCCCTAATGTAAATCTCCTCTCAGCCTTGGCGGTGGTGGGGCTGCCGGCACAGGGGGAGGGATGCTCACTGCTAGGGGAGGCAGCCAGGGCAGTCTTTCCCTCCCACACCCCTCATTTCCATTTGATATTTCTTCTCTCCCTGCACAGCACCTTCCCCCTCCTTCCTGCTCCTGTTCTCTGGGCAGCAGCTCTGGAGCCAAAGGCATGCTTTCCAGCTTTTTTCTTTAAAAAACCCCTAAAACCTGCATGTCCCTAAACCACTGCATGTCTGTGTCTGCCACAGAAGGGACTCAGGGATTTAGGTTAGTGGTGGCACCAAGGGGAATCTGCAGCTGCATCAGCAGCAGGAAGGCTGGCAGCCACAGGCATTGCCAGCACGGCTGCTGTTGGAGCCCTGGGAGCCACCCCACGAGCAGCACAGCTCTGCAGGGATGCACTGCCAACTCCAAAGGATGCTTCCCATCCCAGTCAGGAGCATGACAAGCACTTCTCACCGTGACAGCGTCAGAAGCCAAGAAGGGAACTACGCCTCGTTCTGTGCCACACCAGCACTGGGAAAGCCAAGTTGGGCTGAGCCCTGGGGAAGTGGCAGCACACTGAGGAGAACCTTGCTGCTCTAGGAGGCTTCAGGCCAGGCAAGAGCACCCCCACAGCCCCCAAGAGTGAAGATGGGGGGCTCTGCCATTGTGTGCAGCTCCCTCGGGACCTTGGAGGGGATGAGTTGACCGAACCTGACAGGCAGTGCTGCCCCAGCCCAACACAGTCTGCAGGAGCCCAACAGGACCACCTTGAGATGGCAGTGGGACACTGAACATTGCTCCAGCTGAACTCCTGAGCCCAGCAATCCACTTCTTTCCTCAGGAGATGCCACCCTGTGACGCTCTCTCTTCCCACCCTCCCACAAGGACACTAATTTTTTCCAGCTGAGCTGAGGAACAAACAAATCATCACCCACTCCAAGTAGGTGGGTTGGCCACGGCCAATGAGAAGATGCTTTGTGTTTGGTGATGGTGCACAGAGCTAAGTCAGCAAAGCCAGATGACAGGCAGTGAAGCCACCCTTCCCAATAACAGCACTGTGGCACACAGATCACTCCTGCTCCAGAGGTCTCCAAGGGCTTCATGTGAACTCCGTAATTCCCCCTGTTTCCAGCACACAGGAATGCTGCTTGCAAAGCTAATCATCTTCTAGGGCATCTTCATTAGCCTTAGAGCACTCTGCTTCTGGCCTCCTGCATCCCCACCGGAGGCCCTGGGCCATGTCCTGCTGTCATGTACTGCAGTGTAAATGTGTGTATCCACACCTGAAATCACTTGATGGATATTTCACTGCTGTCCAAACATGCTCTTGGAGGCTCAGAAGGGCACCGCTCCTTTCACTTCCAGGGTGACAACTAGCCCACAAGACCCCCAGCTCACCTTGTGGATGTAACACAGTTCCTCCTCCACAGCCCTTTTACCTCCAGCAATCTGCAGAAATCCCTCCTCTCCTGCGCTCAACATGAGGCATTTCAACTATTGAGCTTCAAAATCAGACAGAGCACATTTACCCACACATCTCTGCATGCCACAGACCAAGAAGCAAACACTGAAATACACCTTAATCCTCACTCACAGAAGCGTCTCCTTTCAGAGCAGCAAATTATTTTATTATAGGAAAAGTCCAACCAGGGACCACACTGTAAGCCCTCACAAGCCATGTGCAAATAACCACACATTAACAGCCAGGCAGGCACTGGAGAAGGGCAGAGCAATGTGGGCTTCATGTGGAAACACCAGCTCTGCCCAAGGCACGGGCAGCACTGAGCTTTCCATGTGTAATCCTGAGCCCCCCATCCTCCTGCCTGCTCCCCAGCACCTGCCAGTGGGGTCCCTTTATATTTCCTCTGCTCTGGGGCTGCTCACAGGGCTGTTCATGGGGGCAGATCTCTCTAGTCCAGCCCTGAGAGTCCACACTCCTCTGCACCAATGTGGGAGCATCAAAAGCCTCCACAGGTTCCAACACAGAGTCCCACAAGTGTTTTAGCTTGGCCAAACCAGATTTTTCCCAGGAAATGAAATTTTGATGGACATTTTCCAGCCAGCCAGCTAGTGCCTGCCAGCATTTGCACTGCTTGGGTGTTCCCCAAGGGTCTGGACCAGACCTGGCAAAAGCGTAAAGCAGCATCTGCCCTGGCTGGGAGGAGACTGGCTGCAAACCTGGCAGCTCAGCCTTACAAAGCTAGGCCAGACATGGGATTTCCATACTCCATAGCTCCAGCCCTACCATGCTCTTCACTCGGGATGTAAGAGGGCAGGGAGGCACAACAGCCTCAGATGAACCCAGCTCTCCCACCGCCCCTGGGCTTGGATGTGGGGCTGATTAGAAGGATTAAAAACCAGTTCAGCAGCGGGCAGCAGGAGGGATGTGCTGGCAAGGCCCAGGCTCACCAGCCTGTGGGATGCCATGGGAGATCTTGAAAGGAAAGAAAGATCTGAGCGGGCATCGCTGCCCGCTCCCTCTCTAACAAGGGACAGGAACAACCCGCAGTTCTCAAAGAGCTCCCAGATGAAAGCAGCTCCATCCCCAGGATCTTGTTATTATTTCACAGATGTTTCTCACATACCTGTTCTTTACTGTTATTTTCTATAGTTACTCATTGCTCTAGATAAATGGGGCCTCTGTGGCTGCTGGCAGTGGGTGGCAGGAAAGGCAAGGCAGCTCTGGGGGGCTGCCCATGGCACTGGCAGGGCCAGGCACTGCTGAAACACACAAACACCACCACTAGGGATGTTAAAATGTGCCATCAGCAGGTATACCCTGCACAGACCTCAGTTCACCTCCCCAGCTCTTCTGGTCCTCGCCAGCAGGATGGGCTTTGCAATGGCTGGTTTCTCTGGGAATTGCTAAGAAATCCCACCATGAAAAGCATTAGCAAAGTGCAAACTGTTGTGACCCAGCCTTTACCTCTGCCTCCGGGCAGGATTGCCATGAGACAATCTGAAATCCAGGCTGAGGAGGTGATCCTGCCTGGTCTGCCCCACATCTGGCAGTAAAAACAAAATCTCCCCCTCCTTGAAAAGCTAGAGCTACTAAAGGGCAGCAGGCAAAGCTCTGTCTTTGCAAAGCAGCCCTGAGCAGGACAGCCTGAGCCAGGGTCACGGGGCAGAGGGACCATGCAGGGATGGGTTGTCTTCCTGCTCTAACCTGGGCATGCAAGCTGGCCCTTGGCCTCTCCCAAACCCTGACTGAGCTTTTGCAGGATTAGTGTGATGGCTGAGTGACAAGAGAAGACTGAAAGGGGGAAAGGGAAAGGATTAAAAATAGATTCCAGTTTTGTTTCAAATATTGTAAAATAAAAGGTCGTGCAGCTATTGTGGAACCAAAAAGCACGCCTGCATCTCGGGCTGCGAGGCAGCTCAACAGCAGATGTATTTTTCATTAAAAGACTGTTTAATATTGCAGGTTCCTGCTGAAGACCTGCTTTCTTGTTTCTGGCTGATTGCCGGGGAGACACTTCTTCCCCTCCCTTGCCTGGAGGAGCAGGGATTTCCTCCCACAGCCCTGAGCAGTCCCTTTTGCACATCTCCCTGCCTTGACATCCACAGGAGCGTCTCTGTTCCCCATCAGCATCCCCAAGCACACACCCAGCACTACAAGAGAGCCCCACATCCAGCACACAACCCATGTATCATACATCAACCTGGCAAGCAAAGGTAAATAAGAAACAAATTATCAGGCATTTTTTCAAAAGCAAAATGAAGGGCAGAAGCAATCCCAACCACATGAGCCCAAGGACCGGTGGTAAAGGGAACTTCTTTCCCCCTAATGAGAGACACCTAGACTTTGTTAACTCAAACTTTCTCATTTATCACCTTTGCACTGCCTCTGTCTGCCTCATGGCTGTCAGGCCATGCTAATGTATGAAAAACAGTCATTTATCCCTCAACATCTCACTCAGCACAGACACACTGTGCTGTGGGAATGGATTTACCCCACGCCCAGTTCAGCTCCCAGCACAATAAGGCTAATTTAGATGTTTAGCCAAATCCTCCTTTCTCCTCTGTTCTCCTTTTATTTTATTTTAAAGCCAGCAGGTGCTGGGCTCAGCAATTGGAAGCGACAAGCAGCTGCAGGCAGAACACCGAGTGAAAGCTTCTCCTCTCCTGCCTGCTTCTCTGCCTGTCATATCCCTTTGGGCACCCACCCCAGCTACTGGCACCCTGGGGGGCTGCACTGGAGCACCTGGTCCTGCCTGTGGTATATCTCTGAAAAGCAGCACAGGAACCACTGACACATGGAGGCATCTTAGCAGTAGGGCTTAACACAGACAATGACCTCTCTAGGTCCCCCTCGAGCTGGCTTTGGTGTCCCCATGTTCCCCAAACACACTGTATTTGGTTGGAATCGTATGCAGAGTGCTGGCACTGCCTCCCACGCAGCTGTTGATTGTGCTGGGCTCTGTTTGTTCGAGATTTGCAAGAGGGAAGGAGGGAGCAGCACGCAGCTCTGCAAGCGGATACGTGGCTAGATCCTGCCATTTTCAAAAATTAAAGAAATTGCCATTAATTAATTCTTAATTAATTAACAAAGGTTTCAACACTGAGAGATGCAGAAGGCATAGAAGAAAAAAAGGCAAAACTCCCCGGCTGCTGGACACATTTCTTCTGGTGGAAAAGCTTTTTAGGAGATTAAAAACTTCACGTTCAGATGATTTTGGAGGAGGCATGCAGAGCTGCCCCGAGCCCTGGTGGTGCCATCCCCATGGGTGCTGCTCCTATGCTCGGCTCCTGGTCCTCCAGCCCAGCCCATCCCTCTCAGAGGGTTGCCTGCCATCAAAGGAGCCGCCCACCAAAGTCCCCAGGGCTTGCCGGCTTGCTGCGAGAGGAAATATCAAACCTGTCTGGAAATCAAACAGCAGAGTCAGAACAGAGGGAAGAAGAGAAAAAAACACAGGAAACGAAACCTAAACTGACACGCTTTGTAATTGAAAACACCCAATGCGGAGAATCATCGCTCGGGGGACAACACGCTTTCTGCAGAGGAAATGCAAAGTGACTCCGAGCCCGGGGCAGCTTCCCCAGCCACCGCCGGCCATCAGAGAGGGCCTGGGATGAGGATTGTCACTGCTCTCAGCTGCAGGTTTCTGGCGACAAGCTCTGAGCATGCAGATTCCACTGTGTGTGTGATTAAAACCCTGTGAAGCTCGTGCCAGGAGGAGCGGAGCGGGCAGCCCATGGGCTCCCACCACCAGCAGTGGCAAGGCAAACACCTCCCTGGGGACAAAGAGCCTGGCCACTGGAACAAATCTTCCTCAGGGGTACCCAAAGCTCTGGTGGAGCCCAAATCTCGTATTTCAGCCTTAAGATGCTGTCCTCTCTGCTACCCAGCTGGCAGCAATGAGCAACGAGCCAGAGAACCCTGCTCAGAGGTTCCAGCAAACCAGCAAAGCCCAGAGGAAAAGCAACCAAAATCCCCTGAGGATGCAGATTCCATGGCTCACTATACCTCATTTGAAGGCATTATATTATCCTGAACTTTAATGAAAGCCATGTAAAATAAAATAATAATAATAATAACAACAGGTGTTCAAATTGAAAATAGGATGCCATTTCTCTGCTCATCTCTGTTGTGATCTCTTGCTGATCTCCAAGTGGAAGCCATACTTTAAAAAGATTCATGTGTGCCAGGCACTATGGAAGGAAGACCTCTGGCAATTTGCCACAAAAACCCATACAGGAACTAGAAATCACAGGCAACAAAATGCATTTGCAGTCCTGGTGGGAAGACCAAGGCAGTAGAAACAGAAAGTGAGGAAGGAGGGACGAGGCACATGCTGGATGCTGATGTTCCCCACCCCAGTCTGACCAGTCTGGGGGAGGCACCTCCAGAGCAGAGCAGTGTGGCATCCCTGGAGTGCACAGGGCACCAACAGGGACTTCACAAAGGCTTCTCAAGTCCACAAAGGAAAATCATGGGAGCTTTTACACATGGCAGGACACTTTCCACCCTGGCCTGCTCACAACTGGAGGGTTTGCTGCTGGGCTGGATCTGAGCACAAGGAGATGGCTGCAAGCGAAGGATTCACAGCCACCGTCCTCAGGCAGCCCTTGCTGCCCCCACGGCTCCATCCCCAGTCTCCCAGAGCCACCACCATGGCATGGGCAGGGAAAGGAGATGCTCTGCAGGCGGGCAGCCATGGGAGCTGGCACTCATCCTCCCTACCCAGCTCCGTCCCAAGCAAGACAGTGGAATTAAGCGCAAGTTATAATTAAGACTGGATGTTTGAAGAGAAACATAATCTCCGTTCCGTGGGATTCGCCGGCACAACAGTAATTAACGTCTCATTAACATTCGCCTAATTAAGCAGTTTATGAAAGTGGATAGATTTGCATACTGCTCCACTTCAGCTTCAGTGCATCCAGTTATATCCAGGCATCAGAATTAACCCTTCCAGGGCATTTCCAGCCAAGTTCCCAACCCTGCAAGTCTTCCCAGCCTCTCCCTGTGAGGACACAAGCTGCTGTCGCTGCACATCTCACTGCACAGTGCTTCCCAAAACCTGGTAAAACATCTCTCCATCACCTCTTTTCTAGCCAAACACCTCCTCCCTATTACCTCTTTTCCAGACAAACCCATCCTAAGCCTCTGCAGCTTTCTCCATTGGTTATCTGTTTTTAAATCCCTCAGCTGGTTTCAACGCTTTCCCCTAAGTCCTCAACACATTCGTAAGGAAGCAAAGAAGATCTGTATGAGTTTCTGAAGATAGGGAGAAATGTCTCTTAAAACATTTCATGCTATACTCATTCCCAAATGTTCTTTAATGTTTAAAAACAATGACTTCAAGATTAAAAAGATGCTCCAAATTCTGAACACCAGTTTAAAAGCAGGATGCAACAGGAGCTTCCAAAAGGGTTTTACCATAGGGAATATGTTCCCTCTCTTTGAGAGTCCTCCTGTCATTGAGAGGAAAGGCAAACCGGCAAAAGCAGTGACAACACCCAGATGATGCCCTGTCCCTCTTGGGGACAGCAGGACACCATTCCCGATGGATCCTGGAGCAGCCCATCAAACAAGACACATCACAGGCGCATCCCCTTGGCAGTAAGTCACTTGAACTGCTGGACACAACATGTTCCGCTGCTGATACCGGCTTTCTCTTCTGATGCTGGATTAGTAAAGCTGCTGCATCCATCACACGCTTAAAAAGACCATGTGCAAACCTGCCTCCCCCCAGGGCAGCTCCTGGGGGGCGAAAAATGAGCTCTCTAGTTAGTGGTTAGTGCTTGGAGACCAGATGAAACTTTCCAGCAAATACAGTGGGAAAGAAAAATTCATGACACAGCCTTTCATTGAAAATCAATAAAGCCCAGACCTGCCTGTGATGTACACACTCAATTTATTCCTCACTCAGCTCATTGCATCTTCACCACCAGCCCTCTCACATCAGTCAGGTCCTTGCTGCAGGACACAGTGTCCCTGCCCATCTCTGGGTCATGGCACTGGTGTCACCAGAGCCATGTTAGCGTGGGGCTGTCACCTTCCTGAGCCTGGCAGTGCCAGGCCCCTGGCTGCAGCAGGCCATGCTCCAGCCCCACAGCATCCCTCCCCACAAAATGTCCAGGAGTGACAGCCCAGCTGTGTCCAGTGGCAAAGGCAATTCCAGAGTTTCCTTTCATCTCCCAACGGGTTCCTACAGCTACAGCACACACTCTGGATTTGCACTTGGAACACCTCCGTCTTGAAAACACATCTTAATTTTCCCCTCTCCCCAGCAGCCAAGAAACCTTCCTGAAAGTGGTGATGGAGCGAGCCATCCTCCTGAGCCAAGCTAGGGCATCCTCCAGTCCTGCCTGAGTCCTATCCACAGGAGCCCCATCATTTGTCCTGTCCTGCTCCCCCTTCCCCTCTGAGGAGGCTTTGAAATCCATGTGAGACACTCAAAATCCCTGCAGACTGAGGCGTTAGCCTCTGCCTTTAACCATCTTTTCTTCCTCCCAAATCTCCCTGACAATGCAGAAAACAGTCCCAGAAACTAAGGGGGAGGAGGGGAGGGGGTAATGTCCCTGAGCTTTTCCTACCCCCAGCTAGTGGGAGACCTCAAAATTCTGGGGAGATGGAGAAACAGCTGCTCCCTTCTGATGCTGGGGTTGCATCCTACATCCCTCCTGCAGCCTCCTCACTGGATGCAGGAGAGCAGCTAAGGGATGCAGGCAGGGGAGAGGAAGCACAGCCTCCCCTCCCTCCCATCGTCCTCCCTCTGTCTCTGCCTCTCCTCCTGCACGGATCCCACAGTGCCTCCCTCACCCAGAGCCACCGCAGCAGGGCCCAAGAGCCGCCCAGACACCGGGGTGAGGGGCTGACGCCAAGCCAGCCCCACAGCGGCTGCCTTTGGTGCAGAGCGGGCTGTGGCTGGCTGCGAGCAGAGAGCTGAGGGGATCTGGGGAGAGGTGGGTGTCCCGCTGTGCTGGGGGCTCTGCAGCACAGCCTGACCTACTTTCTCGGGCGGTACAGTCACACCAGCCGCAGCAGCAGCGCGGGGTTTCTCTTCTCCTCTACCACATACACACGGCTTCTTAAAAACTGGCAGTGGGATCACGGCGGGGTCCCCTCTGTGCCACCACCTTGAAGCGTTGGCTGTCCCCTCCCTCACCTCCAGCCAGTCCTGTTGCTTTTGAATGGGTGCCCTCCTTTCCCTACCCTTTCCCAAAAAATTCACGGCACATCTCAGCCAAGAGGAGGATTTATTGATCGTCTTATCTGTGTCTAATCCCAGCCGAAGCGCTGCGATAAACGAAGACGGCTAAATAAAATGCCTTCCTGCAAGGTCTCTGTGTCGAGAGCAGTTGGCTGCTGGCAGGGTGCAAAGTGGGGAGCAGCCCCCATGGTCCCCAGACCCACCCGTGCAGGGAAGAGCAGCCCTTCATGGCAAAGGCCTTGAGAGAAGGAGTAATGTGCTGTGAGCACCCATCCAAAGCTGAGAACAGGGGTGGGGCACAAACCAAACCCCAACTACTCCATCTAATCGATGGTAAGCAGTTTAAATGCTCTTTCACTGCAGTTCAGGGAGGCCTAATTCCAGGCGTGACCTGAATCTCTTTAAAAAGAGAAGGGAGGGGAAGCTGGCAGGCAAGGAGTGGGGAAAGCCAGAAATGCCAGGGATGCTAATTTGTCCTTGTTTCCTCTCTGCAGAACAGCATCTGGGAGAAAAAGCACCTGCTAAAGAGAAGGGATCCCCGTGGAGCAGAGATCCGGAGGCGCGTGCTCGCAGCAATCCCTATTACCCAGCCTGGGCTGGAAACGCTTGACGCAAGAGCAGGATGACGGATGCTTCTGTCTTTGTGAGAGCAACCTGGGGTGCCAATGAGCACTGACAAAACAGCCCACCCCAGCACAAGGAGGGAGCAGGGGAGCTCAGCCCAAATGCGGTGTGGCCGTATCCAGGTCAGCTGGTGAGCCTGCTGGGAAGCACGGGCTATAAAAAGCACAGGCAAGATGCTGGGATCATCCCAGAGCAGCGAGGAAGAGGTGAGGATGGCCCTGCCCTCTAAGTCAGCAGTGCCAGGGTGGCAATGGGCTGCAGAGGATGGCACCGGCCACACAGGGCTGTGGGCAAGCACCCTGGGATTTCCAAAGTAATGGTCCATGAGACAGCACTGACTAAGAGTTACTGCTGGCTCTCCAGAGGGAGATGGGTTGTGGAGGAAGGGGGACTGAGGTGGCCAGCAAGGCAGGGTGGCAGATGGAGAGGTGCAGTTTGGCACCCCCAGCCCTGACCAAGAAGGTGGAGGTGGAATTGCTATCCCCTGCATCCTTCCGTGCTTGGTACACAGTGGTTGTGCTCCTTCAGCAGGGAGATGCCATGGGGAGCAGCAGCCTGGGACCCCACTCTGCATGGAAACACCACCCTGGGACCCCACTCAGCATGGAAGCACCAGCCTGGGACCCCATTCTGTATGGAAGCAGACATCCTGGGTGCACTGGAATGGGGACAAATCCACTGACCAGACAAGCCTGTCATCTCAGCCTATTCCTGGACAAGGCACATGCATGTGGTCAAGAGCCTTCCTCTAGCTCAGCATGGCCCCAAATCCCCTATAGACAGTGGACTGAAGCAGGACTGGCTACACTGGGCTTTCAGCTCAAGCTGTTCCCACCCTGCTTCTCTCCTGCCACCCAGTGTCCTGGCGTTCCCTCTGCTCTCCCAAGGAGAATGTGTCTGAAATCCCTCCTTGGAGGCCTGAGCTTTGCCAGACCCTCTGCCAAGCACCACAGACCAAAGGGTTAATGGCTGATGAGGGGAAAAGGCTGTGATGCCTGTTCCCCACTCCCCACCCCGTGTCCCCCTGCAACAGGACCTGGATGGGCAGCAGTCACTGCAGCCCTGCCCCCCAGCCCCAATTTCAGTAGAGCCTGGCAGGGCACACAGGGAGCTGTCAGGCCCTATCATGACTCACACAATCATTTCTCCCTTCAAGCCAGGAAAAAAAAAAAAGACATAATAAAAAAAAAATCAGACAAACGTTTGAAAAACTGGAAATAAACAGGAGAGAGGAGGTGGAGGCAGCTAATGAGGTCCCTGGCCCCGACAAGAGGTGTGAGGAGAGCACAGATGCTCCTTGGCCGGCAGCAATCCCACCCATCAGGCACAAGGAGCACACGAGGGACAGCCCTTCCTGGCACAGCCCTGGCAGGGACCCGCGGGCAGCTCCGGGGAGCCATCCCCAGGGTGGCAGAGCACCCGGCCCTGGGGCCAGGACCCCCGGCAGCCCTCGGGCGGTGTCTGCACAGCCACACACAGCACAGGGATGGCAGGATACCCTGCCCAATGGAAACCTCACCGAGCTGCAGTCAGCAGACTGGGGGCAGTCCCAGATTTATTTTTCTCCCCTGCTCTGTGAAACACCCACAAGCTTATACATTCAGGTCAGGTGGAAGCCAGAACCCCAAGCCTGTTCCCATGCAGACCCCCAGCTTTCCTATGACAGCCAACCCCTGCCCTAGAAACTGAAAAAGGAGAAAAGCCGAAAAATCTTGATTCTTGTAGCTAAAACCAAATGTGTCACCTCAGTAACAAATTGGCCTGCCTGCCTGGCAGAAATTGCTCCATTAAAATATATATCCATATTATTCTTTTTGAGCTGCCTTTCCCAAATCTGTTCAAAAATGGGGGAGTTTTCAAGTCCCCATGGACAGCAAGTCTTTCTGCTCCCTTCCCAGCACCCAGCAAGGTAATTATCTGCCAGGAGCCCTGGGCTGCGCCACGGCTGGTTACACGGCTAATGAGCAGAAACAAGCCAGTCCCCTGGGGCACACCAGGTCCATCCCCTGCCTTCCCTCTCTGCCTTCTTCTTCCTCCTCCTCCTCACCCTGGAGGGCATAGCAGAGCATCTTGTGTTTAGCACCGGGAGGGCCTTGTACTCCTTCCCTGGGTGCCAGAGGTGCAAAGGTACTCCTGCCCACCCAAGGGACAAGGGACAGAAGGACCCCAGAAACATCCATTGCCAAGAAGATGCTCCTTGTCATGAGGCTACCAGGCATGTGAGGACACTGTGGAGAGCACTATTTCTGCTGGTACCAAGAGACTTACAAAGTGCATAACTTAGAATCTGTTTTAGCCCCTTCTGGAGGGATACCTAGGAAGTGGAGGCTTCCCAAGAAGTCTTCTCTTCCCAAAATGAAAGGAAAAAAAGCTCTGATATTGGAGGCATTTAAATCTTCCCCTGGACTTCTCTAGTTTTCACTCCTCACTAGTTTCCCTGTCTCCTCACCAGGCAAAAGTCACAATTAAATAAGCCATCGGCTTTGCCAGGAAAAGGGCAGAGCTGCTGCCAGAGTGAGCACCGGGAGGCAGGAGTGGCACGGGAGGCAGGAGCAGCAAGGGAGGCAGCCACGGGCAGCGCTGGGAAGATGCCCGTCGTGCACGTGATGCATCGGGAGGAGCATCCCCCAGTGCATGGCCCAGCGAGATGGGAGGGAGCAGTCAGAGCCCAGCCACCCTACCAGGACGGCTTCAGGCTGCCAGGATGCCACACCATCATCCTCCTTGCCAGCAGCGCCAACGGGAGCTCGATGGAACGTGCAGACACGCGTGTTCCCCACCCTTGGATCACGGAGCGCACACCGGATCACTGATCTGAGGAACGCGGACGGCACCTTGGGCTCTCCAGATTTACACCCATCCCTTCCTGATGCTTTGGTGCAAGACGTCCGAGGCCCCACACCACCAGGAGCAGGACCTTGGATCCCAAGGGAGCAGCAACAGCAAGAACTGGGGCTGTTCTCAGCATGTAAGCTGAGAACCAGCGCCAAAAGCTCCCAGCCTTCACAGCTGAAGCTACTTATCCAAAGCTATACCAGCACTCCAGAAAGGAACTCCAGATCATTACTCCAGGGGATCCAAGACTGCTGGACCATACACACAGGTTGTCCTCCATCCCTCAGAGGTTCCCTGCTTGGGCTGAATATCCCACCCTGCCCCAGGGAGCCCTGGGTAGGGCTGAAATAGCCCTCAGCTAGCCAGTGCAAGCCCAGAGCTTGTGTGTTCCCACTGTCAATCCCTGCCCACTGCCTGCTTGTTTCAGCTTCCCCAGGAGATGCAGAAGGGGATGAGGCTGGTCCTGCATACCAGGGCTTCCCCACAGAAAGAAATCAGTGGGGCATCTCCTGCTATTAATGGGCAAGATCCTAGGCAGCCCCTGGAAACACCAAAAGTGGATTGAGCACAGAACTCATTCCCATCACCACAAGGAAGACAGGACTACCCCCCCAGTAAACCCCCCTCTTACTGCAAGACTCTGGGGCCCCCAAATGTGTGGAGCTCCTCAAAGGCTGCACCACCCCAGATGGACAGGAGGAACAGGCACTCACCCGGGCCCCGTTCCTGGGTAATTCAAGCTCCTCTTCCCATTCCCCCCACTCAACCAAGAGCGAGACCAGCTTGCAAGCCAGCGCCCGCTGCTCCACGCTCACCTGTGCTCTGCCCCTCCGGAGAGCGGCTTGGAGCTGCTCAGCCTTTGCAACAAACTCCCTTCCGCAGCAAGACATCAGCCTTTGGGTGCTGCCTGCCCCTTCCACGCGCTGGCTGCTCTGCCTGCCTTGGGGATTTTTTTCCTTTTTTCCCTTCCACCCCGTAGCGTTTTGAACGTGCAGATGCCCCAGCTTCTTAAAATTCAGCCTGGGGGCGTGGGAAGTGTTTTGGAACATGCCCAAGCTGTCTGCTCCGTGCGTGCGCGCTGCTAAAAACGATCCACCTACTGCCCCCATCTCCTGCACCGCTTGT
Source organism: Onychostruthus taczanowskii (assembly GCF_017590055.1). NCBI lineage: Eukaryota > Metazoa > Chordata > Aves > Passeriformes > Passeridae > Onychostruthus > Onychostruthus taczanowskii. The sequence continues at coordinate 184,106 of NW_024498329.1, read as the reverse complement.
CAGCGCCGCCGTGCCTTTCCAAAGATAAGCAAGTTTACACACGCAGCCCGGGAGCAAAGCCCCGGGAGCAATCCCACGGGGCAGCGAGGGAGCTTCTCTGCTCAGGCACCAGGCAAAGTTTCCATATAGCAGTGGACAAGGAGCAGGATGCCAGGTCTAGTGGAAGGTGTCCCTATGCATGCTAGGGGGGTGAAAGGAGATCTTTAAGGTCCCTTCCAACACAAACCACTCTGTGATTCCATGATGGACAGCCCGGGGAATAATGCCCTTGAGCCAGCACTACCTCCATCCTCCCCGTGTCCCAGCGAGGATGGAGCACCACTGCTGGCACAGGGAGAACGCATGAAAAAAACCAATTTACTTGCTCTTGAAGGATGCAGTGGCAGAGGAACACAGCCACCCTCATTACCATGGAGGCAGTGTCATGGGCTGCACTATGAGCATGTTTAGGACACCCAGCTCAGCAGCCCTGCCCGACAGCTGAGCATGCGTGTGGTAGCACGGTCCAAGGGAGCGTAACGCATCTCCTCCCCAGCAATCCTCAAGGGTTCCACCAACAAATAATCGAGCTACAGAGATCTGACAAATTAACCTGTAAAACATTGCTGGCAAAGCCCAGCTTGTCTGAGACACCAGCAGGCAGCTCTCAGCGGGGCACCCAACCAAGGTAGCGGAGCAAGGCCAGCACACACCAACTCAGAGCCTGGCTCCAGCCACCAGCATGCTTTAAAAAAAAAAAAGGCATATAAACCACTGAGGCTGGGATTTGGTCAGGAGAGATGGGCTGAGCCCTCCTGCCACATGCACAGTGTACATTGAAGGTCTAGGTCCCCAAGAGAAGAGGACAGCAGGGCCAGCTCCAGCCCAGCAGCCTGGCTCTGGATTCAAACACAAGCTGCTCAAAATCAGTGACGATGTTGCTTTTTCTTTTGCTTTTAAATCCCTCTGTCAATCTGGCCTTCAAGTGCTCATCAATCCGTTCAAGGCTGTCTCTCCCCCACCATATCACTGCTCTGCAAATTTGAGTGAAATTGATATTTTCCTATCAGAAACATGAATTTTCAAACACACAGAACATTGGATTTGAAAGCTGACTTTTGTTGGGAAGGTGCCTGTCTCTTTGTTCACAAAAGGGCTCATTTTTCCTGGAAAAGGGCCCAGATTTTGAGTGAAAGATCAATAACATGCAGAAAACGGGTCCTTTTATTTAATTTTGCCATGATACTAGAAAGAAAAGAAAGAATCCAATGCTGAGACTGAATGACTTCAAAATATTTTGCATTTGTTTACCCCAGTGCAATGCTGGAGCCTCTATACAGAGGAACTCAGTGGGAAGGATGCAGCCTTTGGGGGTCTCCTAGAGCATCCCTTTATCACCTGGTGGTTCCCCACTGGGACAGCATCCCTGGCACTGCTCCAGTCCAACCCCAGTCCATTTCTGGGAGTATTATTAGAGATTTAATTGCTGTTTCCTCTGCCCTGCCTTGTCCAAGGAGCTCTCTCACCACAATGTTCAAGGATGACCTTCTGCCTACATTAATTACGAGGAAGGGTGACTCAAACTTAAATTGCAATTACAGCCGGGGTGGGGGGAATAAAGGAAAAAAAAAATTCACCACGAAGACACAGCATTCAAGATGCTGTGCAACAGTCATGACATGCTGCATCCTCCCCATCCATATGGGGGAAAACTAACACTTTGGCAAATTTATGAGGATGTGTGAAAGTGATTATATTCCTGAAAATATCTCAAGTGGAACGGCCTACCTGGCATATTTTGTTAGTCATGAAACACGCTCCTTCCACCGACTGTAGATTGTGGCTTTCCATCTGCTTAAATACTTTAAATACTGAAACTTTTTTTTTTTTTCCTAAGCTGAAATAGCACGCCAGCAGCAGAGTGCTGACTCAGGGGCATGGGACGAGGACATGCTCACCACCAGCAAAGGGATGCAGAAGATGCCATGCCACAAGGGCAGGAGAGCAGAGGATTCACCACATGGGTGGTAAGTCCTGCTGCCCCCGGCCAAGAAATTCAAGAGGTCAGCTTGTGTTAATTAATTAACTGAATTAATTGAATTAGTGTCCAGCTGATGAAGAAAGAATATTATTTTGGGTCATGAAAGGGAAAAGGTTAAAGGAAAGAAATGGCACTGGTTGGCCATTTTAATTTCATTTGGCCACAAAAAAATAGGCAACAACTGTAAAAGTTACAGGTCACTGCTGCCAAGCCCAGATATTAGCAAGATGGGGTTTATGGGCCCTTGTTTCAGGGCAGTCAGCACCCTGATCCCCCCAGTTCCTGCTTTCATGGGGAGTGATGCCCCTTTTGTCCTGGCAGAGCTGGGGGAAAGGCTCCAAGGCATCAAGAGGATGCCGGGCTGCTTCTCTCCTGCCCTCTCCTGCTCTTTAGTTAAGAGTTTCTATTTTACAGCCCTGGCTGGAGTTTCTATGGCCACAGTGGCTGGAAGTGGGGTGGACCTGCACAGGGATGCAGCCAGAGCTCAGCATTGCTGCAGAGAAAACTCAGCCAAGACTTTCAATGTCAAAGGAGATGGCCAAGAGGCAGCCACAGCAGCAGAGAAACATCCCCTAAAACCTCATTCCCACCAGGGAGGTGCCCTTAGATGTGCTTGAGGGAAGCGAGGCCCTGGCACAGGATACCCAGAGCAGCTGTGGCTGCCCCTGGATCCCTGGAAGTATCCAATGCCAGGCTGGACAGGGCTTGGGGCACCCTGGGACAGTGAAAGGTGTCCGCGCCCATGGCAGGGGGTGGCACTGGATGAGCTTTGAGGTTCCTTCCAACCCAAACTGATTTTACGATTCTACTGTTGTGTATCCTGGAAAAACTTGGAATATCAATGCTGTGATTTATCCACAAAGGGATCATTTTGAGTCATCGAAGCAGTTATCTACTTGTTGCATGAAGCGATGGCAATTGTGCCCCTCAAAGCAACAGTGAACAGCACTCAGGTGTAACTACAGTGCAGAATGATCAAAGTACAGGAGCACCTGGGCCAAATCACCTCCCCCCAGGGCGTGCGGGCTGCACAAGAGAAACCCCAGCCACAGATACAATCAGCTGGAGCAGGGACCAGTGGAATATGATGAGCATTTTCCCAAATGGCAGTGCAAAGCTGAATATTAGGTGATTTGTGGCAGATTTCCTCCAAGAGAAAATCTCTCCTACCATGGTGGTAAGGTTTTCACAGCTCATTTGGCTTTTCATTTGCTGAACGGCTTTGAGCTGTTCTCCCTTGCAGGACAAGGCTTCATCATTTGTGTTTTCTAACAGGTTTTTTTTTTTTTGCTTAGGAGAAAACCATCTCTTCTCCTGCTCTCTGTGAGCCTAATTCTGCATCTCCAGCTCACATTCAAGGGTTTTGGAGTTACTCTCACTTTTCAGGGGGATAAATAATCTTGGAGGGAAGGGTTTTTTTTCAAGGCCCAATACCCAGAGAAGGAGTTCCTCCTTCCAAATGCAGATAGTCCCTGAGAGAAATAATCCCATGGGAAATAATCCAGTACAAAGAGGGCTTATTGCATCTTTTCACAGGCTCTTTCTCACTGACAATTGATGAGTTCATAGCTACCAATATCCATTAGAGGTTTTATTTTATTTCTTGTTAGAAAATAAAAAAGGCAGAGCCTAAGAAGAGTAAAACCAGCCACAGAGACTGAAGACTGACAGGAGCTGCCTGGCAGACAGTGAGTGAAAATGCTCTGACAAGATGAAATGTTTTTTCTTTCATTGAAATCACTCCCTTTCCGAATGACTAATACACAGCTATCGCACCATGGATATTTCCAGAGTGATGAGATGTTTTTAAAATATCTCACTGTGCCTCAAAATATCTCACTCTGGCTCAATAGATCATCCAAAACACCACCCACGGAAATCATAAATAAATAGATACTATAGTGCTGTAAAAGAGCAGACTGGCCAGGGCCAGGGCAGCATCCTTCATCGGGGAGTTCAACGAGGCCACTGAACCCCACCCCTCGGCACGTGGCTGCTGCAGCCAGGCTTTGTGGAGGTGGAGACACCCAGCCCTTGTAAGTGGAGCTGGGCACCTCCTACTCTCCCAGCACCTTCACAAAGCTGTCCTGTACAGCTCCTGGATGACACAGATATCTCCTTGAATGAGCAAACTGGATATAAGAGGTACAGTGGACTCCATGGTCCACTCAACCACCCACACTCAACAGCACAGCGGCCACCAAGAAGGCAGGTGACATTCTCTGGCACATGGGCCACGCCTGGAAATCCATGTGCCCTCCTGGGGACCCCCACTGCCTACACAACAGCTTCAAAGCTCAAGTCGCAGCAACCAGAAACACTCCCTCCTACTCCCTGCCCCGAGACACATCGCTCCCGTTGGGAAAGGGACACCCACACCCTGGGAACAGCTGGCGCTGGGTGACGTGCTGGAGGGGGTGACGGCCAGCCCAGCAGCCTCCACACGCCCTCACCCTGGGTGGCAGCGACCAGCCCAGCTCAGCATCCACTGCAGAGCCAGGAAAACCCCCTTCTCCTGACAATGGGATTGAACTGAGCCGGGAAGCTCATACTCTCCTGACAAAGACTCCAAGGGATTGAACTGAGCCAGGAAGCTCCTGCTGTCCTGACAAAGACTCCAAGGGATTGAACAGAGCCAGGAAGCTCCTGCTGTCCTGACAAAGACTCCCAGGGATTGAACAGAGCCAGGAAGCTCCTACTCTCCTGACAAAGACTCCAAGGGATTGCAAGGAGGTTGCAAAGCCGCCCCCAGGCAGCTGATTTTTTACACACTTGGATGCACTTGCTCCAGGCTTGGAGAGGGAAAAAAGCAGCAAAATGGCAAGAGGAAATCACAGAGCAGGGTTGACTTGCCTTGCACGTGTTCCAACCATTCTGTGTGCAGAGAGGATTCATGCCAGATCTCCATGCCGTTGTCCTCCCTGAAGGAAAGAGACCAAAGTCCCATCCCAGGCTTGGATCCTGGTACAAGGACAATCCTGCTTGATAGCTCAAGCAAAACTCCCAGAGAGTTGGAGTGCAGAATATTTTTGAAAGCTCCCTGGATCCTGGTGCACACAGCTTAGATCCAGCCCAAGGAGAGCTGTGACTCCCAAAACTGCACCCCAGCCCAGCCCCAGTTCACTCAGCAGAACCTGAGTGTCCTCTTCCCTAGGAATCAGGCATTACTCTTTGTTTTGCTCATTGAAAGCAAAGAGAGCAAGTTGTTTTGAGGAACTGAAAATGGGCTCCTTTGCTTTTCTCAGCAAGATAAGAAAATGGTTCAGATCACCCAGGCTGTGCTATTCCTAAGTTGTTTCCTGATTAGTGGCATTTACTGAAGTACATTTTGAAACTTTGGATGATGAAGCAGCTTTTCAGAAAAGGAGTCAGAATATATCCTTTGGAAACCACAGACAGTCTGATACTTGTAGTCTTCTTTTCAAAAGGGCTGAAGCTACTTGTCCAGCACAAGAGGAATTGGTAGATTCCCTGCGTTCAAAGAAGGAAAACACCTTGCCACACAAATTCAGTCCTACTGCTGAGGTACATGGGAGCGTGGGAATCCAGCAGCAATGCAACATTCATAGAGCTCTGCCAGCTCCTGTCCTTCCTGTCAACCTCTGCTTGGTTCTTCCCTAAATTTCTCCTTCTTCCCACTGAGAACAGGCAGAACTGAGAGGCTGCAGAGAGATGACAGAGATGCTGCAAAGGCAGGAGGGAGAAAGACAAGGCCCTGCATTTCCAATGAAGATAGCTCCAACATCTGTCCTCAGCCACAAATGTATTCACCCGCACAGACACACTCATCAGATGAGGCTCTAAAATATTTACTGCCCAAATATCAATCCTCATAAAGCGAGGCAGCCATTTGGGCTTGGGGAGGGGGAAGGAGACGGGCGGGTTGTCAATAATGTCATAACCACGGGCAATTTTATGTATCTCTGGAAATGGCCAAGGAACACGCAGCTTGACAGATGTGCAAACGGGTAATGCAGGCTCCCTAGTTATGAGCATGAGGATGTCAAGAGGAATAGATGAGCAGTAATTCAAAGTATATTGGGCTTAGAGAAGTACATGGGCACCATAATGAATGCGGGATGGGCACTGCGGTGGAGGGAGCGCTGAAGGAGGATGAGGAAGGAGTGGGATACTGGCTGAAGAATGCAGCTCCTGGAGTGCTCGAGAGTGACTGAAGGGACAGAGAACCAGGCTGGGCATTTGGTGGCCTGAGTCACACTGCCATAGGGTGCTGCTGCACCAAGGGATGTGTCAGCCTGTCTGCAGCTGCCAGAGGCTGGACCAACCCCTAGGCTCCTTCTTCCTCCTTCACGGCTGCATCTCTACACAAACCTCTCCCACCATTGTGCCACCTTTCCTTTCCCTTTCTCTGAAACTCAAAGTTTTAGCCAAATACCTGTATTTTTCACCAAGAGTCAAAAAAAAACACCTCACCAAGGAACCAAATTATGTTACAAGTTTCATCTCAGCAGAACTACAGCTTTTTTTGCCTTCATCTTCAAACTAGAAAACAAACCCGACACCGCAGCAAGGGCTGCCGCCGCCCCCGGCGCCGCCTGCGAGGCGCAGGCACTGCTCACACCTCTGACTGTGCCTCGCCCGGCATTTCCCCATCCCACCCCGGCGGGCTTTAAAAGCAGCATCACACAGACGCACACTACGCCCCCGGCCGCACGCTCCCGCCCCGAGCCACAAATCCCAGCGCACGACGCCACGGAGCCTGGCCGGCTTCCAGCGTGAGGGACTGGAAGGAACGGAAGACCAGTTTAATTGGGGATGGGATGCTGGGACTCTTGTGCTCAGGTGTTTGGTTTGCCGGAGGAGTGGGGCAGCACGATGCAAAGAGGACCATTAGCCAGTCCCAACTGACCTCGCTTGGTCAGCCCAGAACAGCGCACATGGACATCTCAGCTCCACTCACTTTTCCATAAGATTCGCCTCCTTCAGCACTTCTGGCAGTGAAATTCCCCCTCTCCCACATCCTCCAATGCTCTTTGAAGGGACGCAGTCATTGGATGCGGCGGTGGAGCCACGCACACCCTCCTCCCTCTCAGCTCCTGCGGAGAAGTTCATCATTTTTCCACACCCTGGTGCTTTTGGAGCTGGGGGGAATTACTCATGAAGGCAAGCAGGCACCCCACACACCAGCAATCACCATAAAGGTGGTTTTTCCTGTGGAAAAATCCATGAATCAATGTAAAAGTCAGTCAGGCTCAAACCAAGCCACACTACTCACCATTGTTTATTATAAAGAATTAATCACCGATCTTTTTCTTGGCAGGTTTTATGAAATATGACTTATCCCAACCATTCGCTACTAAGTTGTTACAATATCCAGCTGCAAACATCCTCTGTGTGTGCTTTGGCAGCCTTCCTCATGGCTCACAGAGTGACACACAGTTCTGTTAGGTCAAATGACCAATGACTGAAAAAGCTTGAATCTTGAAGGAATATTTCCTACAAGTCTTGGGCCTCAGATTTTCACTCTGGAGATACACTGCTGGCGCTGGCTGCTCCTGTGAATGCATTACTCAGTGAAAAATCCCGCTGGAGCTGAAGGGCCCTGGGGTGTTGCAGCCCTGGGCAAGGGGTGACACCACAAGGAGGACAGGGCACACGCAGAGCAGGAGCTCACACACACACACAGCACAGGTCCTCTGCCTTCTATAAAAAACACTCTCTGCCACCATCCCAGCCAAGCCACACACAGGTAGGTACCAGGATGAGGAGGCAGGGGCTGGCATCGCTCTGCATGGGCACAGCAGCTCTGAACCACTGAGACAACCAAGCAGTAACAAATCCTTAATGAAAAAAATGTCTTTCTCTTTCCAAAAAATGTCCTTCTTATGATTTCTTTCTCCTGGTGGCACCCTCCTGTGCACAAGAGCTCAGCCATGACATGGTGTAAGAGCAGGAAACTTCAATGCCCAGAGTTGCAAGAGCAGAAAAGAGAGATAATTGCACTTCTTACAGGAGCACTAACTTATCTTGGGGAAACTTTCCCTGCTAATGAGGCCATTCTGTTCAGACATTCAGCAAGAGTTGAGAGGGCTGGTGCTGCTGCCAGTCCATCGTGGGTGCAGGCAGAGGGCAGGCAGGGGTGGGAAAAACAGCCCAGGAAACCACCACCATGGTCCCAACCTCATCACTTTGCAGCTTTACTGGAGCTCAGTTTTCCTGACCTGGCTTTAATTTATTTCTCTTCAGAAACAACAAAAAATCCCACTACATCAGCTATTGTCTGCTCTGCCTCCTCTTGCCTTTGGCTACATGCTGGTTTCAAGGCATCTCCTGGCAGAGCTGCACCTGCCATCCAATCCTGGGCCTCTGCAAAGGATTTTCTTTCTGCATCGGTGCCCTCACCCGTACAGGTCCCAGGGAGCCCGTGGCTGGCACTGCCAGGGGCAGCTGGGGAGAAGCCTCTGTGTTGATGAGTGCCAGCTGCTGAGCAGGATGCCTGGGCTGTGGCAGCTGGAGGCAGAGGTAGCGATTTGTGTACTCACCTGGAAAGGCAGACATCCTCTCATCCCCTGCAGAGCTGCTGAGAAACCAGCTCCTGGCTTTTATCCTAGGAGTTTAACATCACCATACTCCAGCTACTAGGAGCAGATGCAAAATCCCCCCTCCCTTGAGTCCAGAAAACTCCACAGCAAGAGCAGAGGTGAGACAGCTCTGCAGGACAGCCAGCTTCCAGGGAAAATGCTTGGAAGGTGGCAGTTGCAGCCAGATGGGATTGCATCTCTTGTTTTGAAGGGAACCATGGGACAGCGCCTGCAGTGTGGCTCTGCTTTGGCACATCCCAGGCTGAGCTGCCAGCGCCAGCCTCACTCCTCATTGGCATGCCAGGCACATGCCTCCCAGTGGCATGGGGCTGCTCTTCCTGCAATCTGTGTACCCAAGCAGCAGCACCAGGAAGGCTTGGAGAAGTACAGCAAGAGTGGAGAAAAGGAGGGAAGCAAAAGAAAGCCACAGCTGAGCACAGCACCGCAGCTTAGGCTGCAAAGCCAAGGCTGGCAGTGTTGCTCCAGTTGCCTGCATGACCTTGACAAACTGCAGGGAGGAAGAGGAAAGCCTCCAGTGGCAGCTCTGTGTGCTAACAGGGACAGGGGAAGTCAGGCAGGGGACAGAGGGGTGGGTGACATTTGGGGTGTGCCACCCCAGGAACGGAGCACACCAAATGGACCAGGCTGTTTTTACCTCCCCCTCAGCGCCAGAAAGGCAGCTCACACCCACACCTTCTTCGGACAGCATTTTGTGGGTCTGGGGTTTGTTCCCATGGGAGCACATGTGTAGGAAGAGGTGAACACCTCGTGTCACTCCTCTGGAACCCAGCACAGGGCAGCAAGAGGGGGAGTAGACTCTGCCTGTGCACCCCAGAGGGAAGGGCAGCCAGCCATGTTCTGACAGGCAGAAGATGCTACCAACATACAGGCAGGCCCCCGAGATCACAGCGTGTGTATCTTGAGAGCTCAGGATAAATATTTAAAGGTGGAGGGAAAAAAACCTGCTTGTCTCTGTGAGCAAGTTCTCTGTCTTTGCTCTGGGATTTGAGACAGAGACAGAAGAATGACAAAGGAGACACAGGTTTCATCAAATCATGGGCACATCAGAAGCGATGGCTTTGCTGCAAGACAAATTCTCTCCCAGCCTGATGCCTGACAACCCCGGCAGCCCTCGGGGACTGCAGGTCTGTGTTCCCTCAGACACAGGGGCTGCAGTGAGCCCACCTTCTTACACCTCCCCACTCCAGCCAGGGATGGGAGCCAGGCTGTTCCCCAAATCCCTTTCCAAGCCAGTAAGAGCTGGTCCTGACCTGTGGAGACATGTGACCCCTCCTTGCCCTGTCCTGCGAGGATGTACAAGGTGATGGGCTCTGCATCACAGTGTTGGACAAATGTTCCCAAATCCCTGTTCCCACAGCCAGAGGAGCAAACCATGGCTCAGCTTTCTCAGTGCCTCACATGAGCAATGGCTGGGGGGAAGGATGGGAGGTGACAGCTCTGCTCAGCTCCCAACAGCCCTGTGCTGGGCCATCGCTCACAGGCAGTGGCCAGAGCAGCCACAGAGAACGGGATGTTCTGTATCACAAGGCTGTCCTTAGGATGCTTTTATTTCCAGAGAGAGCTCATTAGTTCTGGTTGTGCAGGAGTTCAGATTTTTTTTCTCCCTGTTACCAAGAGCTGGAAAACTCCACTGAATAACATCTCTGAGCACGAGTGGAACAAAGACAGGGCATGGCGGGGAGAGGAGCAACTAAACCAGAGATAATCAAAGCTATTGCTGCAGCCTCACATCACTTACAATCTCCATCTCCTTTGGATTCCCCAGCTGGACTGGTCTCTGCTTGCTCAGCCCCACTCACTATTGTGCCAGGGCTGCAGGGCTTGGCTCAGCTCGGCTCCAAGGGGGAAGAAGGAGAGAAAGATGGAGAGTTTGAGATGGCAGGGAACTGGGCTCAAGGCAGCCCACTGGATCAGATGGGATGCCAGGAGCTAAAGGGACTTGCAAACTCACTAGCAAGAAGAAAGTGCCAGCGTCAGAGCCTGTCACAGGAGGGGTTTAATACAGGCACATCCTACCCAGGGATGCTCCAGCTGTGATGCCTTGCTGCCATCAGTCTGGAGCAGCCACCTCCTTACCAAGCCCTGGCACTCCTCTCCCATCATCACACGGTTCAGCACATGCTGCAGGAGATGCAGCCAAGAAATCACGTACCAACAGCAGGAGATAAGCCACCTTCCCAGATATGATCACAAGCCCCATTATCTCCTTAACCCTTATGCATTCACTTATCCATTCCAGATCTACTCCTCCTTATCTAAATTCTCCTCCTGTTCACTCCCTCTCTCACCATGGCTGGTCTCGGAGCATCACGGCCTCTCCAGAAGCGAGGAGGCAGCGGGGGAGCCTGATGCCCTGGGCAGCCACTCACCACAGCTAATGGGATAGGCTCTGATTGACTGGCCCTGGCGATTGAAAGTTAATAAAATGTTAAAAGCAGCCCTATAAATCACCCATGCAGGAAGTGACCTGGACAGGAGGCCTAACGAGTTAGCAGAGGTTTTATTTCAAAGCCATTTGTGTGAGAAGTGCAACACAAAGAGTCAAATAACTCTTAGGAAAACAGCAGTGATGGAGCTACTGGGAGGATTAGAGCTGGTTGCGTATTTACAGCCTGAGGATGTCAGTCTTCCCAGTGCTAACTGGCCTCTGCTTCCCAGCTAGAGCATCCCAGCTGATCCCAGCTGCAGGTAGGGAGCTCCCAAAGTGAACCAGGACAAGGCAGGTCACAGTTCTGACTCGTACTTTTAGCTGTCTGGGTCCACTGTGACTTTCTCACAGACCTATCAAAACAGGAGTCTCATGCCCATGTCCATCCTGTGACAAGCTGGTAGCATCCTCATCTTCCTCCAGGCCCCAGCTCCCCTGCCCATGTGGGATCACACATGGAGAAGCTGCTATTCTCACATGCTACTGCACACAGCTGACATCTCTGTTTGCATGGAGAAGCTTCAAAACAAGAGGCCCCAAAAATCTCAAACTCCAAAACTACCCCAGAAATTAGGTGTTTGGTTTCTAATCCCAATTTCCTCTCCTCAGCCATGAATACTGATTTTGCAACCATTAGGAGGGCATGTGGGCCACATCAGCCTCAGCCCCTGCTCACTCCCCACAAGCTGAGCTCTACTTTTTTAACTTAAAAAAAAACCCTACTGCCAAATGCAAGGAGCAGATGAGGGTGTTTCCCTAGGATAGGGACTTGGCCCCCTCCTAAATGCCCTGCCCCAGCCATTCCTTACTCTCCCATCACAGGAAACCTCCAATACCCCAAAGGCCTTTTACAGCTGGAAGAAAAGGTGGCTCGTGCTTGGGAAGCCTCCAGAGCATCGTTAAGAGGAAAATTATAGACAATTATCCTCAGAGGTACATCAGGGAAGCAGAGGCAGTCACATGGCACCAGTCCCACCCAAGCCTGGCTCCTTCCAGCAGCAGAGTAGTTTCTAAAACTATGAGCAAATTCCAATGGGATACAGTCTGCAAGCAACAGTCTTCACCAGCAGCTACCCTGCCTTCAAAATCACCTTTTAATTGCAAGACAAGTTCTCATTCCCAAGCCAGCACCTTTCCTGCCAGCAAGACAAGGGGGAGAGGAGTAGGTAGGAGATGCAACGACACAGCAACAACTTGATTGCACTTGAATTTTTCAAGTGAAATTGGGTTGCCTTTGCTTTTCCTGGACATCCTTACCTTGGGAGGGACGCAGGAGGCTGGGTGCAGGTGCAGCCGGTTCTCCTGACCAGCGATGAGCACCTTCCAGGGAAGGAGGGAAGCCTAAGAGCACCGGGGGGCTGCGGCTGGGAGGCTGCTCCGGCGGCTCTGCGGGCGGCTCATGGCTCCTGGGCACGGGGGGCTGCGGGTGGGAAGGCACAGAAGGTGTCAGTCAGGAAACACACAGCCTCAAGCACACACCAAGCAAACCCAACCCCACAGAAAGGCTGGCTTGAAAGTTAGGAAGGCGAAGAACTTAATATATTGATATTTTTGTGTATTGCTCTTATTCCTCCTGCTCCCCATCATCAAGGAGAGGAAATCAGTGGGATCTGCTTAGACCTGGACACTAAGCAGATGTGGATACCTGAAGAGGTCCAGCACGGCCTGAGGGGCTCCTGCCAGGCACAGGGTGATTCTTTGGAGCAGTTTCCCAGAGGGTGTTATATGCTTCCAGCATCACTACTGGGGAAGGAGAGAAGGCACAAGCTCACCTGGGCAAGCAGCCCCTGGCCCATGCTGATGCACACAACCATGAACATGCAAGGGAAGGACCTCCCAGCTCAATAGGCCCAGCCAAAGGGTCTCACAAGACAAGGGGAGCTCTCCCCATTTCTCACAAGTCAAGGGCTTCCATTGGCACCTAGGAAATGCTAAGAGACAGCAGGTCCTTGACCCGCTGATCTGTGATCACTCGTCCTGAATTTAAAACTGAGAGGGAAGCAACACCCTTTGCTGATGGAGGTGGTACATCCACCCATCCTCTAACCAGCTTCACCTTCACATGCAGCACTCTCCTCTCCAGCAAGAGTTTGATTTAATGCATTTATTTAGTAGTGAGGTCTCCAAGGCAGAACTCACATCCTCATTTTGCATCTCAAACAGTTTTGAGCAGTCAGTGTTTAACAAATTAATAATAACATGATGGCACCTTGAAAAATAGACTGTCCTGTTCACAAAAAAGGGGCCACATTTCCCAATTATTCCAAAGGGCACTGCTTCAGACCTCGCTGAGCAAACGGCATTTAGGTGCAGCCACCTTTTAATGGCAATGATGTGATCCTGCTACGGCTGTAGTCCCAGAACTGTTAGGGTTGAAAGGGACCTCTGCAGGTCACCTAGTCCAAGCCCCCTAATTAAAACAGACCCTTAAAAATTACTAAAAGCACTATTACACATCTCCCAAATGACAGTATTACTGAAAATACAATGAAATAATCCCCACCCGGCCACAAGGAAGGTGAACAACGCTGGGGCAGGGGTTGGGCACAGCTGAACAGAGCCCCCCATACCCGCAGGCCCCGCCATCCCCCCCTGCAGCGCCGGGGGGCCATTGGCAGCCAGGACCAAAGTTCAGGCCACAGGGCCAAACCCATCCCTGCCGCCCCCCACCCACCCATCCACTGGTGACATCAAAGGCTACCGCAGCCCTGTGCCGTCCCCACGGGGACCCTTCCCATGCTCACCCTGTGCCCCAGAGGGAAAAAGCATCTGTGGGGGTGCTCGCCCCTTCCCCCTGTCCCGCAGCCCGCGGGAGCCACGCTGACCTGTGGGTGCAGTGTCACGGTGTCCCCATGCCCACAGGCTGGCCCTCACACCCACGTGCACCATCCAGCCTGGGGCTCAGGGGTATCCCATCTCCACCTATCTCCACACTGCACAGCATGAGGGCAGGGGACCGGAGGGGTGGAAGCAAGTTAGAAATACCTCTTAGCTCAGGTAGTTTTTAGCAGCCATCCCCTACCCGAGGTCTGCCATCCTACCCCAAGTTGGCAGCTAAGCTCAGCATCTCTCTGTCATGAAAAGTATTCACGAGGTTTGCGGCGGAGGCTGGCAAATATTTGCCAAGGATTCTTCCAAATCTCCAAGCCCGCCATGAGCTCGCTGCAAATTTGTTTGCTGATCGTGGTCCTTGCACTAATTTGCAAATGGAGAGCAAAGAAAAAGGCAGCTGTACTGTGTAGGGGAAGACGAGTAAGCAGGATCCTATTCCATGGGGAAGGCAACCCCGCCGACCCTAACGAGGGCTCATTAATTAACACCTGCAGCACTGGTGCAACACCCAGCGCCTGATGCTGATTGTGGCCAGGGAAGTGATGTCTCAGCAAAGGCAGCACCAGGGGATGGGAAGATGCTGCTGGGGATGGCAACAGCAGCACCTGCAGGCTGTAAGACCAGTGCTAGCCACAGTCTGACCTGTCAGTGTGGCAAGTTGCAAAGAGGTGCTGGGAAAGCATCCTCTCCCCTTCCCTGCTCCCTCCCCAAAGCGGTTCCAATCAGAGTTTCTCCTGTGGATTCGCCTCTGATTTTGGCACCTCACCAAGTTCCAGCCCAGGCCAAGCACATCGCTAATTAGCTGCACTAATTAATCACAGTTTCCATTGTTTATTCTTTTGTTCTCACACAAACGCCCATGCTGCCCGGTTTGGTGAGCTGCCATGGCATTCATGGAGCGCCGGCACAGCTGGTGGAGCTGACCCCAGGGAATGTGTGTCACTAGCTGCTGGGCTCACTGCTGGAGACCAGAACAGCGCCCATCCCTGGTCCTGCTGGAAAGTGAGTTAAAAGCCAAAGCCATCAATTCTACAAGATTCACAACCCCTCTCACTCTCCCAGCCTGGAATTCCTCATGCTAGCACAGCCCAGAGCATATTTCTGAAACTTCCAGGAGCCCAGGAGCTGCTGTCATTTAGTCCATTCCTCCTTTGGAAACTGGGATTTACTGTGCCTGAAGCATACCCAGTCATCAAGCCTGGCCTACAACATCTCCAGCAAAGCCAATTCTACAGCCTCCCTTGACTTCCTGAGGCTGCTGCCACCACTGTCAGGGCACAGAGTGGGCTGCAGTTCACTTGCCACCATCCTTGATCCCTCCTGCAGCCATGAGTGCCACAGGCCATTCTTCCTCTCTGCAGCCACAGGGATGGCTGCCTGGCTGTCACTCCATCAGATCCCCCCAGGGAGTCACCCCACACTCGCTCCCAGGAGCAGCCGGAGCTGGCACACAGCCACGGCGCAGAGGCAGCCATCCATCCGCCTCTCCCGGCTAATCCCACCGAAATCCTGTCTTTGTGCTCATCACATCCACTGCCTGAGCATTAGGCACCCGCCGAGCCCGAGCTAATCTCCGGAAAACTCCCTCACCAGGGGGGTTCCCCTTCCCTGGGCAGCCCTGCTACCCCAGAGGCACGGGGGGACACGAGGACATGCTGGCTGTGACTCCTTGCCAGCGCTGGCAAGATGTGCTGGTAATGTACCCAACAACCACTCTGCTCGTTCCCTCTTGTCAGGGATTTTTTAACCAGGTATTCTTTGGAAGAAAAAAAAAAAGACACCAATGGGAGAAAGAAGAACTGTTAGTCCAAGGGAGTCTGTGTTGTTAAATACAGAGAAATCCAAGTCTGAAGTCCAACAGAGGCCAAGGTTTCTGGGCTTTGACACAGCTGACAAGCTAGAGCACAATGAGAAAATACGCACACAGAAATAGCCAGGCAGGATAAAGGATTTACTGCTCCTTTCACAGAAAACAAAAGAATAGGCTTAAACACTCCATTTAGGAGTGGTAAAAAAAAAATAAAAGAAAGATAAAAACCAGATCTACAGGAAGAATACTTGAGTACAGGATTACCAGGAGGTGAAGGAAAACCAGATCCTGCCTGTCCTGCGTGCAGCAGGGCAGCAGCATCCCCAGGGACCTTCTCCCCAGCAGCAGCAGTGTGTGTGTGCCGTGAGCACACACAAAACTCCAGGTCTCACCTCAGGGCCACCCTGTCAGTCCCCTCCTGCCCTGGGTCAGAGCATCCCACCACAGCCCACATGCCAGCATAGCCAGCTGTCATGCCAACATCTGCACGGTCTCACCTCTGGAGCATTTCTCCTGGGCTGATTCTGGAGCAGGATTGCCCTCTTCACCCAAATCCCTCTCCAGGGTCCACTTCTGCCGTGCCAACCACCCCAGCTAATGAGGCTGGTGCTCCCTGCCTTTCAGACAGGCTTTTCCATGATAAGAAGGCTCCAGACTCTTGGTTGCCCTCCCTTTCATGAGGAAGTTATCCCAGAACACCTCTTGGGACCTCAGCTGAGGAGGCCTGATGGAAAGAGAGCTAGGGCTGGCAGGGGTTTTGGAAACAGCTTCCTCCCATAATCTCTCCAGGTGTGTCCTTATTGAAGAAGGAAGTTTTCAGTTCCCTCTAAGTTTCCTCTAACTTGTGATGAAAGAGAAACTCTTTGGAGAACAGAGAGGAACCCAGTTTCCCTGATGAAAGTACCACAGTGGGATTTTTTGGGTTTCTTTTCTTTTGAGTAGCACCAGCCAGAACAGAGCTTTGCAACCAGGCAGGCAGAAGGTCTTACCCTTTCCATGGCAGGAGACCAAGTCTCCCAGCTGGAGACCAGGACAGAAACCACCCCTGGTCCTGCTGGAAAGTGAATTAAAAGCCAAAACCATCAATTCTGGCCTGAAACAGCATGAGATTCACAAACCCACTCATTCAATTCCATCAGCCTGGAATTGCTCATGCCAGAGCAGCTCAGACTGTCTGTATGGAACTCCCAGGAGCCCAAGGGCTACTGGTGGGTCATTTAGTCCATTCCCCCTTTGGAAACTGGGATTTACTGTGCCTAAAGCACACCCCATGGCTACAGTCAAGCCTGGCCTCCAACATCTCCAGCAAAGCCAATTCTACAACCTTCCTTGGCAGCTTACAAGCTGCTTAATTGCCCTGATAGTTATGCATTGAGGGTTTTTTTGTAAAAAGCAGCTGATTTCTCAGCAGTAACAAATACTTGGGAAAGCTTTCTCTCTGGCAAACTCTCTCTATTGTTCATCTCTTTCACATAAAACGTTCCTAATGAAGAGGAAAAGCAGGATCTTGGCTTCTTTCAAAACAATCTGAAATATTATATTAAAAACATGCACTGAGTGTTGACATATTTAGTGCATTGCTTTATAAAGCAAATTGCCCAAGCTCATTCAGAGCTTGACACCATTAAAACAACACAGAACTACATGACTGGGAGGATACCACTGCAGGAAGTGCCACTCTGGGGAGCTGTGGAGCACCTTGGAGCAGCCAGACAGTCTTGACTCCATCCTAGCAAGAAGTGGAAGCCACCAGCATCATTTCCTAAGAGAGGGATGCACAAGCACCACTCAGCATGCTAATGTGACAACTACAGCAGGTTTCAGATCATGAATCCTCCCCACCCAAACCCTCAGCTCTTCATATAGGCATCTCCAAATATCCAAGGCTGGGAGGACATGATATGTACAAGGCTCTCACAGCAATGGATCTGTGCTGTGGGAGCAAAGCTCAATGCCTCCCTCAACACACCAAGCCAAACCCCTTGGAAGTAGGAAGCTGGCTGTGGTGGCCGGCCAGGTTTCTCTCCACACCTGGCATAGGCAGGGTCCCTACAGAGCCCCCTCCTCTCCTGCAGTGTCTTTGAAGTGCTCCGGGCTCTGCTGCAACAGGATTTCTCAGACATTAAACTGATGCTCAGAAAACAAACAGACAGAGAAAGCTTTCATTACAAGGCTGGTTCATGTCCAAGAGCAGCCCAGGGGCCGGCTAAGATAGGCAGTGGTGCTTTAACAGCCTCTCGCCAGAGGCCAGTGTCAGCTATGGCTCCCTGTGGACTCCCAGCCCATGCCAGCTCCGCACTCACTTTGCAGGAGCAGGGCAGGAGAAATGAGCAGGTTTTATGGCACACTGGCTCTCCTCCAGGGACCGAAAGCTTTGATGCTGACAAGGCCACTGCATCCTCTCCTGCTGTGAGGGTGCCCACACAAGATATTTCTGGGTGCACCTGGAGATGCTGCTGGCCTCTGCAGGGACATGTCAGGGTGATAACCACCAGCATGAGCCCTACCTGCTATGGGTGGTGGTCCTGGGGGATCACATCTTCTCCTCCAAGCAGGAGATCAGCACCTTAGGGGGTCTGAGCGCAGGGCAGGGAACACTGCAACCACAGTGTGTATGGAGCATGTTCAGGTTTGTTTACCTGTGACCTAACTCCATGTGCAGTGTGGGCAGCTGACACAAGGGCCTGGTTCCTCAGGACAGGTTGGTGCAGAAACAAAGACAACTGCTGCCCCATGCCAGAGTGACACTAAAACCCCCCAAGCAGGGCACAGACCCTTGGAAAACCTTGTGTGCCTCAACCTCCTTTACCTCAGGACCCCAGACACCCCAGGAAGGTCCAGCAACTCCTCATGACTTCCACTGTCTCCAGCCCCCCTTGGGTTTATCAGCACCAGTGAGCGGACAGGCTCCCTGCAGTGAGACCCACAGAGCACGAGGCATCACAACAGATCAGAGAGACCTGGGGCTCCTCCTCATTTATATTCCCCTCCAGCCACAGCCTTCAACATGGCTGAGGAAGACAAGGCCAGACAAGGCCTACAGAGAATGCCTAAAGATTATTTCTCTCAGATTCCAATTTATTTTCCATCATTAATGTCTTTGAAAGCCCAACACGTCCTGCGGACAGAAAGAGCATGTTAAATGTGTGCGTGGTGGAGCTGCAAATCCGCGGTGAACACGTGCCTGGCACAGGTACCCATCCCACCAGGGAGATCGGCAAGGCCAAGGGAAGGGCTGCGCTGCCAGCGACCATCACCCTTGCTCAGCAGAAGCTGTGGTAGAAGCCACTTTTTCTCCCCAGAGAGATCCCCACCGTGCACCACTTGAGCCCAGAAAAGCGAGAGCTTCATTTGGGAAAGTGGAGGTACCACCAGTCCCAGTGCTGAGCATTGCACAGTGGCAGAGAGAAGGCAGGGCTGGGGGAGAGTGACTTGCATGAAGGATGAGAGGAGCTGGAGTCTTCCGTAATGGAGAGAAAATTGCTTTCGCCAACTATCTGCAGTTTTAAAGCAATTACATTTGGGGGGAAGCCGAGAGCATGTCTGAGCGCTACGCGCGTGGCGGGCGTGTTTTGAAATACAAGAACCAAGTCAGGAAAAAATAGAAAAAGAAAATGCCATTTAAAAAAAAATATTTGGTGCAGTAGGCACTGAGAGGATAAAGTATTTATAACTCAGGGAGGGGACAGATACTGGAAACAGCCAGACATCCCAGCAATGGGACAACGGAGAGGAGGTGGGGCAGCTTGCTCCTATCCTTGGTCCCTTTCCCCCTGAGAATGGGAAATCTTCCTTGGGAAGGATTTCCTCTGAAAACACAACAGCTGAGTGCAACAGAAATAAATAAAATTTTTCTAATTAAAACACTGCTTGCTCTCCACTTCATCTGCTCATGCAGTAGGGACAGTAACAAAAGTCACTGCAGTGACATCAGGGTCAGGTCTCCATGGGCTGGGAATTTGCTGCCCTCAGCCAAAACATGGAGCTGCCTTAATACTTCCCCTCACAGACCTGCCGGCTGACCCAAAACCCAGTAAGCACCCAGCAGCTACCGGTTAAAGCCTTTTCAGAACTAGATTCAGACTGGGAAGCAACAGCTTGATTTGGCTGCAGAAAAGAAGCTCCTTCAAGCTATACAAAATACTGCTGATCTTCCCTGCAAGCCATCACCTTTCACCACCATCCTTCTCCTCTAATCTGCTGGAATTAGGAGGGATTCCAGGCCATAAGCACATCTCCTCTAATGACCAAGGTGGCAGGGCCCGAGCTGCCCTGATCCCCAGAGTTGCTGCACTGACTGCTGCCGGCACTGCTCAGACATCCAATTTATCAGGAGGCTGTCCCTTTTGCTTTCTGGCCACGCGCCTTCCCCTTGTCTTTATCTGCTCTGGGGACAAGTGTGGGAAGCGGAGAAGTGGCATCCAGGGCTGCTGGTGACAGAGTCCCTTTTCAAAGGATGTTGTTCAGCTGTTATTACCAACTCTCACCAAGTGGAATTGAGACATGAAGTAGATTTGTGCCCAAGATAATGGCGTTTATTAGACAAGCTATTGAGGAGAAAACAAAAGCTAACAGTGGAGAGCCACTAAGAGCAATGCCTAAAGAGAATCCATCACGAATACAAAGAGAAGAAGTGCTAATAGTTAGTGCTTCCCGTCAATGATTTGAAACCTCAAGCAGTCCCTTAACGACTCCAGGAGAGTGAAGGTTAGTGTCACCCAGCAAGAGGTGACAAACAGCACCAAGGCATCCATGCCCTCAAACAAAGCAGCATCCAGCCCCTTCTGCCCTGGTCAGATGTGGCAGAGCATCTCAGCCCTCAGTTTGCCCACCACCCCTCTCCTCACCTGTATCAGCATCACATCACACCTATACAACACAACAGCTATGCTATATGATCCTAATTACACAAGGATGCCCCAGAGCAAGGATCCCAGGAGTACTGCCCCCACATCCTGACTTCAGCAGGATGGCAAGGAAGGAGAATTCCATCGCTGCACGCCCCTGCAGCAACAAGGCCCCTTTTGGCAAAGCCCCCTGGGAAATGCTTTGAAAATCATGGGTCCATCTAGATTTTCCTGTTGGAGATCATCCCCTTCTTTCCTCACCAAAGGAGACATGCTCCTGCAAAACCTTCCAAAAAAAAAAAAAAATGCATTTTTAATGGGAATGAAAGTCTTCCATAAGATCTTCACTGGCATGCTGGTTCACTGCCAGCCATCCCAAGCCCCTGGTGAGTTTAGCTGGAGCCTGGCACAATGTTCACATCCTGAGGCACAGCTGAGATCTTTGGGAAAATGCAACAGAGGTCATGGCTGTTAAACAGCTTGTCTGGGTCCTTGACAGATTTCTACTTTCCAATTTCCAGCCCAGACAAACAATGTAGGAAGCTCTCAAATCCCCAGCTTTGAGATCACCAATTGAGGCTCGCCCAAAGAGATCACCAATTTCACACTCTTCATCCCAACCCTCCTCTCCTTTGCTCAAGGGCCAGGCTGGGGCAGCAGCACAAGGTGATGTGGAGGAGGGTGAGCCAGGCAAGAGCATGAGGGCATCCACACAGCCCAGAAGCTCCTGAGAAATTTATTGCTTGTGACACGCTGTCAAAGTGAGGCGCATCTCATTAGTCAGAACCAAAACAAATGAGAGGGCTCCTTAGCCAATTAAAAATTAAATAAATAAGGAAGGGATGCTCCATGGGGCTCACCACCTCCCCTTTGGCCCTGCTGGCGAGAGGGAAACCCAAGATTTAACAAAAGTCTAGGTCACAGCTTCGTCCCCTTCCAAGATGGTGAATTCCCCACTTCCAGGGAGCAGCTGGGAGCAGCCAGCAACCACCACAGCCCGGCTGGATCTGGCACAGCCAGATGGAAAACAACAAGCTTGAGGAGCCACACCTGACACTCAGGGAGTTGGAAAAGGAAAGACTTCCTTTCACAGCCCCTGGAGCGTTTTGTTTCCCAGCTCTTGAAATGGAGCTCATTGACTCCTCTGAGTGTCATTCTCTGCTAAAAAATTCTATTTTTAACAGTTTTTCTTTTTAAAATGACGTGGTTTTCCTTTGAGGGTTAAGCTGAGCAGGCACATGACTTTTTTTTGTTGGTTTTTCTTTGGTTTTTTCCTCCAAGATTTATCAGCCATTGGAGCAGAGGACATTACAACTCTTCTCCAGCTTGATGGCAACAACAACCCTGTGGAGTTTTACACTGCCCTCCTCCATGCCTCCTTGCAGCATCGAGGAGCAGGAGAGCCCATTCCAGACCCCCAAACACAGGTGAAGGGACCATTTTGAGCAAGCACTACAGGGCAAAGTTCAGTTTCCCCATCAGGAGCCAGACTGAAATTTTACAAAAGCACAGAGGTGCCTGTTAGCAGCAAACATCTCAGCTCACCACATACCAAATGGGTGCTGGAGGAACCTGACAGCTGCAGACAGACACATGGGTGTTGGATGGATTGGTGAGGGCACCTGAGCAGAAAACAGGTCTCACCTCCCAGGGGAGACCTGAGAAGAGCCCTGTCTCCTCCACCCATACAGGACCCAGCGAGGGAGGGAGCGACTCCAAAGGATGCCATGCCCAGGAGAGACCCCGGTCCAGGGCAGACAGGGACACCCCCACTTCCCACAAGACTCCCAAAATGCACCCCTTAAAAAACAGCACAGACCTGAAACACGAGCCCAGCCCAGCAGCGTTTCCAAATCAAACAATAAACAAGAAGCCATTCCTTGCAGGTTTCCCTTACGCTGCAGGTCCAGATTGATCCCCACAGTAAACACAAAGGAAGAAAACCACCCTAAGGGGGATGCTGTCTGTTTAAAGGCACAAATGGATGGCAAAAGTAGACAAAGAAGCCAAGCGGAGGCATGACAAGTTTGGGAGCAGGAAGGGAGTGGGGAGAAGCCCATAGGCTCTGGTGCGAGAAGGAAGAGCAATGGGAATTCTGCCAGCCATGCCCAGCAGCCCCTAACCCCTGGAGCCATTCTACAGGGTCTGTCACCCTGGCAGGAGGGGGCATCCCCCCATCACCCCCAAAACACCCCAGCCTGAACAAGCCCTTCCCTCCTAGTTGTTCCCAAGGGCAGGCAAGGTGGTTGGGGCTCTCAGGACACAGGCTCCGGAGGAACAGTCAGGCAGCAAACAACTCTTCCTCTTATGGAAAAGGGCCAAGACCCAGGAACTAACCCCCTGTGCCCAGAGACTAATGCCGCACAAGGCTGGTTTAACAAGAAATGGACATTTGAAGCTCAACAGCTCTTGCCGGCAGATTCTCCCCTCTCTTCCCACTGATGCTGCTTCCCATACGGTGCACCCAGCTAATTAATTACAGAGCACAATCCAATCAGTCAGGCCATCCTCTTGCAGTTAAAGGCATTTAAGAGATAATGCCATGAAACTCCAGATGGACTGGCTTGACCCCAGACTCTGACACCACTGGGGGGGTCGGGCGATGCTGTCGCTCCAGGTCCAAACACACTGGGAAAAAACCTTCAGCCATGCAGTGCTCCCTGTGGGCTGGGTTTGTGAGTCCCTGCTGACTTTACCAAGAGATGTACTGTCCTGGTCCACTGGCACATTGCCCCAGGGCAACCTGGGCTCGCTGCTGCCTGTGGAGCACACACCAGCCTGGCTCAACACAAGCACCAGTGAGAGAGAAGCCACCTGCCCTACTTCTGGCTCCGAGTTTGCTTTCAGCATGGCAGAAGGACAGATCTGAAGGCCAGATGCCCGCCCATCTTCTCCCCACTGCTGCTACACACACCCCACATAGTCAGCTTCAGCAGTGGCTGCCTCAGGGTATCATGCACCACTGATGCCGATGTGCCAGGACAGCCTGATCCCTGCACACCTCACCATACACCATCCACCTCCCCACCACACCAACAGAGAGAGAGGATGGCCCCTGCTCACCAGCAGCAGGGACTGGCCTCACTGGAGAGGGGCTTTGGTGGCAAGTGGATGTAGGAGATTGGCTAAAGTGATGGGATGCTGTACTATCAGCCCCTTCACTGTTCTTGCTGTTGGCACTGATGTGCTGATCTGTAGATGGGATGTTCCCAGCTTTGCAGGGATGGCCTGAATCTCCTAAAAGTGTGGGTGTTCTCCCTTCTCAGCACTTCAGTTATTGGTTGAAGTTATCAGACCCCTTTGACAAAGGTGGGGGCTTGCATTAGCTCAGCCCATTTGGTCCTGAATGAGCCACTGATCTTTGCAGAGCAAGAGGTTCATTCAGCGGGTGTCCTCCGTTCCACAAGCAGCCTTTGTTTCTTCATCACACCCATGTGAAGCCCAATCCCATCCACATATGGCTGGGATCCCTGCTGATTGCCAAGCTGCTCACTGTAAAGGTATTAAAGGAAAAACCCATGGTGCCAGGTCCTGATCATACTCCCAAGGACTCAGTGTGGTTATGCTGCTTCGTGCTAGCTGTGTTCCAGCCCTAATGTTTGATGATGAAAGTGGCTGATTCTGTGATTTACTGATCCTAGCCTTGGTTAGTTTTGCCTTCCTATAGTGAGGATAAGCTCTTGGATTTGCAAACATTTGAGGATTGTGGTTTTAATTTTTTTTCCCCTTATTGTGTATGCAAGCATCAAAAGCTCTTATGCCTTGATCCAAAGCCCAAAGTCAAGGCAAGGGATATATATCAAGTCTAAATATGTTCCTGTCACAGGCAGCACCAAAAGATTGTTGGAGTTGAAATGAGTGAGGGTTTTGCTCTTAGTTGGTCCAGCCCATCTCCCAGATGCTTGACCTCCAAGGAGAAGTGAGGAGGAGCCTCTGCTCCTCAGTCTCACCTGCAAAATGCCTTTGTCAGAGACTCAGGCACAGTTAACTAGGACAAAGGACAGAAAGCCTCCTCTCAGAGCTGCCCTCCCTCGAGCCACAGCTAGCCAGATACCCAGCACTCCTGCATCAGGGCCAGCACCAGAAGTATCCATAAGGTTTTATGCAACAACCAACAAGTTTCACTAATGCAGATTTGCAAAGGAGGGATGTCACTCTGGCAGGACTGGAGCAAGGCTAGAAGCAAATGGCAGCATTCACCAAGCACAAGCCTGAAGGTAATGATGCCAAAATGACATTTAATAACTGGGTCTTCCTGAAAACACCATCTCAGCACAACTACAAAACTCACCGAGTTTACTGAATGTCCTCTCACAGTGTCAGAAAAAGACACCAGCAATTCACAAGGGGGGCTAGAACATGACTGCTGTAGATGAGACAGGACCAACCCCAGACTTCTAACACCAACTGCTGTTTTGTGCTTGTAGGAACTGCATGAGGGCTGGCTTGTTGTACCCTGCACAGAAATTATGTACAGCTAACTCATTATGTTGGACCCTAAAACAAGGAACCTAACTGCAATAGCACAACACTGTGACTTCACCAGAAAATCAGGATGCCACGTCCCCTCCAAGGAGCCAGAATAGATGGGGGCATGGTTTCTTTATAACATCTATCCCATGGTCCCCAGGGAATGAGCACAGAGAAAAGCTCAGCATATCTGGATAAAAAATAAAATTAAATAAAATAAGACATCCTTCTTCCTCGTGCTGGAGTGTCCCACACCAGGCTGATTACAGAGAGGTCTCATTTTGTGGTAGCAATATGGCCACTGTGGGATGCCACAGCTGGAGGAGGTTATGCGATGACAGCTACAGCCACGGAGACAGCCCCAGAGTGTGCTGGTTCTGCAGTAATTCACAGTCATTCTCAGCTCTTGGATGCCCCATAAAACAGGGCACAGCTCCCAGTGGCCCTGCAAGGACTCTCATGGGAACCGACTGAAAAGCTGAGAAACGAAGCAAGACTGAAAACACATCAGCACCTTGCAGGTTGCAGGACTTGAGGTTGTGCTACTAGCCCAGAGCACCCTCTCTGCTCCAAGCCCACAAAGCAATGCACCAGAGAAAGTTCTTAGCCTTCAGCATCCATCTTCCCTTCCCTACAGCTGCAGCAGCGGGATCACTGCTGGAGCCTGCACCGTCCCATTTTCTGTACCCTGATATGAACCCTTCCAATTAAACCACTGAACTGTTCCCAGCTCAGCCTTCCATGCATGAAAACGTCCTGTTATTTTGCACCTGCCAAGAGCTGTGTCCCAGCAGATCTATCTTGAACTGACACTTGAGGATAATTAAACCTCTCTCTCCTCCATTGGCAGCGCAGCAGATAAAAGGAGAGCCCTGGGGCCCTCGAGTCGCTGTTGTGGTGGGTTGCTCCTGTACAAGTCGAGGAACGTGAGATGAGACTCAGTTTCTCAATAGAGACATGGGCAAGGGAGCAGGGGGCCAGCTTGGCAATTTGCCCTAATTTAGCAGGGGAGCAGGATGTCAGAAGCACGCAGGCAGCTCCCCTAGGCGGGCAGATCCTCTGATGAACAGAGAGCTGAAAACAAAGTGTCTGGCTGGGATCAAATTGAACCCCTGCTGTTGCTAAACCTGGTGTATCATCCACCATGCAGCCAGCAGTCCCTGGGGTCCTAGCTGTGATGTTCCAGGCACCCTTGTCATCTCCTCTAGCTTTAGTCTGAGCAAGGACTGGCTCCCATTGCCCCCGCCAGCACCACTGGGAGCCAGGTGCCTCACGGCATCAGCCCAAAGTTGGCTGGTTTTGGGAGCTAGCGGCAAGATGGGAACCTGTCACCTCACACCACACACTGCCTATCTCCTGCGCCAGCTGCCTGAGGTTGCTGGATGCGTTCAACCTCAAAGCCGAGCTTCGATCGGGGTGGTTTTGAGGTTGGCTCTGAGCATCTGCCGCTGCTCCGAGCTGGGCCTCCAGCCCCTCGGGGCATTGGGGGGGCCCAGAGCACGGCGACCCTGTGTCTGCCTGCCCCACAGAGCTCTTCGCGCCGGGAGAGCCCTTCACTCCGCGTGGGGACCCTTCCCTCATCTCAGCCCCGCTGCGTGGGGATCCAGTCCCACTTGCCGAGTGATGCGCTGCAGAGCCGCAGGTCCCCAGGAACTGTGGGTGCCCCCACCCTCCGGGAGGACGGATGTTCTCCCCCCACAAAACCCCACGCCGGTGTCCCCGATCCCTTCCGCCGCCGTTACCTGCGCGGGCTGGGGCGGCGGCCGGGCGGGACGCGCCGCGCTGCAGCTGGGCTCGACTCCCCGGGGCTCGGCGCATCCTCCGCCGCTCGGGAGGGCTCGGCCGGGCTCCCTCGCCCCGCTCCCCGCCGCTCTCCGCCTTCCTCCGCGTTCCTCTCCCGCTCACCCGCATACCCCGGGGCTGGCGGCTACTGCCGGGCTCCGCTCGCCGCCGCGGCGCCGGCCACCTCCCGCAGCAGCCGCCGCCGAACCGAGGCGCCGCGCCCCCCGC